>NC_136268.1:41248454-41268454 GCF_964187855.1 Myxine glutinosa
CAATATTCAAATAACGTCACAGATTTTAAATTGGATTTGGTCAGGGCTCTGACTGGGCCACTCAAAGGCATTCATATTTTTGTTCCTTAGCCCCTCCAGTGTAGCGTTGACTGTGCGCTTCGGGTCGTTTTCATGCTGAAAGGTAAACTTCCGTCCCAATTTCAGCTTTCTTGCTCTAGGATTTTCTGTATTTTGCTCCATCCATTTTCCCTTCCATCCTGACAAGTGTCCTAGTCCCTGCTGATGAGAAACATCCCCATAACATGATGCTGTCACCACCAAGCTTCACAGTCGGGATGGTGTTCTTTGGGTGATATGCTGTGTTGGGTTTGCACCAAACGTAAAGTTTTGCATTTAGGCAAAAAAGTTCCATCTTGGTTTTTTCAGACCACAAAACCGTTTGCTACATGGATTCAGAATCTCTGGAGTGGTTTTTTGCATTCCTCAAACGCGACTCACTCAAGGTCGTCTTTTTGGAGTAATGGCTTCCTTCTTGCCACCATATGGTACAGGCCAGACTTGTGGAGTGCTTGGGATATTGTTGTCACATGTACACAGTGATCAGATTTTGCCATAAAGACCTGTAGCTCTTTCAAAGTTGCCATTGGCCTCTTGGTGGCCTCTCTGATCAATCTCCTCTTTGCTTTGTCATCCAGTTTTAAGGTAAGGCCTGATCTCGGCAGGGTCTTGGTGGTACCATACGCCTTCCACTTCTTTATGATTGTCTTGACTGTGCTCCAAGGGATATTCAAGGCCTTTGAAATGTTTTTATACCCATCCCCTGATCTGTGCCTTTCCACAACTTTATCGCGGAGATCTTTTGAAAGCTCCTTGGTGCTCATGGTTGAGTCTTTGCTGTGAAATGCACTACCCAGCAGAGGAAACCGCCAGCAACAGCCGATTTTATTCTGAATAATCAAATTCACTAAAATTTAACACAGGTGGAGGCCAATTAACCTGGTATGGACAGTTTAGGGATGTAACAAGGAAGAATTGACTGCGTGTATATATTAACAACAAGAAAGTCCAATTAACTTGTCTTTTTTTTATTTTACCGAAAACACTTCCCTACACTCACTGATGAAACTCTGAAAGTTTGATGAAGATCCGTTTAGCCACCCATGAGAAATATGGCGACACAGACACAGACAAACGGCTCTCTTATAGTATACACACACACACACAAACACACACGTGGAATAAACCGGCAGGTTCCATCCTCAGAACTACCCTCACTCCCAGCATTACTCATATCTCCACTGTACAAATGCACTTGCGATAACCAGGGACGAGTGAAGCTCCAGTCGGAATATGTGGAATCTGGCAATAAGGTCGATGACGCAATATATGAGTACATGAGCAACTGTACGCAGACTAGGTAGTAGGTTGTAGGTGGTACTACCATCCTGACTTAGGAGAGTTAAAGTGGTGCCCGGAACCATCTTCCACTCTCCGTGTCAGGATTTCTGGTCTTACTCTCTGTCTCACTCAAACTAGAGCACCCGCCCTAGCTTCAATATCTCTTTCTCGTAAATAAACATCATGCACTTTCCTTCTCTTTTATTTAAGGCCTGGCCTCAATGAGGGCTATATAGCCTGGAGCCTCCAGCATAAAAAATACAAAAGACAAAGCAGTTGTCTTTACGCCTCTTCTGAAGGTTACCTCCTCTTTGTTCAGCAAGTGTTATATAGTTTGTAGTTGTATCTCATCACTCTAAAATCCAACTTAAGTTGGGTAATACAAAGGTGAGCTCGACTCCCCTAGGTATTACCTGTTACCCTCCACTAAAGCTATCCTGCCCATCCGGTTTGGGCTCTAAAAAAAAGGATCAAAGGGTGAGGTGTGTTTGCACGTTGCACGTCGATTAAAAATAGGTTCGGTGACGAAGGCTTCAATAGTGAGACCTTTGTGTGTGCATTTTCTGGTGCACAAACAGAAAAGGTATTTTTTATTCCAGTATCTCCTCGTAGCTTACACACCCACCCATTCCAGCAGACCTGCACTTTCATCCACGTGTCCAATCGCAGAGGGAGTGTAACCACGTGACCCACTAAGGAAACAAACGAACACTTTCAGCAAAGTACTCTCGTGTAAAGAAATATACAGGCTTAACGACCTTCAAAGGCTAAAATAAAGGCGTACGCTTCCAGGAAGGTTTCAAAACATCCACAATTTTTCATTCCACAAGAGGGAAACTGTCCAAGCTTGAAAGAGGGGGTTTGACATTGATGAAAACCAGTACAGGAGTTGTGGAAGGTATTTCTTTTCGCTGCTGTGTCCAAGGCTCGTGCGAGATCCTGCGCACCCTCATGCATGCACCGACAAGCACGCACCCACATGCACGCAACCACAAGCACGCACCCACAAGCACGCACCGACAAGCACGCACCCACAAGCACGCACCCTCATGCACGCACCGACAAGCACGCACCCACATGCACGCACCCACAAGCATGCACCCTCCTGCACGCACCCTCCTGCACGCACCCTCATGCACGGACCCTCATGCACGCACCCACATGCACGCACCCACAAGCACGCACCCACATGCATGCACCCACAAGCACGCACATACATGCACGCACCCACAAGCACGCACCCTCCTGCACGCACCCTCATGCACGCACCCTCATGCACGCACCCACATGCACGCACCCACAAGCACGCACCCACATGCACGCACCCACAAGCACGCACCCACAAGCACGCACCCACAAGCACGCACCCTCCTGCACGCACCCTCATGCACGCACCCTCATGCACGCACCCACATGCACGCACCCACAAGCACGCACCCACATGCACGCACCCACAAGCACGCACCCACAAGCACGCACCCACATGCACGCACCCACAAGCACGCACCCTCCTGCACGCACCCTCATGCACGCACCCACATGCACGCACCCACATGCACGCACCCACATACACGCACCCACATGCACGCACCCACAAGCATGCATCTACATGCACGCACCCACAAGCACGCACCCACAAGCACGCACCCACATGCACCCACAAGCACGCACATACATGCACGCACCCACAAGCACGCACCCACATGCACGCACCCACAAGCACGCACCCACAAGCACGCACCCACATGCATGCACCCACAAGCATGCACCTACAAGCACCCACCCATAAGCATGCACTAACAAGCACGCAGCCACAATACACACACAAACATGCACACACATCCACCCATACACACACACACACACACACACACACACACACACACACACACACACACACACACACACACACACACAATACACACACGCACACAAACATGTACACACTCACCCACACACACACACACACACACACACACACACACGCGCACACAAACATGTACACACTCACCCACACACACGACATCAGTATAATTTTATAAGAATCATTGACATCAGTAGACAAAGGACATGCGTACAATCGTGGAGTGTTGAGCCTGGATTCCCAACTCGGACGAAAGCACGAAGCAATCCACATAAAATAGCAAACAATTGTTGCATCTTTTAAGGCCACACATCGTTCTTCTTCTTCTTCGTTCTATTATAGCCCAAGGCTGCGGGGGTCGTCATTCGCAGAGGGCGTGGCTACACCGCTGACTCGTGCAGGAATTTGGAATTCGTTCAGGATGCCGGCGATAGCTCGCCTACTCTTCACGAAGAACACCGTGGGATCTTTAACATCCACCAACAAATTTCGTCAGACGGGACGCCCAGCTTAACGTCCATCCGAGGGACGATGAAACCCTAGGATGACAGTTTATAGCCGGTCAGGATTCCAACCCAGGCTAGAAAGCTTAGAGGCGAGTGTGCGGACGTATAGGCCATCCTGTGAGCCCTCACACCTCGTTCCACCACAAAGGGCAGCCCGCCATGATCACTGCGCTGCGCACGTGACGTCAACAGGTGGTGTACGGTATGTGCGGGTTCACAAGGTCAAACGGCTGCTCCCCTTTCCCTGTATAGAGGTCCTCAGGCTACTCCTTGCGTCGATGTTGTTCTTCAGCCGACGGAGCATTCGAAGAGGTAGGCAAATGTCTTGATAATGGACTACAGGTGGTCGGTGCCCACCTAAATCGCGACGACAATGGTCCACCGTCAGAGCAGGTAGAAAGCAAAACACGACAGATGTTTTCAAAGGATAACAAAAGATGGAGAGCATGAGGGTTCGAGGCAATTCTTGCCCACACTCTTTTGTTCCACCGTTTCGCTCGAAAAACCGGAATACCTTCGGCTCCGTGTACCGTTTCAATAATAACCTTGTGTTTGCGTGGGAGTTACACGGTCTCCGCAAAACTGCAGCGGCGCTCGCACCCTCCGAAGTCGACTTTCTTCTTGCCAGCCATGAGCCATGCCCTCATTCCAATTCCCTGGCAACTCGAACTGGCATCACGCTCGGATCCAGGAGAATTCCAATCCAGAAGAAAAAGACATAAAATGTCATAGCCCCTGCCATTGTTTTAGTAATTTTACTGTACAGGAGTTAAAGGCTGTCAGTCGGCCATCTTTGGTCAGATTACAAAACAAAATCTAATGCATTCGTATACTCATGTATTGTCTTTGTGCCAAATTCGAACAAGATCGGTAAATGGATGTCCGAGGAATGGATGGGGAAACATTTAAGTAACAAAATGGCCGCCAGTCGGCCATCTTGGATCTGAACTAAAAAAAAAAGGCACGACGTGCATATGTTAACCCATCGTTCATTAATCTGCGTGCCACATTCGAACAAGATCGGTAAATATGTGTCTGAGGAATGGATGGGGACACGTTTAAGTAACAAAATGACCGCCAGTCGGCCATCTTGGATCTGATCTCAAAAACGAAATGAGGTGCATATGTTACACCCATCGTTCATTAATCTGCGTGCCAAATTCGAACAAGATCGGTAAATGGATGTCCGAGGAATGGATGGGGAAACATTTAAGTAACAAAATGGCCGCCAGTCGGCCATCTTGGATCTGAACTAAAAAAAAAAGGAACGACGTGCATACGTTAACCCATCGTTCATTAATCTGCGTGCCACATTCGAACAAGATCGGTAAATATGTGTCTGAGGAATGGATGGGGACACGTTTAAGTAACAAAATGGCCGCCAGTCGGCCATCTTGGATCTGAACTTTAAAAAAAAGGAACGACGTGCATATGCTAACCCATCGTTCATTAATCTGCGTGCCACATTTGAACAAGATCGGTAAGTATGTGTCTGAGGAATGGATGGGGACACATTTAAGTAACAAAATGGCCGCCAGTCGGCCATCTTGGATCTGAACTTTTAAAAAAGGAACGACGTGCATATGTTAACCCATCGTTCATTAATCTGCGTGCCATATTCGAACAAGATCGGTAAATATGTGTCTGAGGAATGGATGGGGACACGTTTAAGTAACAAAATGGCCGCCAGTCGGCCATCTTGGATCTGAACTTTTAAAAAAGGAACGACGTGCATATGTTAACCCATCGTTCATTAATCTGCGTGCCACATTCGAACAAGATCGGTAAGTATGTGTCTGAGGAATGGATGGGGACACATTTAAGTAACAAAATGGCCGCCAGTCGGCCATCTTGGATCTGAACTTTAAAAAAAGGAACGACGTGCATATGTTAACCCATCGTTCATTAATCTGCGTGCCACATTCGAACAAGATCGGTAAATATGTGTCTGAGGAATGGATGGGGACACGTTTAAGTAACAAAATGGCCGCCAGTCTGCCATCTTGGATCTGAACTTTAAAAAAAGGAACGACGTGCATATGTTAACCCATCGTTCATTAATCTGCGTGCCACATTCGAACAAGATCGGTAAATATGTGTCTGAGGAATGGATGGGGACACGTTTAAGTAACAAAATGACCGCCTGTCGGCCATCTTGGATCTGATCTCAAAAACGAAATGAGGTGCATATGTTACACCAATCGTTCATTAATCTGCGTGCCAAATTCGAATAAGATCGTCGATCGGTAAATGTATGTCCGAGGAATGGATGGGGACACGTTTAACCCTCTGAGTCGACTCAAATCCAGGAGGAGGTAATTGCGCGGTAAATTTGAATGCGGTTAGAGCCGATAAATTCGGCTTGTGGACATTTCGGCGCATGCGTGAAGCCGATAGAATCGGCTTGCAGACTCCAGAGGGTTAAGTAACAAAATGGCCGCCAGTCGGCCATCTTGGATCTGAACTCAAAAAAGAAATTACGTGCATATGTTAAGCCATCGTTCATTAATCTGAATGCCAAATTCGAACAAGATCGGTAAATGTATGTTCGAAGAATGGTTGAGGGCGTGGTCAATATCGGGGGGTTTTTTTACAACGAAAATGACCGCCAATCTACCAGTCAGCCATCTTTGATCCATCGCAAAATAAATTAAGGTTCATGCGTAAGCCTTCATGTGCTGTGCTTGTGCCAAGTTTGAACAAAATCTGAGCATCCATGTCCGATAAATTGTTGGATACACGTTTAAGGAACAAAATGGCTGCCAGGCGGCCATCTTGGATTTGATCTCGAAATAAAATGCCGTGAAAATGTAAGCCGTCATTCATTATCTGTTTTCCAAGTTTAAGCATGCGGTAAATGCATGTCCGAGAAATAGTTGAGGACGTGTTCAACATCGGGTTTTTTACAACTAAAATGGCCGCCAGTCGGCCATCTTTGATCGCGTCACGAAACAAAATGATGTGCATATGTAAACCATCAGGTCGTGTTTTTGTGCCAAGTATGAACAAAATCGGTCCATACATTTCTGAGATATGGTTGCGGACGCACGGACGGACGGACGGACGGACGAGAACAAATCCATAAGCGCCCATTTCGGACTAAGTCCAACGTGGCTAATAACTTTGTAATTTAAAGGTTAAAGCATCCAGACATCTTTAGGTCCCCTGCCAACATTACTAGGTTACCTGGTCTCTGTGAGCTATCTTCTTGACTTATTGACAAGGACTTTGCGTTGGCACAATACGAATGTGGATGGTGAGACTCCATCTTGTTGTGTCTCTAATGAGGTGAATAGTGTTGTGGGGGGCAGGCGAGGGCTGATGTTTGCTATCTGCAAGTAATGTTCGATTGAGTCGAACCCCCTCGTTTTGCATCTACACCATCCGGCTAGGGAGGGATTGAAGTTGAAGAGTTGGTGGGGTGGCAAAGGAGGTGGCATACTATGTTCATACCATTGGAGACATTGCTGGCATAGGAGAGATGAGGCCCTCAAGATGTCCGAGAGGTACCATGTCGAAGGTGTTACGTGTTCCTCTACGATCTCCTGGTCTCGGTACACCTCCGAACCCCGAGAGGAGCCACGGTAGAAAAATATGTTACTCTGTGTTAGAAGTCAATAGTGAAACCACACCAATGATTATAAATGAACAAATAATATATTGAAAATCACACAGGAATAACGGTACAACAAATGGCAATTAAGAGTGCACTCTATATACCATCAATAAAGTCATATAACTCACTGCGCTCCCAGCGAGTGAACAGGACACTCCTCAATGTCTCTATAACTTTTCCCAAGGCGAATGTGACTCGCTCCAGCGGTCGCTAGAACGATATCCAGTCGAAGCCCGAATCTCGCCCTCCAGTCGATATTCAAATCGCGTACAGTTGACAATGGTGATCGCCCCGCCGAAACTGTACAACGGCGCCCTTCAGAGGGGCACCTTCACCGCTCACTCAGCGAACCGCAACGTAATTGGAGACGAAGCGGTCGCGCACACACATCCCCGACAAACGGTAGGATGTTGGGGTGAAAATGATGCGAGGCAAAACCTTTGTAGGTGTCCGAAGCACGGGGTTCAAAATGGCCGACGGCTCTTACTTGAGCCGATGCGACTAGGCGAGGATTCGTCGAAATTTCAGCGCCCAAATCTGACTGCGCAGATTTTCCACTCCAGCGATAATTCCTATCGCCGGATGTCCCTTCAAGGAACTCAAAATTCCCTCACGACTTTCGGTAGACCAGCCTCGCTATGGAGCCTTGACGTCACGCGTCTTCTCCAACTTTGCTTGCGCTGCCTCTTCTTCTTCACCTCCTCATCTCCCGGTTCGGTTTCCTGTATCATTTTAAGTTAACCTTTTTAACTTTAGATAGCTGTTCCTGAATAATAAACCTTTTGAGAATAATAATAATACATAATATCAGAAATATGTCAAGTGGGCGAAAACCACAACAGCGGCAGTGACGAATCCGTAACAAAGGCATCATGCCTGCCTAAAATTGTTAAGGTTGTTGTCCAGGACTCGGATCTGTCCAACAGAAGGGAAAGCCATTGCTTCAAAAAATTTAAAGGTCCACAATCCGTCCACAACGTTTTTAAATATCCTGCTATATATCGTTTTTGGCCCGATCTCTCAAAGGTGAAGAATCACTCAGAAGTTCTAAAAAGTCTCTGATTCGGATCCGGATCTTCACCAAAATCCAATCATTTCGTCCTTGTCACACACCCAACCGGTCCACCAAATTTCATCCGAATCCGTCTACAACCTGAGATATCCTGCTTAAAGGCAGACAGAGGTGAAAACATAACCTCCATCCACCTTCGGTGGCAGAGACAACAACCAAATGATCACGGCAGGGAACTGATAGGATAACTCGCAGGTAGTTTGGGTTCAAACTGCCGCCGTGGTTATCCGGAAGGTTGAGTATGCAGTCCTTCAATAGTCATTTAATCATTCGTCAAATCCGTGTCACAGAAGCCGGAACGAATCACGGCAAAGTTAACGATGCCACAGCGTTTCTTTTTCTGAAAAGGGTAGGCCATTGCACGCCGGTGCCCTGGACAAATTCCGAACTCTTGCTTTGCCCTTGAGATACTTCTCCAGCAACAGGGAAGCACCACGTCCAGGATACAATATCATCATGTTGTGTAAATGCTACCAACAAGTTGCAAACAGTAAACTCAGTGTTCGTAGCCTGCAGAAGTCTGCACAGCTGCGTCTGTGAAGGTAGAAGAGTTGTTGATAAAAAATAATGAAACGGCTCCTCATTGGCCACAGCTGCCGTCCACCACCTCATTCCCTATTTCCTTGCCAGTGGCTGACATGAACAAGTAAGCACGGGAATCGGTGGTGCTGGAATTCACTTGCAGATGGAAAGTTGATCCCTTCAGAGCTGAGCTGAGCTGAAGAATAAACCTCGGAACTTGTGGTGCTCCAGACGAAGAGATAACACTGGACAACTGGAAAAAAGACAATTTTCAGGAGGAGCATATTTTCAGTGGAGGAGGTTTGAGCATCCAGGGAGAGGATTTAACGTCGATCCAACTAATGTCGGCAGACGGGACATCCTGTTATAACGTGAAACACCAGGACGGCAGTTTATAGCTGGGTCGGGATTCCAGCTCCTAGCTCAACAGCTCCAGGCTCTAAAGTTGAAGTCCATCCTGGGGTCAGGTCCGAATCCAGACGACGTAGCCATTATTCCACCGACAGACCGAAACCATTTTGGATCTTCATGTTGTGCCACATGCGCTCCCCAGTAGTCCCACTTATTGCGGATAGTTCTAATTATGCAGTTAAACCCCCATAGCAATCAATTTGGCCCCCATCCAAGGCGCAGCACGCTCTGAGATGGCTTCTTAATGTTCGTGCCATACCCACACCCCGGTAGTCCCACTTATTGCAGGTAGTGCTAATTATGCGGTGAAACTCCCAGGGAGCGATTCCCCCCACATCCCACCTTGTTCAATGAACCGCGTTCTCTGCGATGCAGCACTCCCTGCTTGCACCACCCGAAAACGACGGTGTTTGTTGTTCATTCCGACACTTTCCGGGATCAAACCCCGACTAGACGGCTCAATCGGGAGAGCCAACCCTTGTCCGGGCACAGGAAATCAAACACTCAGCGAGATATGGAGAGTTGGACATGACACAAACACCATCTATAACATCATTGTTTTTTTAATGATCTCCAACCAATCGAATCCTTTCTGTGGATG
Source organism: Myxine glutinosa (assembly GCF_964187855.1). NCBI lineage: Eukaryota > Metazoa > Chordata > Myxini > Myxiniformes > Myxinidae > Myxine > Myxine glutinosa. The sequence goes on from NC_136268.1 coordinate 41,258,406, forward strand.
GCGGAGATCTCACTACAGAAGGTAGAAGGTATAAAGTGCCAAACAGTCATCGATGATCGACTGGCAGGTAAACGTGTCATCGCACATACCTTCCCACAATATACCTGGTGTTGGCCTAATGGTTAGGGTGGTGGGCTTGGGATCCTCAGGTCCTGAGTTAGAATCCCGTCGAATTAACGCCAGGTGGTGGTTAACTCAGCCTGTTCATCCTCAGCCTGGCAAAATGAGTACCAGGTAACTGGTTATAAAGAGGCATTGCATTAACCTCAGAAAAATGATGCAACCAGCAGCTGGGTGGCTGCACACGAACCACTTCCCACAATTGGTTTTTCTGCTTTTCCATGGTCTTGTTCCCAATCACTTCAATGTCATTAAACTGTTGATGTTACCTCTGAGCACTTTCATGAGCCCAGGTATATTTATTTATAAATAAATCACTCACAATAGTTGTTGCTCAGAGACATCTATATTATGTTGATGCGTTATCAAGAAGAAGAGCGTCACTCTTGGCCGCCACACATCGTTGAACTGCTGTCAGGTTGTCATTATGTCCTCAACAACGGAAAGTGGGCGATCTTGATGCAAACACCGATAGTTTCTCACACCATTGTGCCAGGTGCATCATTACTCTCACCAGAGGAGAGGGTATTGCATTTGGGTCCGTTTGTTTAGTCTGTTTGTCTGTCTGTCTGTTTGTCTGCACAGAACGTGAGTATGCTTTCTCTGCAACCGTTGGTCTGACTGACACCAAATTTTCACCGAAATAGGAGCGGCTCCTGTATAATTTTAATGATAATTATGACGTCATAGGTGAAGTGGTATGGGCGCCATCTTGAAAAAAAACAACCTTGCACCTTTATATCTCTGAAACCGTTCCATGGGAAAAATTTGAAAACATGGCTCATTGTCAAGTACTCCCCATGGGGAACAACATATATTCATAACTAGCCGAAACCCGTGGAACATCCACGGAAGGGAGGATGTGGTGTATGGATAGAGTGTACCATTATGGATGGCATAGGGGATTTGCTTGTCCGAGTAAGAGTTAGGAAGAAAGATCAATTTTCACTTGTGCAAAAATGCTACTCACAATTACATCGCCTGTGCGTCGGCCTGTGATTGAGCCAGAGAGTTGGCCTGTGAGTCAACTTCCTTTCCAATGTCTGCAAGAATTGAAATACTGATTGTGAATGTGTAAAATTATATGAAAGAAGAACATGCATGTCAATAGACGATGCCATCGAAAAGGAGAGCAGCTGTCAATAGAAAAGGATGTCTGACTTATCAATTTGACATTATTGCACAGGAAATGACAAACAAAGAAACAGTTCATTTCCATCGGGTAATATTACGATGAGAGATCAGCCGATACCTTTATTATGTCCATCAGCATCCATGGCACTTAGAAAAAAAAAACGTGGCATCAGCCAGCCGCAGCCAACTATCACGTACCGTCTCAAAGTCAATGCCATCCTTTTATCTCTTCGTATACAACTCACTGATCGCAACGTCACTCCATTTAACTTTATTAAAATGACGATAAAGACGTGAAACCCGTGGAACATCCACGGAAGGGATATCGTTCGTCTGTTTTCAGCTCGTTATCTTTAAGCTTCCTTACGTCTCGCCACCTGCTACACCTCTCTGAGTTACGAGGATTTATGCAACGCACCCCGAGTATCGCAACGTCACTCCATTTAACTTTATTAAAATGACGATAAAGACGTTTCCTTATATATCCTAATTTAAAATGTTCAAGGGAATAAAAAAGCTTCCTTACGTCTCGCCACCTGCTACACCTCTCTGAGTTACGAGGATTTATGCAACGCACCCTGAGTATCGCAACATCACTCCATTTAACTTTATTAAAATGACGATAAAGACGTTTCCTTATATATCCTAATTTCAAATGTTCAAGGGAATAAAAAAGCTTCCTTACGTCTCGCCACCTGCTACACCTCTCTGAGTTACGAGGATTTATGCAACGCACCCCGAGTATCGCAACGTCACTCCATTTAACTTTATTAAAATGACGATAAAGACGTTTCCTTATATATCCTAATTTAAAATGTTCAAGGGAATAAAAAGACCATTTGGTTCACACCACTCGACTGTCCAATCAGCGGACGGCTCGCATCGCCTTCGCCCAGCAGACGCCAATACGATGGTGTCGTAAGATGGCGTCGTATCGGCCGATAATCGGATGCTTTTGGGTCCCAAAGCCGGCGAATTCAGATTTTTCGAGTATGGCTGTACGTGATAAACAAAGAGCGCGGTTCGGAGATGGAAAATGCATTAGTGCCGTGGGCATCGGGTCACTGGGTGCGGCGTAAAAGGGATAACAAAGTCGAGTCCTTACGGTATTATTATATAGATGATGTCATTGGTCCATTCATTATGACATCATAATTAAACAGGTAGAATGCTTGATCAGATCACTTTGGAATTTATTGAGCATGAGATGTGCAAAAATTGTATGGGAGAATTAAATTGATGACGTCATCGGTTTGGTGGTTCAGCAGCCATATTGGATTGAAAATGAAAACCTTCAAAAATCTTATTTGCCACAACGGCTTACGAGATAAATGTGAAACTCCACACACATAACCGATAAGCATTTGGGAATAAAGTTTGAAAACGATTAGGTCATAGGTCACATGGTCTGGCAGCCATATTGTATTTTATGCCAAAACTGTGTAAATCGAATTATTGTTAATCTCTGAAACCAATAAACGGATCAATGCAAAATTTTAACTACATGTTCGACTACACATGGTGATATAATGTTGAAAAAAAACCGTCATCAGTCACATGGTTTGGCAGCCATATTGGATTTAAGGAAAATATTCAAAAATTGTTTCTAAAGCGCTTACCGTATTGATGCAACCTCATCTCAAGCCATTGTTGCATATATTATAAAAATGGTGATATCATAGGTCACAAGGTTTGGCAGTCATCTTGGATAGAAAAACGAACCTTATCCGATCAACATGAAACTTCACACACGTGATCCTCTACCCAATCATAGGTGGAGTGTAAATGTTTGACGTCATAGCTCATGTGGTTGGAAGGTTTTTCTGGTTGGAAGGTTGGATCGAAAATCGAAGGTTTGCTTGACGTTCAGCATTTAAAAGGATAGAGCATGAACAAACAACGCTGGGGAGGCAATGGCAAACCACCCAGTATAAACCTAGCCAAGGACCTGCTTTGGTGGCATTTAATGCTCTATAAAGTGTATGGTACATCAAAATAAATGAAGAATGTGAGTAGGTCATTAAAGTACATGCTATTAGGAACATGTTTTTATCTGTAGGGTATGTATTATTGGAATGTGAGTACGTCTATAAAATACATACGATTGGAATGTGAATCGATACAATAAAACAGAAAAGGTCTGTTTGTGTGCTGTATGAACATAAATCTACGTTAACAATACACCACACAAACACAGCAGCTAACGAACACCACACAAAATACACCACACAAACACAGCAGCTAACAAACACCACACGAAATACACCACACAAACATGTCCTGGTGAGGGTCTGCAATCTCCGATTGCACTTTCTTGTTTCATTACGGTGTTGCCCGTTGCAGACCGAATGATCTTTCCATGGGAAAGCAGCGCACAGGTATCCGTTGGAGACAAAGTGGAGATCAGCCACCAAACACACCTTAACACCATTTTATCTTACGAAAGCCTGCTTTGGATGTATCTGCTGCAACTCGTGGAGCAAATGTGTGTAAATCTCTTGGAGCGACACGAAACCCACAACCTCTATGGGAGCAAACTTCAGGAAAGAATAGTCAGCGAAGTTCTGCCATTGGACCATGAGTGGTGCACAACGTTGTTTATTAACAGTTACCTAATGTTATATTCCGGAGATGGGTAAAGGTATCCTACTCTTGTCGTTATGGGATTCTCATCAAGAAACTTGCTCGATGAAGGACAAAACTTGGTGGATGCGTTGGTTAGGTGACACGAACAAGCCGATTAGATGTTGGTTCAGGTCCGAATACTGATCCAGCCTATCAGTGGTATACAAAAGGTAAACTGTTCAGCTCGGCGGAGGTATGCGCTCTACCCAGTGCCGTTCTAGTTAAATTAATTTGAACTCTCTGACTCTCTTGAAAATCCTCTCTATCTCTTTGCTGACGACTCTACTCTCTGTCGCTCCATTCCTCATCCCTCAGATCGGCAGTCTGCAGCCTCCTCACTCTCTGCAGACCTGGACAAAATCACAGACTGGTCAAACAAGTGGAACATGTCTTTCAATCCTGACAAATCTCACACTCTTACAATGTCTCTCCGAAAGGACCGACTGGACAACCCTCCCATCTACTTTCTCAACAATCCTCTCCAAGAAGTTCTGTCGCTCAAGCTTTTGGGTCTCACTATCTGCCATGATCTTTCTTGGGAAAACCACATTTCCAAGCTGGCCTCCAAAGCCAGTCGCCGACTGGGCATCCTCCGTCGTGCGAAGTCCTTCCTTGGCACACCTGAGCTCCTCACCACATACAAGGCTTTCATCCGCAGCTCAATGGAATACTGTTCCCCCCTCTGGGCTGGTGCTCCTGCCTCACACCTTGCTCGGCTTCACGCTGTTGAGGCCAAAGCTTTCAGAATCATTGGAATCTCCTGCGATGTAGTCAACGCCGAGGGCCTTTCACTCACTCACCGCAGGCAGGTTGGTGGTCTTTCTGTCTTCTACCGACTCCTCTCCGGCCTTGCTCCCCCAGCTCTCTCTGTGCTCTGTCCCCCCAATATTCCTTCAGGTCGCACAAGATCTGCCTGCAACCCTCTTCTGGTTAAACTGCCAAAGTCTAGGCTCTCTGCTCACCTTCACTCTTTCATTCCCCTTTTCTCCCGGCTCTGGAACAAACTCCCCCACTCCCTTCAATCCCACTCCTCCCTCCAGGTCTTTAAAACAGCTGTTCACCACCATCTCTTATCTTCCCCCATCGAAAACCTTGATCTTTTCTACCCCCGGTAATTCACCCCAGAGTCCTTGCAGTGTTCATATGTTTTAATCCTCTCCCACCTCCCCCCAAGTCCTCCCGATGTCCCTGCTCTCAAATGTTGTGTTTGTGTCCTTCCCCCTCTCTTTTGTGTCCTTCCCCCTCTCTCCCCATCTTGTCTACTGCTCCCCTTGTTTTTTGTGTTTTGTGTGTCGGTTTGTCCTTTTGTGTGATTAATGTTAGCTCTTTCACGAGCCTCGATCTTGTATAAAAAAAATAAATAAAAAAAAAACAACTAGAAAATACCTGCATTCACACGTCGTTGTGAGGATTGTGCCAATGGACTACAGCGACATGTCTGACGCCTACCACTGTATACCTGTATTGGCCATCCTGATGAATTGTTAAAGGTAATTAAAGATATCCAGTTTTTAACAATACCTGGTGGTTTTTTTTTTGGTTTTTTTTTTGGATGCAGGATCGAGGCTCGTGAAAGAGCTAACATTTATCACAGAAAAAATCAAACAGGCACATAAAACATATAATAAGGGGTGCGGAAGACAATATGGGGAGAGAGAGGGAAGCACACAAATACAACATTTGAGAGCAGGGACATCGGAAGATCTGTGGGTGTGAGAGGGCTAGGGGGGGGGGAGGCGTGGGAAGGGGGGGAGAGGTATAAAACACAAGGACACTGCTAGGACTTCCAGGAAAGAAGTTGGTATTTCAAAAAAGTGGATCTGGGGTGAATGAGCGGGGGTAGAAAAGATCAAGGTTTTGGATGGGGGAAGATAATAGATGGTGGTGAACAGCTGTTTTAAAGACCTGGAGGGAGGAGTGGGATTGAAGAGAGTGAGGGAGTTTGTTACAGAGGCGGGAGAAAAAAGAAATGAAGGAGTGAAGGTGAGCAGAGAGTCTTGATTTTGGCAGTTTAACCATACGAGGGTTGCTGGCAGATCTTGTGCAACCTGTAGGAATATTTGGGGGACAGAGCACAGAGAGAGCTGGGGGAGCAAGGCCGGAGAGGAGTCGGTAGAAGACAGAAAGACTACCAACCTGCCTGTGGTGAGTAAGTGAAAGGCCCTCAGAGTTAGCTTCATCGCGGGAGAATATATAGAATATATATTTGAATATAAAGGAAAACCTGCCAAGTCGAGGTGACCGTATCACGCAGGTGGCCGCACTTGCCAAGGTTATGAGAAACTGGAATTTTTCTTTTTTGGAATTTTGGGATTATTTGTTACGAGGATTGGCCGTATGAGTGAAGTCGTACGTCGTGTGTATTTGGACGTGACGAGCAGAGGCCTGTATGATAGTTGGTAACGCGATAGTGAATGAGCGGCCTTGTCCCGGGATTCCACTCCCGGCGTAATTTAAGCAGACTAAAAATTGCTGTTCTGGTGTGGTGCCAGAAAGCACAATTCATGGCTTTTCGAGCTGAACACTGTGGACCTGATGGGAGATGTCCTGGAATTTCACAATAGAGGAGGAAACACTTCAGACAAAATGGTGGCCAAATTCCGCAGGAGCAGTTCGGTACGCTTTCCTGTTGTGTGTGTGTGCATCCTGTCGTCTCATTAGGACTTATTCTAGTCTATAACATTTCACGGCCTCATAGAATTCCAAGCATGGTGATCCTCTCCAACCGGAGGTGATATGGGATCAGGTATCAAGCTATATTTAAAATCTGCACTTCTTCGATTTCTAATCTTAACGGCGTAAAAACAGCACAGCCTTCAGTGTCTTCACTTCTCTAGAACAGAAGAGGTTTTCATTCTTCCGGTGTCCGTCGATCGGTATTCGTGACGGACTATTCTCACCGAGCGGGCGAGGAGGCATCAGAGCGAGGGACCTTTTGGAACCCGCCGCGCACTTGCAGCCTCGTGTGCACTTTTGTAGCTCAATTCCAGACATCCGACAGAGCCATTACAAGCCTTTCCCTGCGTTCCCACAGCACACCGGCGCAGGCCCTTGCGCACAACAGCCAACCGGGCACCGCACTAATCAGCAACCGAAAACTCTTTCCAGGCCTTATTCTGCCTCTAAACGAGCTACAAGCCTCCGCCAGATATAGCTCGTTTCAAGCGATTTGGGGGAGGCGGCGGGGAGCTTCTTAATCCGTTACAATCCCAAAACCCGCAACCCGCCGCCTATGGTGAAACGGGTCGCCATTTTGGACCACACGCGAGCGGCGGCTGCCTCGTGCGCGACCATGCGGGAACGCCGGGGCCACAAGGGCCCCAGTTCACGGGAAATATGCACGTTCGGGCGAGTTTAAGAAACACGGCCTCTGTTCGACGGCAAACGCTTGCGTCTGCGGGTGCCAGAGGCATCCATTTCAAAAAGCCATTTCAGAGGCTCTGCAAACTGCGAGAGCGCGCTTCACTTGTCTGCCGAGGGAGGCAAAAATTGCTTTTCGGTCATTTATACAAAACGCTATATCGGAGAGGTTCGTATCTGTGCGCAGAATCAGTCTCACCTGCAAGATCGGTGGGTTATTTAGACGGAAAAATCCTTTATTATCATTATTATTATATTATTATTTAGACCCACAGTGCATCCTTCACCGGCGATTTTCGACGCCAACCCAGAAAGAGCAAACTGACAACAATTTGGCCGCAAGTGTTAACAATTCTGATTCCTCTGAATTAAATTCTTCCCCAGACCAAGTGGGAGACTGGTGTCTGTCAGACGTCCCCTTTTTAAGGACACCATTAATTGTGATCATGCGCTAGGCCACAGCCATCTTGTTCACGCTCATAGATTTCTACTCATATTAGAGCAAAGACTTGTAAAGGAAGGCTCTAGGCATCAATCCATTCCCTATTTGAGAAGCGATCGCGCATCGAGGAGAAGCAGTGAAAATGGCCTCCAAAGGCCACCTGAGCTGAGTTTGGTGGAAGAGCCGGCGTCCGCGTCCTTTGCCTTGCGCGCACAGCTTCAGGATTGATTTTCTAGGCTCATTAATATTAATCGACCGCCTCGCATTAATATTAATGGCGATATTAAAACCCACGAGTCGGGAGTTTAGGGGGCGGCGAAGGATGGGGTAAGACGGAAGGTGGATGTGATGCTGCCCAGGGGGTGCGTGAATAAAATATGCGCCGCGCAGATGAACGGCCTCGTGCCGAGGAGACAGGGCAGCGGATATGGGTCCAGGTCAATTACCACGCGACGAGCAAGGGAGCTGGCCATGAGAGGAGCCCTGCCTCTCACAGACACCCGAAGGCTCTGTCGTGTTCAAGTCATCACGCAGTGTGGTGGGAAGTGGAGGTTCCTTTCCCCCCAAAGCTCTCTCACTAATCGGGAAGGCGCCAAGGGGAGCGACTGCTGGGTTGTTGGGAGGAGGGAGTGGGTGGGGTTGGGTGGAGTGGTGGTTGACAATTGTGGGAGGGGTTTTGCGTCGTGCTCTTTGCTTTTCTGCCTCTGCGGGTAAACGTCCAGGGAATCAGCGAGACCATTTCCCTAATTTACACCGCAAGGTGCGCGGCCTGTCGATATCAATTGAGTGCCATCGGTGTGAGCATTTATTTTTGCGTACACGACATGAGCTTGCATACGATGCGCAACTTGTCATGTACTGACCCTTGGGAGACACATGTGTGTATATATATATATCCTGTGTGTATATATACATACATACATATATATATATATATATATATACTATATATATATATATATATATATATATATATACTATATATATATATATATATATATATATATATATATATATATATATATATATATATATATATATATATATATATATATATATATATATATATATATATATATATACATACATACATATATATTATATATATATATATATATATATATATATATATGTATATATATATATATATATATATATATGTATATATATATATATATATATATATATATATATATATATATATATATATAATATTATATATATATATATAATATTATATATATATATATATATATATATATATATATATATATATATATATATATATATATATATATATATATATATATATATACATATATATATATATATATTGTTACGGAAACGGAGGACGGCGCTCCCCTTAGTGGGGGCGGTTAATCCCCCTTCTATCTGCACTGGTCGTCTCCGATCCTGAAGCTACCCCGCTCCCCTGTGGGGCGGGATTGCCCAAAGTGATTGGTCAAGGGATTCCCGTACACCTCCGGCAATCCCTCCACAAGGCAGGTGGGTAACTCCGCTCGAAACCATGGGCAAGATGTTATTTGCCAAGCGGTTTTAGCAGCCCGCGGTTCGAACCATTAGCAAAGACTAAACCCGATTCATATGCGTTCGCAGAAATCGCACCACAGGAACTCAATGGGGAAATCTCGAAAGCGACCGAATGTGAAGAAGCAAAAGGGGTAAAGAAAGAACACAGGTATTTATTACTAATTATGTACAAAACCAAAGAAACCAAGGGAGAAGGAAAGAAACGAAAGTAACTTACAGAAGAAGAAGAAGACAGTGCAATTCTTATAACAAGCTTAACTTATACCCAGGGACAAGACACACAAAACAAACTCACATACACAAAAGGATGGAATGGCAGGGATGGTATGTGACGGCAGAGGAGGGTCCCGGAAGATGGTAGGCGTCGAGGTCCGGCTCCAAGCTCGCGCTTCGGTCCACGCTTTTGGGGTCGAGGCGAAACCCGGCACACAGCTCCGCTCCGGGCTGGCAGCGAGGAGCCGGCAGCTCCACGTATTCGGTTTCACACCGGCAGCTTTCTCACTTGTCCTCCGCCTCCTGCGTCTCCGACGCTCCCTTAATACTCTAAAGAATCTGCCTCTGGTCCAGCGCACCTCCCTCAAAAACCTCTCTCAGCTTCTCCTCAACTGCACTCTCAGCTCCTCCTCAACTCCTCCTCAACTGGACTCTCAGCTCCTCCTCAACTGGACTCTCAGCTCCTCCTCAACTGGACTGAGGTGGGGGCTCCGCGCTATATAACCACGCCCATGGAACTTTCACGAACCTCCTCGATCGTTCTCTCTCTCTGCCCTCTCAGGCCAAACCCATCATTCTTGGTTGGTTGATCGGGGCTGGCTCA
>NC_136268.1:41273454-41358454 GCF_964187855.1 Myxine glutinosa
AGTCGTTGGTTGACTCGCCTTCTGGATACAGGCACATTTGTCAGTTGCTGCCACTCAGCCCTAAGCCGATTAGCTGACTTGGTACGGCCATTGCGGACTAACCGGTGCAGCTGGCGATCATCTCTCCTTGTGGTTCTGCGTGGATGTCCTGGACTCGGTATTGGAGTAGGGACAGCCCTCTGAGCATTTCGTTTCAGGATCTTTGACACCTGACCTTGAGTGATGCCATACTGCCGAGCAATAGCACGCTCTTTCATGCTGTAATTTCGTAAAGCCACCACTCCATGACAAAGTGCATTGTCGAGTTGACGGACCATCTCCAGAGGAAGCGGCAATAACTTTTGGAGACGTGCAGCAGTTGTTTTCCACTAATACAGAACGCAACAACCCTTGTATACCCGACTGTGAAGCCAATCGTCAAATGCACCTGTCCGTACATTTTTCCACGCCATCTGTGATATAATCCTGTTGTTGACTTCTTGCTGCGACAGACAATCAGTGACATGGTTCTTTTAACAAATAAATCACCAAAGTGTGAAAGAAACTCACCAGATTGATATACTGAGTTAAGAAAGTAAACCCAAGTCAAGAAAAAAAAAATATTCCATATTAAATGCCAAGTCTGTATATATATATATACACATACATAAAGAACACCTCAAAGCCATAATTACTGGGACCATATATGTATGCATACCTGGGACACGATTATGTTGAGTTTTACTTGAGGTTTCTTTCCAAGACACCAAATGCCGGCTGGTGAAGTTTCTGGTTGTGCAAAGGTATACTGGAATGTATGAGGTGCATGAACAAAGGCAGTATTTTCAAATGAATCACTTGCCATATTGTGGCGTAGTTGACACAGACCAACTTGTATACCTGACCTGGTTGGAACTCCAAAAGAACCCGCTGCAGTGTGATAATGTGAATTTCAATATTGAGTCACATGCACGCAATGTTAAACGATCAGCGGAATAACACCACCACCACCACTACTACTACCACGACTGCCCCAATCATTTCCACCTACTTGGTGGAGGAGGGTAGGATGGGGTTTTTGGGCCAAGTCTGTCTGTCTCCATTTTTCTTCGGGATGGCCAAACTGATATTCGTCAAACTTTCAAATGTTCATCACTGAGTGCCTGGGAGTGAATTTGGGCCAACACATGTTTTTTAAATTTTCTTCAGAAAACAAAATTGTATTTTTGGGGAAAATTTTAAAATCGCTCTACATTGGCTCTTCAGTGCAAGATTAGAGAGCCTCAGCCTTTGTAGCTATGCAAAAGGTAATAATAAATGATCCCCAACCCCATTATTTCATGGTTGTAGGGAAGCGTTTTTAGTCCCCCAAAAACTAGAAAATAAACAAAATTTGATTTCTTTGAAATGCCATCATGATTGGAAGTTAGAACAGCGCCGGAAAATGTGGGGTACCCCTGCTAGTATTGAATAAAAATGAGGAAATGGAAGAAGGGATGTGGAAGAAAAATTATTCCTTTTTGCACATGTAGTATACACATTATACAGTCACATGACAAAGCAAGTACACCCCATGTAAAGTTTTGACTTTTTCAACATATTTCAACATACAGCTATTTGATCTTCATTTCAACAATATTGATAGATAAAGGTGATATAATCTATCTATAATTCCAGTAATCTCTGTATGTCTGTATGTCTGTGTGTCTGTGACCGCTGTTTCTCGACAACCACGGGTCCGATATACTTGAAACTTGCCAGGTATATTGCTGGGGACCCGAGGATGTGCCTTTTCAAGGTTTCATATTAATCGGAGAAGTAGTTACCGAGCTATGTCCAAAAAACGATTCAACCAATCAGAGAGCAGCGAGCTATCACGTGTGCCGAACGTGGCGAACAGACTCTGCCTCGGACGGCACATTTGAGAGCGTATTCATTTATTTCCCGTTGGCAAACTATGTTGGCGCTATGTTGGCGTTAAACTATGTTTTAAAACTAATTAAAACTAATTTGCGATTCTTTCGCTTTCCTGCGCGTTTGTGCACGCTATGGCGATTTCTTTACCAAACTCCGCAAGCCGTTCGCTTTGGACCAAACCATTTCATGTAAATAGAGGGTGGGGGATTGTCACAGTACTCGCAAGCCGTTCGCTTTGGACCAAACCATTTCATGTAAATAGAGGGGGGGGGATTGTCACCGTACTCGCAAGCCGTTCGCTTTGGCTTTGCGAATGGACCAAACCATTTCATGTAAATAGAGGGGGGGGGATATAATTTTAGATATATATATAGTACGGGCATGCCCTAGTATAACAAATATCAGGAAACATTTACATTTTGTAGTCCATTGTATAATTTAAATAAACATAAATGCAAATTTCGCATGTGGAAAAAGTAAGTACACCCCGACATTTATCACTACTTCAAATACCGAAAATTAGAATCAGGTGCACCAGCTCAGGTGCAACTGATTAGAACATCGTTAGAGAGGATCTTGGAGGAACCTGTCTCATTTAAACCTGACATTTAGTTTGGTTTGCTCTTTGTTGTTTAATTGTGTGGCGTCACCATGCATAGATCAAAAGAGCTCTCTGAGGCCTTCAGAAAGAAGGTTATAGATGCCTACGAGTCTGGGAAGGGATTTAAAAAGATCTCCAAACAATTTGAAATCAATCATTCCACTGTCCAGAAGATCATCTACAAGTGGAGAAGATTCCAAACAACTGCCAACTTGTTGAGGCCAGGCCGCCCCAGCAAGTTCAGCCTGAGAGCAGATGGCAAGATGCTGAAAGCAGTCTCTAAGAACCCCAGAATGTCATCACGGGACCTACAGGTAGCTCTTGCCACTGTTGATGTCAAAGTGCACGAGTCTACCATTAGAAAGAGGCTGCACAAATTTGATCTACATGGGAGGTGTGCCAGGAGGAAACCTTTGCTGTCCAGAAAGAACATCAGGGCAAGACTAAAGTTTGCCAATGAACACCTTGGCAAAGACCAGCACTTCTGGAACAATGTGCTCTGGACAGATGAGTCAAAGGTAGAGCTATTTGGCCACAGTACCAGAAGACATGTTTGGCTGCATCAGGGCATGGGCAGCTCACCATCATAGAATCCACTATTAATTCTTCATTTTACCAGAGGGTGCTTGAGGATAATGTGAGGCCATCTGTCGGAAAGTTGAAGCTCAACCGAAGGTGGATCTTGCAACATGACAATGACCCTAAATATACCAGTAAATCCACCAAGGAATGGCTGAAAAGAAAGAAATGGAGGGTTCTGGAATGGCCAAGTCAAAGCCCGGATCTAAATCCCATCGAGATGTTGTGGGGGGATTTGAAACGAGCTTTGCATGCAAGAAACCCCTCAAACATCGCACAGCTGAAAGAATTCTGCATGGAGGAGTGGGCAAAAATTTCTCTCAGTCGATGTCAGAGACTGGTAGACAGTTAGAATAAACGTCTACTTGAGGTTGTTTCTGCCAAAGGGGGCAATACCACCTATTAGAGCCAAGGGTGTACATACTTTTTCCACATACGAAATTTGCATTTATGTTTATTTAAATTATACAATTTTTTTTTTTTTTTTTTTTTTTTGTATACAAGATCGAGGCTCGTGAAAGAGCAAACATTAATCACACAAAAAGACAAACGGACACACAAAACACAAAAAACAAGGGGAGCGGCAGACAAGATGGGGAGAGAGGGGGGAGGACACAAAAGAGAGGGGGAAGAAGGGGAAGGACACAAACACAACATTTGAGAGCAGGGACATCGGGAGGACTTGGGGGGAGGTGGGAGAGGATTAAAACATATGAACACTGCAAGGACTCTGGGGTGAATTACCGGGGGTAGAAAAGATCAAGGTTTTCGATGGGGGAAGATAAGAGATGGTGGTGAACAGCTGTTTTAAAGACCTGGAGGGAGGAGTGGGATTGAAGGGAGTGGGGGAGTTTGTTCCAGAGGCGGGAGAAAAGGGGAATGAAAGAGTGAAGGTGAGCAGAGAGCCTAGACTTTGGCAGTTTAACCATAAGAGGGTTGCAGGCAGATCTTGTGCGACCTGAAGGAATATTGGGGGGACAGAGCACAGAGAGAGCTGGGGGAGCAAGGCCGGAGAGGAGTCGGTAGAAGACAGAAAGACCACCAACCTGCCTGCGGTGAGTGCGTGAAAGGCCCTCGGCGTTGACTACATCGCAGGAGATTCCAATGATTCTGAAAGCTTTGGCCTCAACAGCGTGAAGCCGAGCAAGGTGTGAGGCAGGAGCACCAGCCCAGAGGGGGGAACAGTATTCCATTGAGCTGTGGATGAAAGCCTTGTATGTGGTGAGGAGCTCAGGTGTGCCAAGGAAGGACTTCGCACGACGGAGGATGCCCAGTCGGCGACTGGCTTTGGAGGCCAGCTTGGAAATGTGGTTTTCCCAAGAAAGATCATGGCAGATAGTGAGACCCAAAAGCTTGAGCGACAGAACTTCTTGGAGAGGATTGTTGAGAAAGTAGATGGGAGGGTTGTCCAGTCGGTCCTTTCAGAGAGACATTGTAAGAGTGTGAGATTTGTCAGGATTGGAAGACATGTTCCACTTGTTCGACCAGTCTGTGATTTTGTCCAGGTCTGCAGAGAGTGAGGAGGCTGCAGACTGCCGATCTGAGGGATGAGGAATGGAGCGACAGAGAGTAGAGTCGTCAGCAAAGAGATAGAGAGGATTTTCAAGAGAGTCAGAGAGATCATTGATGAAGACCAGAAAAAGCACAGGGCCCAGAACACTACCTTGGGGAACTCCAGCCTGAACAGGAAGAGGAGATGAGAGAAACCCATTCAGGGCCACACGTTGACTACGACCAGAGAGGAAGTCCGCCAGCCATGCGTGGAGATTTCCATGGATACCAAAGGAGGAGAGTTTGGAGAGCAGAGCATGGTGCCAGACCGTATCGAAGCACGTGAAATGTCAAGGGAGACAGCTCTAATTTCCTGTTTGGCGTTGAGGACCTCCATCCATTGTTGAGAAAGCAGAAGCAGCATGTCCAGAGTAGAGTGACCAGGTCTGAAACCAAATTGATGATCAGAGATCAAGCCTTTGGAGAAGAGGAAAGATTTAATATCTGAAGCAATGATGGATTCCATGACTTTGCTGATAATTGGGAGAAGGCTGATTGGTCTGTAGTTGCTGGGATCTGTTTTTGCACCTTTTTTGTGCAAAGCGGTGATGTTGGCTGATTTCCAAGCAGATGGCAGATGACCTTGAGCAAAAGAGAGGGTGAAGAGAACAGAAAGAGGGAGTGAAAGAGCAGAAGAACATGATTTTAGGACCTGTGGGCTGATGCCGTCAGGACCAGTTGCAGAATCAGAGTCGAGGGTTGACACAAAATTTTCCACCTTGTCAGGAGGAAAGGACACAGAGTCCAGGAGCAGCTGGGTACGACTGGGTACGGTGGGTACAGAGAGGGATGGGTTTGGGACACAAGATTTAGAGGCAAACACAGAGTTGAGGCATTCAGCTTTTTCACGTGCCGAGTCAGCCGTTAAGCCGTTTGAGGTGAGGGAGGGGATGGAGGGGGAACAAACACCAGAAACAGATTTGACCAGACGCCACCAGGATTTGGAAGAGGGAGACAGATAAGAGAGTTCGGTCTTGAGAATGGTGAGATATTGTTTCCTGGCTCTCCTGAGGGTGGACACACACTTGTTTCGGGCTTTGTGAAAGGAAATGAGATTTCCTTCCGTTGGATTTGCTTTCCAGGAGACGAAAGCAAGTTGTTTCAGGGCAACATCCTCACCACAAGATTCCGTGTACCATGGATGGGAGGAAGGGTTTGACAACTGAAGACGAGATGGGATAAATCTGTGCATGAGAGAGAGCAATTTACTTTGAAAGAATTCCCAGGATGAGTTGATGTCAGAGGCGGTAGAGATGGGAGACCAGTCCAGATGATTGATGTCTGCTTGAAGACCGTGCCAGTTGGCCTGAGTGAAATGCCAGACTCGTCGCCGCTGAGGAGGCTCTCTGAGAATGGTCAGAGAGATGTCCACTTTGACAAGCACATGATCAGATGAGCCGATTGGAGCAGAAGAAGAGCAGCAGACATTTTCAGGGAAGTTTGTCATAACCAAATCCAGAAGACTACTACAATGGACTACAAAATGTAAAGGTTTCATGATATTTGTTATATTATATCACCTTTATCGATCAATATTATTATTTTTATTTTTTTGTATGCATAATCGAGGCTCGTGAAAGAGCTAACATTTATCACACAAACAAATCAAACAGACAAACAAAGTATATAAAAATGGGAGCTGTAGACAAGAAGGGGAGAGAAGGGGTAGCACATAAAACAACATTTGAGAGCAGGGACATCGGGAATGTGTGGGAGGGAGAGGGCTTTGGGGGAGGCGGCGTGGGAAGTGGGGGGGGGGGGGGGGGGAGGGGGGTGGGAGAAGTATAAACACAAGGACACCAAGGACTTCCAGGAAAGAAGTTGTGATTTCAAAAAAGTGGATTTGGGGTGAAATTAGCGGGGGTAGAAAAGATCAAGGTTTTGGATGGGGGAAGATAAGAGATGGTGGTGAACAGCTGTTTTAAAGACCTGGAGGGAGGAGTAGGATTGAAGAGAGTGAGGGAGTTTGTTCCAGAGGCGGGAGAAAAGAGGAATGAAGGAGTGAAGGTGAGCAGAGAGTCTTGATTTTGGCAGTTTACCCATAAGAGGGTTGCAGGCAGATCTTGTGCGACCTGTAGGAATATTTGGGGGACAGAGGCCAGAGAGAGCTGGAGGAGCAAGGCCGGAGAGGAGTCGGTAGAAGACAGAAAGACCACCAACCTGCCTGCGGTGAGTAAGTGAAAGGCCCTCGGAGGTAGCTTCATCACGAGAGATTCCAATGATTCTGAACGCTTTGGTTTCAACAGAGTGAAGATGAGCTAGGTGTGAGGCAGGAGCACCAGCCCAGAGGGGAGAGCAGTATTCCATTGAGCTGCAGATGAAAGCCTTGTATGTGGTGAGGAGCTCATGTGTGCCAAGGAAGGACTTCACACGATGGAGGAAGCCCAGTCGGCAACTGGCTTTGGAGGCCAGATTTGAAATGTGGTTTTCCCAGGAAAGATCATGGCAGATAGTGAGACCCAAAAGTTTGAGTGACAGAACTTCTTGGAGAGGATTATTCAGAAAGTGGATGGGAGGGTTGTCCAGTCGGTCTTTTCGGAGAGACATCGTACGAGTGTGAGATTTGTCAGGATTGAAAGATATGTTCCACTTGTTTGCCCAGTCTGTGATTTTGTCCAGGTCTGCAGAGAGTGAGGAGGCTGCAGACTGCCGATCTGAGGGATGAGGAATGGAGCGGCAGAGAGTGGAGTCATCAGCAAAGAGATAGAGAGGATGTTCAAGAGAGTCGGAGAGATCAATGATGAAGACCAGAAAAAGCACAGGGCCCAGAACACTGCCTTGGGGAACTCCAGCCTGAACAGGAAGAGGAGTCATAAATGTAGGGGTGTACTTACTTTTTCCACATGCGAAATTTGCATTTATGTTGCTTTAAATTATACAATGGACTACAAAATGTAAATGTTTCATGATATTTGCTATATTATATCACCTTTATCTATCAATATTGTTGAAATGAAGATCAAATGGCTGTATGTTGAAATATGTTGAAAAAGTCAAAACTTTACATGGGGTGTACTTACTTTTTCACGTGACTGTAGATGGTCTCGACAAAGGATATTTACACAAAGGTGGAATTTAAAAAGAAAACGGAAAGCTGCTAATGTACAGTGGTCTCGTACTTCTAGATTTATTAATTACCTCCGCCACCAAAGGTGAATGGACGTTATGTTTTTCACCCCTGTCTGTGTTTGTTTGTCTGCAGGATATCTCAAAAGGTTGTGGACGGATTCAACCGAAATTTGGTGGGGAGGTTGGGGAGTATGACAAACACGAAATGATTAGATTTTGGTGAGGATGCAAATCCGGATTTGGATGCGAGAATTTTTTAAAGTAACGCTTCACCATTGAGAGTTAGGGCAAAAATGAAACACAGTCATGGCCAAAAATATTGGCACCCTTGCACTTTTTTCAAAGAAGGCAAAATTTCTTCTGGAAAATTGTTGGAATTAAAAAATATTTTGGTATCCACATATGTATTTCTTTGGTTTGCAATGGAATAAGACATAAAAAGCTGAAAAAGATACTAAATCTTAGCTTATTCCACACAGAAATCATAAAATGGTCCAGACAATATTATTGGCACCTTTTAGAAGTTGTTGGAAATAATTAGATTTAAAGAAGGTGATTTCCTTTACTTTGGAATTGAACTCACCTGTGGTGAGTTGCAGATTCCTGCAATATTTAAAAAAAACATAGGGGCAATACCCCTGGCACTCACCTGGTAGAATAAACAGTATACTGCAATGACTAAAGGTATTTTAAACCAATTGCAATGGTTGCTAGAAGACAGGGCAGTATGTAGAATCATACTAACATAATCATAAGACTTTAAACAAACAAAGAAAAAAAAATACCTATTTTGGGGGGCAACTCCCCCTCCCCTAACCCCATATACCTCCTAAGTCCCTAATTTTTATAATGCTTTGGACAAACATTGGTACATCACGGGTGGTGAAGGTTGTGGTCAAGTTTCATGGAAATCGTGTGTGTAGTTTCTGTGAAGAAAGCAAATACTATTTTTGGGGGCAATCCCCTGTAGATTCCCAAAGGGGAAGATTTTTTTCATGCCGTGAACAAACTTTGGTACAGCATGGGTGGTGAAGGTTGTGGTCAAGTTTCATCAAAATAGTGTGTGTAGTTTCAGGGAACAAGGAAAATTCCTATTTTGGGGGGTCAAACCTGGCTCACTTTGACCCCGGTAAACCCCCTTAGACCCGGATTTTTTTTAATGCTGTGAACAAACTTTAGTCACAACACAGCAAATATAATTTGTGCCAAATTTGGTCGGAATCTCATCAGCGGTTTCGGAGAAGACGTTTCAAGTGTTTACAGGACTGACGGACGGACGGACTGACTGACTGACGTACAATACGCCATCGCATAAGCTCCCCTGAACTTCGTTCCAGTTGAGCTATTCACCCATTCAACCAGTTTGTATGGAGAAAAGGAGTCATTCTGTTGTTTTGTGTCATGGTGTGTACCGCAATGAGCATGGAGAAAAGAAAGAAAACCAGAGAATTGTCTGAGGTCAGAAACAAGATTGTAGCCAAACATGGACAATCTCAAGGCTACAAGTCCATCTCCAGAGACTTCGATTTTCCTGTGTCCACCGTACGCAATGTTATCAGTAAGTTTAAGGCCCATGGCACTGCAGGCAACCTCCCTGGACATGGCTGCAAGAGAAAACCTGATCGAAGATTGCAACGAAAGATTGTTTGAATGGTTGAGAAAGCACCTTGATAAACTGCCAAACAGATTCAATCCGACCTTCAGACACAAGGTATGACAGTTTCAACTCGCACCATCCATCGCCAACTCAATAAAAGGGTGTTCTATGGTAGGAGACCCAGGAGGACCCCACTGCTGAGAAAGCCCAACTGGAGTTTGTCAAAACACACCTGAACAAGCCAAAATCCTTCTGGGAGAATGTCCTGTGGAGAGATGACGAAATTATACCTTTTTGTAAAGCACATCTTCTCTATGTTTACAGAAAACAAAATGAAGCCTTGAACACCTGTGGGGAGATCTGAAAACAGCAGTTGGGAGAAGGCACCCTTCAAAACTGGGAGAGCTGTAGCACTTTGCACAAGAAGAGTGGGACATACTGCCTGTAGAGAGGTGTAGGAAGCTCATTCATGGCTATAGGAAGCGCTTGACTGCAGTCATTTTGTCCAAACGCTGTGTGTGCTACCAAATATTAAGTCTAGTGTCAATAATTTTGTCAATGCCATTTCTTTTTACCTCTGCCATCAAAGGTGGATGGAGGTTATATTTTCAGTCCTGTCTGTCTGTCTGTTTGTTGCTTGGCCAAAAAATTTTTTTTCACAATTATGTTGATCACTCTGGTTTGTGTGTTTGTCTGTCTGCTCACTTATACTTTCCTAAAGGTCACAATTTTAAACCGAACTTCACAAAACTTCACCAAACGGTAGAGTTCATGGTCCGAAAAAATCCTATATCTTTTTGAGGTCAAAAGGTCAACATAGGCCAAAGGTCAACATAGGCCAAAGGTCAATCACTTTTTTCAAATTTCTAAAATCCTCAATTTTCATCTGATTGAAATGATATTTGAATAGGATTTTCGTATCAGCGAACTGATTTCAACAACCAACTATGTATGAGATCAACATCGGCCAAAGGTCAACCACTTTTTCACATTTCTAAAATCCTGTTTCCATCCGATTGACTTGAAATCTGAATAGCATTTGCATATCAGCTTACTGAAACCAACCACTAACTATTCTTGAGGTCAACATAGGCCAAAAGGTCAACATAGGCCAAATTTCTAAAATTGTAAATTTGTAACCGATTAACTTAAAATTTGAAGACGATATGCATATCAGCGAACTGAATTCAACCCCAACTATTTTTGAGGTCAACATAGGGCAAAATGTCAACATAGGCCAGATTTATAAAATCCACAATTTTCATCCGATTGTCTTTAAATTTGAATAGTATTTTCATATCCCCTAACTGAATAAAATCACCAACTATTTTTGAGATCAAAATAGGCCAGAAGGTCAACATAGGCCTAAGGTCAACCACTATTTCCAAATTTCTAAAATCCTCAATTTTTATCTGATTGACTTGAAATCTGAATAGGATTTGCATATCGGCTTACTGAAACCAACCACAAACTATGTTTGAGGTCAACATAGGCCGAATTTCTAAAATTGACAATTTTCATTTGATTAACTTAATTTGAAGGAAGATGTGAAGAGAATGTGAAGGAAGGTGTGAAGAGAATGACAGAGATCTGTAATCTGGTGGTGAAAGAAGGCCGCATTCCAGTGGATTGGGAACTGAGTACCCTCGTCCCTCTATACAAGGGGAAAGGTGACCCTCTGGAGTGTGGCTCATACCGAGCGATAAAGTTATTGGAGCATGGAATGAAGGTATTGGAAAGGGTGTTGGAGAGGAGGATAAGGAAGAAGGTGGAGATCGACGAAATGCAGTTTGGCTTTATTCCAGGAAGAGGAACGACAGATGCGCTCTTTATTGTGAGGCAGTTGCAGGAGAAGTACATGGAGAAGAGGAGGAAGTTGTTTCTTGGGTTTGTTGATCTGGAGAAAGCATTCGATAGGGTTCCACACGAAGTATTGACATGGGCATTGAGGAAGTTAGGAGTGGAGGAATGGTTGATCAGAGTTGTGATGTACAGTGATACAGTGATAGCAATGTACAAAAGAGCACGCACAGCTGTAAGGACGAAGGACGTGAACAGTGGTGAGTTTGAGGTGAAGGTGGGAGTGCATCAGGGGTCAGTACTAAGTCCACTACTATTTGTAGCTGTGATGGAGGTGCTGGCTCAGAACGTAAAGGAGGGTTTACCGTGGGAGTTGTTGTATGCGGATGATCTGGTGTCGATTGCGGAAAGTATGGATGGACTGAAGGAAAAGATGAATAAGTGGAAGGAATGTATGGAGACAAAAGGTCTGAAGGTGAATATCGGAAAGACGAAGGTGATGGCAAGTGGTAAAGCATGTGGTGAGGTGGAAAGAACTGGGAAGTGGCCATGTGCTGTGTGCAGGAAGGGTGTCTGGGTGAACTCCATTCAATGTACAATGTGCGCTGAGTGGGTTCATCAAAAATGTAGTGGTCTGAGAGGGTGATTAACCAGTGTGGCAGCTACATTCAAATGTAAGGTGTGCACAGAGGGAGCTGCAGATGGAGGAAATGTTGAGTTGGATCTTGGAGACGGCGTGAAGAAGCTGGAAGGTGTGAAACATTTTGCTACCTCGGAGACATGCTGAATGGAGAAGGTGGATCAGACTCGGCAGCGGTTGCTCGAGTGAGATGTGCATGGAAGAAGTTTCGGGAACTGAGTGGCGTGCTGATGAGGAGGGGAGTGTCGTTGAAGCTGAAGGGAAAGGTGTATGCTGCATGTGTGAGAAGTGTTATGATTTATGGAAGCAAGACATGGGTAATGAACATAGAGCAGCAACGAAGGCTGGAAAGGGTGGAAATGCGAATGGTTCGGTGGATGTGCAGAGTATCGTTGAGAAAGAGGAAGACAAATGATGAATTGTGAAAGATGATGGGAATAGAGCCTGTGATGGATGCTGTGAAGAGAAACAGCTTGAGATGGTTTGGTCATGTGTTGAGGAAGGATGAAAGTGACTGGTTGAGAAGAGTGATGGAAATGAATGTAGAAGGAAGTCGAGGACGGGGAAGGCCGAGAAAGACTTGTGTAAAGATGGTGGAAGAAGAAATGCAGGCAAGGGGGTTAACAAGGAGAGATGCAGAAAATAGGGCAAATGGAAAAGATTGTCATGGGGACTGCGAGGCTAACCCCCGCTGTAGCAGGGAAAATGGCCTTAAAATGCATATTGTTGTAACTTAATTTGAAGAAGATTTGCATATCAGGTCACATAATTCAACCACAAATTATTTTTGAGGTTAAAAAGATGCTCTACCGAGTGCCATTCTAATTTCTTCTCTTTTGCCAAGTGTCGCTCTCAGAGTGATTTTTCATTACTTGCCGGAAAAGATTCCGGCAAGTATGTTGGTTCGATGGTTTGTCTGTCTGTCTGTTTGTTTGTGCGCAGTGTTACGTGTTCCTCCCCGACCTCCTGGTCTCGGTATACCTCCGAACCCCAGGAGAAGCCACGGCAGAAAATATATTATTCCGTGTCGAAATCAATTAGGAAACCACACCAATGGTTATGAACAAACCTATAATATATTATAAATCACACAGGAATAACATTACCACAAATGACAATTAAGAGTGCACTCTCTATTCCATCAGCTGGCATGCAGAAGGTAACTCACAGTGTTTCAAGTGAGTGGAAAGAACCTTCCCCAATGTCTCTATATTCCCGTCTTCGAGCTCAGAGTTGGTCCCCTCCAGTGATCAACGGAACAATGTCGACTCTAAACCAGAATCTCGTTCCGAGGGCAGGCACAGACACGCCGCCCAAAACGGCACCAAGGCGCACGCGGCCCAAAGCGGAGAAAAGGGCCACGTGGTTAAAGTGGCACAAAGGCGCACTCACGGCGACTGGGAAATCCAAAGGCCCCCGCCAGGTACGAATTTTCACTGTTCACGGTCGGCGAGCCGCAAAGTAATCGTCAGAAGCCTCGGTGCACACACACGCCACAGATACGTCTGAACGCGGTGGAAACGGTTGACGAAGCAAGGAAAGTCTGCTCGACGCGCGAAGTGCACGAGTCAAAATGGCGGACGGCTCGTACTTGAGACGTAATCACACGACGATGGTTCCTCTGAATCCAACGCCAACCTGACACGCAGGGTTGATCAGTCACAGCGATAACAACTCTATCGCGGAATCCCTTTCCAGGAAACCCAAAGTTCACTCGTGTCTCTTGCTTGACAACGGTCGATCCAGAACGCAAAGCAACCAGCTTCTTCTCTGACTTTTCTCACCGCCTCCTCTTCTTCGCTCGTTGTTTTCCAGTGCATGATTTCCTGTATCATTTTAAGTTAACCTTTTTAACTTTAGATAGCTGTTCCTGAATAATAAACCTTTTGCGAATAATAATAATACATAATATCAGAAACATGTCAAGTGGGTGAAAACCACAACAGCGGAAGTGACGAATCTGTAACACTTCCCCCCCTCAAGAAAGAAAGTTTGAACACAGCGAAAACTTTCTTTGCATGCAAACTGTTCAAACAAACAAAGATAAACTCACAACCCCAAATCACCAATTCCCGTGAGCAACAATTATCAACATCTCTAAATTTTTTTTTAAAGCAACAAACTTCGAACAACACACAGAGATTTCCCAAGTTAATTGACTCTGGACAAAGCGTCAGCCACGACATTGTCCCTGCCCTTTACATGTTCAATTTCTAAGTTGAACCCCTGCAAAGCCAAACTCCATCTCATCAACCTCTGATTTTTATTTTTCATTTTTTGAATGAAGGTTAAGGGTTGATCAAAAATCCAAAGTCAAGCAAATCGATAGCACTTTTTCCGGGAGGCCGAGCTGGGGGCCAGGTTCCATGGTGGTAGGGTGGTGAGGCCTGGACATATTCACTACATGGACGCCTTTAGGAACGTGGAGTTCACGGTTAGTCCGTGTAGGAAAGTTCACTACATGGACGCCTTTAGGAACGTGGAGTTCACGGTTAATCCGTGTAGGGAAGTTCACTACATGGACGCCTTAAGGAACGTGGCGTTCACGGTTAATCTGTGTGGGGAAGTTCACTACATGGACGCCTTTAGGAACGTGGCGTTCACGGTTAATCCGTGTAGGAATCTTGGCTCGGCTGCTCCGCAGCATTCAGTGCTTCAACTCTTTCTAACTTTCCTAACAATCACGGGTGGACCACTTGTCACGGTAGTCACATGAATAGCAGTCTCCTTCTCGGCCACTGCTCGGATAATCCTTCCTTCGGGAGCTGCCGTAACTCTGGAAGCCTCCATAATAATATCGATTGCGGCCACCACCACTACTCTGTGGTCCTCCTCTGTAGCCCCTCGCCGCCTACGGCCTGCCTTCTCTACGGCTATGGTCCGACCCTCCAAATCCTTACCATTCCAATTCTTCTCTGCCTCTTTGGCGTCCTTTGTGCTTTCAAACGTGACAAAGCCAAACCCTCTTGACTTGTGCGTTTCCCTGTCTTTTACCAACCGCACTTCCAAAAGCGGTCCATATTTGCTGAAGACAGAGGTCAGAACTTCTTCCTTTGTTTTGAAGTTCAGTCCACCTACAAATAACTTGCTACATTTGTCGCCATCCCTAACTGGTGTGGTGTTATTTTCCCTACTGGGCTTTTTAACAAACATCGGGTTACCATAAACTTGACCACCGGCCAAATAATTCCCGATAACAACAGATACTCCCTCTACAGGAAGAGTGGCTTGTAAACCTACGGTGACCGGTCCTGACACCAAATCGGACTCCAAATGGATGGCATGAAGTGGAGCTCTAACACAGCCACCAATCCCCTGTAAACGAACACGATCACCAGTTGCCGTCTCCTCTGACAATGGCAAGATGCCTTCCAGCATTAAAGATTGATGTGCTCCTGTGTCCCTCAACACCCTAACAGGTCTCCGGTTAGTCAGGTCTCCACCCAGTGACACCAACCATTCGGAAATAAATGGTTGGTAACCCTTTTGAGGGCGATTTCGTACATTGGCCATTGCATTCGGAGTTGTACTAGTCGAACTCCGCTCCTGATTTTCCTTTCCCAGAGCATAACAGTGGGACATCAAGTGTCCAGGTTTATGGCAAAAAGGCGCAAGTAGGCCCGGAGGAGAACCTCGTGGTTTGTCTCGTGCCCCCCAGGGAATAAGTCTGCCTTGGAACTGCTGTCTTCGGATTTCTAGAAGTCGTGGTATCAGAGTGGTCCTCATATTCATCTCGAGGCCGCCACCATGAATTTTCGTTCTCCGCCCCTGATGTACCATAGCTCCCCTGGCTAGGTCTAGGCGAGAAGTTCGGTTTGTGGAACCCCATCCTGTGAGTTAAGGCATATTCATCTGCCATGGTTGCTGCCTCATACAGCTTTGGTACTTTCCTTTCCTCCAGATGTATTTTAATGTCCTCGTGGACACACTGTTGGAATTTCTCCACCAGGATCAATTGTCGCAATAGTTCGAAGTCTTTCCCAACCCCTTTCGAATCACACCACCTATCAAACATGGTTTCTTTCATTCTGGCAAACTCCACATGGGTCTCACTCTCCCTCTTCCTGGCATTCCGGAATTTTTGTCGGTAAGCTTCCGGGACCAATTCATAGGCTTTGAGAATGTTTTTCTTCAATACCTCATAGTCTGCACATTGGTCAATCGGTAAAGCCGAATAAATATCTTGAGCTTTACCCATCAGAACACTTTGCACTAATATGGTCCAGGACTCCTCAGGCCAGTTTAACAGTTGAGCCACTTTCTCAAAGTGTGAAAAAAAATTGGCTACCTCCTTTCATTGAAGGGTGGAACCAGCCTCACATGTCTGCCAACATCCCAGGTGTTCTGACTGTGTGTCGAACCAGTCGGCATGGATGGTACCTCTCCCCGTTCTTTCATTAAATCCAGCTCCTTGAGTTTAAGTTCCTGCTGAAGCGCCATTTCACGGTCCTTTAACTCCCTTTCGGCTTTTCTCCCCTCTGCTTCGAGTTCCCTTGCAGCTCCCCTTTCCTCTGCTTTTCTCTCTCCTAACCTTTCCTGGAGTCCTCGTTCCACTCTCCTTTCTTCTGCTTGTTTCTCTTCTCTTCTCTCTTCTGCTTTCCTTTCCTCTGCTTTTAACCTTTCCTGGAGTTCTCGTTCCTGTTCTGCTCTTTCCTTTTCTGCTTTCCTTTCCTCTGCTTTTAACCTTTCCTGGAGTTCTCGTTCCTGTTCTGCTCTTTCCTTTTCTGCTTTCCTTTCCTCTGCTTTTAACCTTTCCTGGCTCTGCAATTGCAACTCCAGTTTCCGGAGCTCCACCTCTTCTGGTTCCTCGGGTAACCAATCCCAGGCTATCGCTTCCCATGTTCCTAATCCCACCATAGATTGTATCACCACTGTCTGCATCTCTGCCTTCCTCATATTAGTTCGGACCTCCAAGCTAAAATGTTTGGCCAATTTCAAGAGGTCTGATTTTACTAACGCCCTGAACTGTGCTTCACTAGGGGTCACTGCAAACTTCTCTGCGTCAAACTCCATGATGACTATTATTAACACCTGTTAACCTTCACACAATAAATTTAAAAAAAAAAATTTTTTGGAAAAATTTTGGAATGTTGGAAAAAGTTCCAAATTTGGGAATTCTTTCCCGGACTAAATTTAGGGAATCGTATATCCCGGACGCAGACCCAATTTCGAGCCCACGAGTCAATTGGGCGAGCCCCCAATTTCTGTTATGTGTTCCTCCCCAACCTCCTGGTCTCGGTCGGTATACCTCCGAACCCCGGGAGGAGCCACGGCAGAAAAATATATTATTCCATGTCGAAATCAATGAGGAAACCACACCAATGGTTATGAACAAACCGATAATATATTATAAATCACACAGGAATAACATTACCACAAATGACAATTAAGAGTGCACTCTCTATTCCATCAGCTAGCATGCATAAGGTAACTCACAGTGTTCCAAGTGAGTGGAAAGAACCTTCCCCAATGTATCTATATTCCCGTCTTCGAGCTCAGAGTTGGTCCCCTCCAGTGATCACCGGAATGATGTCGACTCTAAACCAGAATCTCGTTCCGAGGGCAGGCACAGACACGCCGCCCAAAACGGCACCAAGGCGCACGCGGCCCAAAGCGGAGAAAAGGGTCACATGGTTAAAGTGGCACAAAGGCGCACTCACGGCGACTGGGAAATCCAAAGGCCCCCTCCAGGTACGAACTTTCACTGTTCACGGTCGGTGAGCCGCAAAGTAATTGTCAGAAGCACACACACGCCACAGATACGTCTGAACGCGGTGGAAACGGTTGACGAAGCAAGGAAAGTCTGCTCGACGCGCGAAGCGCACGAGTCAAAATGGCGGGCGGCTCGTACTTGAGACGTAATCACATGACGATGGTTCCTCCGAATCCAACGCCAACCTGACACGCAGGGTTGATCAGTCACAGCGATAACAACTCCATCGCGGAATCCCTTTCCAGGAAACCCAAAGTTCACTCGTGTCTCTTGCTCGACAACGGTCGATCCAGAACGCAAAGCAACCAGCTTCTTCTCCGACTTTTCTCACCGCCTCCTCTTCTTCGCTCGCCGTTTTCCGGTGCACGATTTCCTGTATCATTTTAAGTTAACCTTTTGAACTTTAGATAGCTGTTCCTGAATAAAAAACCTTTTGCGAATAATAATAATAATAATAATACATAATATCAGAAACATGTCAAGTGGGTGAAAACCACAACAGCGGAAGTGACGAATCTGTAACAGCAGTACTACGTCTAGATCGTTGCACATAGCATTGCCATACTTTACACACATATTTGCCTTGCCCTGGAATAGACTGTGCCCAATTTTTAACTCTCTTGGCCCAAGGTCAAGCTCAAGGTTACCCAAAACGTGAAATCAGGGGGGTCAAGTTTTCATTTAAAATATATTTCAAACCACTATAACTCTAAAAGTGCAAGAGATATGCATACACAAACTGTTACTGACATATAGGAAGCCATGAAGCCATTCATTTGGCACCATGACCTTTGACCTTGAGTGACCTTAAAAGGACAAACTCAAGGTCAAAAATTGTTTTTTTTACTAATAACTCTGTCAAACATTATCCGATTCCCTTCAAACCAACACCGAAAAAACTGAACTGAAAAAAAAAGTACATTCCGGCAAGTTCTCGGTCTCTGACCGATTTCTCATTTGTCTGTTTGTCCGTTTGTGAACAAAATATCTCAAAGTTTGGAAGGATTCAGACGAAGTTTGGCAGAGATGTAGTGTATGTGACAAGCACGAAATGATTAGATTTTGGTGAAGATCTGGATTCGGATCCGGCTACTAGAATTTTTCAAGTGATTCTTCACCATTGGGCCAAAAACGATACATATCAGGATATCTCAAAAAGTTGTGGACGGATTTGGACGAAACATGGTGCACCAACTGGGTGTCTGACAAGGACAATTCGATTCGATTTTGGTGAAGATATGAATATGGATTCGGATATGAGGATTTAACTTTTAAGTGACTCTTCACCATTGTGAGATAGGGCCAAAAACGATACATAGCAGGATACCTCAAAAAGTTATGGATGGATTTGGACGAAACTTGTTGGACAGGTTGTGTGTGTGACAAGGAAGAATCGATTTATTTTTGGTGAAGATCCGGATCCGGATCCAGCTGGTAGAATTATTTTTAAAGTGATTCTTCACCATTGAGTGATATGGCCAACCAGGTGAAGGTATGCTCTCTACAGAGTGCCGTTCAAGTTCCAGGTGTAACTTTTTGCAATCATTCTTGGTTCCAGGTGTAACTTTAGTTGCAATCATTCTTGGTTCCAGGTGTAATTTTTTGCCATCATTCCTGGTTCCAGGTGTAACCTTTTGCCATCATTCGTGGTTCCAGGTGTAACGTTTTGCCATCATTCCTTGTTCCAGGTGTTATGCTTTTCCATCATTCCTGGTTCCAGGTGTAACTTTTTGCAATCATTCTTGGTTCCAGGTGTAACTTTTTGCAATTATTCTTTGTTCCAGGTGTAACTTTTTGCAATCATTCTTGGTTCCAGGTGTAATTTTTTGCCATCATTCCTGGTTCCAGGTGTAACTTTTTGCCATCATTCCTGGTTCCAGGTGTAACTTTTTGCCATCATTCCTTGTTCCAGGTGTTACGCTTTGCCATCATTCCTGGTTCCATGTGTAACTTTTTGCAATCATTCTTGGTTCCAGGTGTAATTTTTTGCCATCATTCCTGGTTCCAGGTGTAACTTTTTGCAATCATTCTTGGTTCCAGGTGTAACCTTTTGCCATCTTTAAACTTTGTTTTGATGGGAAGTGTGAGGATTTGTGATGGCACGTCATCGACTTCGCTCCAGTTTTACAATGGAATTTGATTCAAAATCATTCCATTCTTAGTCTCGACTAATGGAAGAGTAGAGTACAATATAAAAGGGCATTTGAATGTACAGTACTGCACTTGTATAATAAAATTGAACTAACTATATTTTTCCTATCAAACATATTATTGTCACTACTGTCGTTGCTTGGACGATAAGACATAACTGACTTTATATATAACCACATTGTGACTTTATAAATGATGAGGTTTCTCAAAAAAGAGATCAAATGTTATGCTGCATGCCGCTAAGAAGTTGATTTACTGAGGTTTACCAGTCCATTTTTCTCAAAATACATCGACGAACGACAATATATATATATATATATACACACGTTTTTAAAGTATTGTATTAGGCAAAGGAAAAAGGGAGGGAACGTGGGAAGGGGGTGGGGGTGAGGGAGGGGTGGGGGGGGGTGAGGGAGGGGTGGGGGGGGGGGGGTGAGGGACGAGGTGGGGGGAGGTGGTCGACGAGGGAGCAGGCACACAAACAATGTTTAACTCAAACTACCTTGAACAGCACTGCAGTACACTGCACCTGGAAACCCATTACACAAAAGAAAAAATTAAACACAGGAACACAGGCAGAGAGGAGAGAGGTGAAGCAATAGGGCTGGAGAGGGTGTGTGAAAAGGGTGTGAGAAAAAGGGTAAGAGAGAAAGGTGTGTGAGAGAAAGGGTAAGAGAGAAAGGGTAAGAGAGAAAGGTGTGTGAGAGAAATGGGTGTGAGAGAAAGGGTAAGAGAGAAAGGGTGAGAGAGAAAGGGTGAGAAACAAAGGGTAAGAGAGAAAGGGTAAGAGAGAAAGGGTAAGAGAGAAAGGGTAAGAGAGAAAGGGTAAGAGAGAAAGGGTAAGAGAGAAAGGGTAAGAGAGAAAGGGTAAGAGAGAAAGGGTAAGAGAGAAAGGGTAAGAGAGAAAGGGTAAGAGAGAAAGGGTAAGAGAGAAAGGGTAAGAGAGAAAGGGTAAGAGAGAAAGGGTAAGAGAGAAAGGGTAAGAGAGAAAGGGTAAGAGAGAAAGGGTAAGAGAGAAAGGGTAAGAGAGAAAGGGTAAGAGAGAAAGGGTAAGAGAGAAATGGTAAGAGAGAAAGGGTAAGAGAGAAAGGGTAAGAGAGAAAGGGTAAGAGAGAAAGGGTAAGAGAGAAAGGGTAAGAGAGAAAGGGTAAGAGAGAAAGGGTAAGAAACAAAGGGTGAGAGAGAAAGGGTAAGAAAGAAAGGGTAAGAGAGAAAGGTGTGTGAGAGAAAGGGTGAGAGAGAAAGGGTGAGAAACAAAGGGTAAGAGAGAAAGGGTAAGAGAGAAAGGGTAAGAGAGAAAGGGTGAGAAACAAAGGGTAAGAAAGAAAGGGTAAGAGAGAAAGGGTAAGAAAGAAAGGGTAAGAGAGAAAGGGTAAGAGAGAAAGGGTAAGAGAGAAAGGGTAAGAAAGAAAGGGTAAGAAAGAAAGGGTAAGAGAGAAAGGGTAAGAAAGAAAGGGTAAGAAAGAAAGGGTAAGAGAGAAAGGGTAAGAGAGAAAGGGTAAGAGAGAAAGGGTGAGAGAGAAAGGGTAAGAGAGAAAGGGTAAGAAAGAAAGGGTAAGAGAGAAAGGGTAAGAAAGAAAGGGTAAGAGAGAAAGGGTAAGAAAGAAAGGGTAAGAGAGAAAGGGTAAGAAAGAAAGGGTAAGAGAGAAAGGGTAAGAGAGAAAGGGTAAGAGAGAAAGGGTGAGAGAGAAAGGGTAAGAGAGAAAGGGTAAGAGAGAAAGGGTAAGAGAGAAAGGGTCAGAGAGAAAGGGTGAGAGAGAAAGGGTAAGAGAGAAAGGGTAAGAGAGAAAGGGTAAGAGAGAAAGGGCAAGAGAGAAAGGGCAAGAGAGAAAGGGTAAGAGAGAAAGGGTAAGAGAGAAAGGGTAAGAGAGAAAGGGTAAGAGAGAAAGGGTAAGAGAGAAAGGGTAAGAGAGAAAGGGTGAGAGAGAAAGGGTAAGAGAGAAAGGGTAAGAGAGAAAGGGTAAGAGAGAAAGGGTAAGAAAGAAAGGGTAAGAGAGAAAGGGTAAGAAAGAAAGGGTAAGAGAGAAAGGGTAAGAGAGAAAGGGTAAGAGAGAAAGGGTGAGAGAGAAAGGGTGAGAGAGAAAGGGTAAGAGAGAAAGGGTAAGAGAGAAAGGGTAAGAGAGAAAGGGTGAGAGAGAAAGGGTGAGAGAGAAAGGGTAAGAGTGAAAGGGTAAGAGAGAAAGGGTAAGAGAGAAAGGGTAAGAAAGAAAGGGTAAGAGAGAAAGGGTAAGAAAGAAAGGGTAAGAGAGAAAGGGTAAGAGAGAAAGGGTAAGAGAGAAAGGGTGAGAGAGAAAGGGTAAGAGAGAAAGGGTAAGAGAGAAAGGGTAAGAGAGAAAGGGTGAGAGAGAAAGGGTGAGAGAGAAAGGGTAAGAGAGAAAGGGCAAGAGAGAAAGGGTAAGAGAGAAAGGGTAAGAGAGAAAGGGTAAGAGAGAAAGGGTAAGAGAGAAAGGGTAAGAGAGAAAGGGTAAGAGAGAAAGGGTGAGAGAGAAAGGGTGAGAGAGAAAGGGTAAGAGAGAAAGGGTAAGAAAGAAAGGGTGAGAGAGAAAGGGTAAGAGAGAAAGGGTGAGAGAGAAAGGGTAAGAGAGAAAGGGTAAGAGAGAAAGGGCAAGAGAGAAAGGGTAAGAGAGAAAGGGTAAGAGAGAAAGGGTAAGAGAGAAAGGGTAAGAGAGAAAGGGTAAGAGAGAAAGGGTGAGAGAGAAAGGGTAAGAGAGAAAGGGTAAGAGAGAAAGGGCAAGAGAGAAAGGGTAAGAGAGAAAGGGTAAGAGAGAAAGGGTAAGAGAGAAAGGGTAAGAGAGAAAGGGTGAGAGAGAAAGGGTAAGAGAGAAAGGGTAAGAGAGAAAGGGTAAGAGAGAAAGGGTAAGAGAGAAAGGGTAAGAGAGAAAGGGCAAGAGAGAAAGGGTAAGAGAGAAAGGGTAAGAGAGAAAGGGTAAGAGAGAAAGGGTAAGAGAGAAAGGGTAAGAGAGAAAGGGTAAGAGAGAAAGGGTGAGAGAGAAAGGGTGAGAGAGAAAGGGTAAGAGAGAAAGGGTAAGAGAGAAAGGGTAAGAGAGAAAGGGTAAGAAAGAAAGGGTAAGAGAGAAAGGGTAAGAGAGAAAGGGTGAGAGAGAAAGGGTAAGAGAGAAAGGGTGAGAGAGAAAGGGTAAGAGAGAAAGGGTGAGAGAGAAAGGGTAAGAGAGAAAGGGTGAGAGAGAAAGAGAGTGATAAAGACAGCGTTTGAAAAAGAGCGTAGGGGGAAAAAAAGAGAAGAGGAAGGATAAAGCAGAAGGAGAAAGAGAAGAAAGGAAAAGTAAAGGGACAGGAAAGATAAAGGAGGGGGGGGGGGGGGAGGAAGAAAAAGACGAAGGAGAAGAAGAATGAGAAAATATTGAGAAAGAGGAAAGATAAAGCAAAAGAGGAAAGAGGAAGGACAAAGACAGGATCAAGAAAGAAGAAAGAGAAGGAGGAAATACATGTGACGCTTTTCCACCGCGGTACCGTACTGTAACCAAAATCCGTTTTTCGTTTTTCCATTGCCAAGCGAGCCGTGCCGTACCTAAGCACCCAGGCTAAATTTGGTTCCTGCTATAGTGCTATGGATAGGTACCAAGCGAGCCGAACCCGGACATATGGGTGGAGCTATCAACACTGCAGGCCGTTGATTGGTCAATCGCAATAGTCACAGAACCGTCAAACTATGTTCAGACCCAACGGCCATTTTGTAATACCACAAATCCGGAGAGAAGATAGCCAAAGCTCAAATGATAAGAATCAGAAAAAATGCATGGAAAACCTGGAGAGTTCAGTTCACTCACTTCAGATAACTCCACCTATTTTCACGGTTCTGTTGTGCGATGGAAAAACGACACAGGGATTACCGTACCGAACCGTAGTGTACAGTGCCGCACCGTACCGTTTAATGTGTAATGGAAAAGCGCCAATAGAGAAAGGAGAGAGAAAGTGGAAGAAGAAAGAGGAAAGAGAGAAGAAAGAGAAAGAGGAAAGAGAGAAGAAAGAGGAAAGAGAAAGGGGAAAGAGAGAAGAAAGAGAAAGAGGAAAGAGAAAGGGGGAAAGAGAAGAAAGAGAAAGAGGAAAGAGAAAGGGGGAAAGAGAGAAGAAAGAGAAAGAGGAAAGAGAAAGGGGGAAAGAGAGAAGAAAGAGAAAGAGGGAAAGAGAGAAGAAAGAGAAAGAGGAAAGAGAAAGGGGGAAAGAGAGAAGAAAGAGAAAAAGGAAAGAGAAAGGGGGAAAGAGAGAAAAAATAGAAAGCGGAAAAAGAAAGGGAAAATAGAAAGGGGGGAAGAGAAAGAGGAAGAAGAGAGTGGGAGAGAAAAGAGGATGGGACGGGAAAGCAAGGGAGGGAGGGGAAAGCGAGGGAGGATGGGGGAGGGGTGGGAGGGGAAAGCGAGGAAGGTAGAAAGGGAGGGGAAAGTGAGGGAAGGAGAAAGGAGATGGAGAAAGGGAAAAGAGAGTGGGAGGCCTGAAAGAGGGAGAGAGAGGAAGGAGATGGGGAGGGAAAAAGAGTGAGAGAGGAAAGTGAGAAGGGAGAAGGAAAGTAAGGAGGAGGGGAAAAAGAGTGAGAGAGGAAAGTGAGAAGGGAGAAGGAAAGTAAGGAGGAGGGGAAACAGAGAGGGAGAGGAAAGAATAAGAAAAAGTAAGAGGGAGGTAGACATGGCGGGAGAGAGAAAGGGAAGGACAAAGGGAGGGAGAAAAGGAGGAAGAAATGGTTGAAAAAAGGGAGGGAGAAAGGGATTGAAAAGGCGGGAGAAAAGAAGGGAAAACGATGAAGAAATTGTGGGATAAAGAGAGGGAGAAATGATCGTACTCATCTGTTCTGACTTGTTCTTATGACCAAAGTAGGAAAAACTGGGGCATTTTCAAAATTAACTGTCAATGTCTGTAAATATTGTGCGATTCCACATGACGTCATATGCAGAACAATCATTCACGGTTACATCCGCCACTGAAGGTGGACAAGGTTAGGCCTCTATGGTTTCATCTCTGTTTGTTTGTGTGCAGGATATCTCAAGATGTCGTGGGAGGATTCGTACGAAACCTGTTGGACAGCTTGGGTGTGCGACAAGGACCGATTGATTCGATTTTGGTTCAGGTCCGAATCCAGATCCGGCCTATCAGTGGGATACAAAACGTGAACTGTTCAGCCAGGTGGAGGTGTGCGCTCTACCGAGTGCCGTTCCAGTTTGTAAAACAAATGCGGTTACAACCTGCTGTGCATTTTCTTTTGGAAATGTCTGGGCTCATGGAGGAACTGAACAACAAAGGGGAGGCAGCAGGTTCATGACTTAGCAATAAGGTATGGAAGGGGGCGGGGGTGCATACACACAAGGAGGGAAGGAGGAATAACACAACAAGGAGTAACAACGGGCAAAGAGGAATGAACAGAAAGGGAAAGAATCATCGTGTGTGGAAGATATAATGTGTGTCAGGAGAATAAGGCGACGAAGGAATGTGAGTGGGCAACCAGTCTGGACGTTGAGAGGGTGAGCAGATCAGGACTTCCAGAGGAATGCATGGGGTGCCTCGGGTAGGGCAGAGGTAGGAGAGGGCAGCACTGGAGGAGGCAGAAATGGAGAAGGCCAGATGTAAGCGTGTATAACATAGACAGCCCTCCACGACTTGTCACCAGTGAGAGAATGACAGTCATTGGGAATCTGCCACGTACGTTGAGACACCAATGGCAAGGAAGGTCTTGTTTTCGACTGAAAGGTGGCAGGCAGGAGCACCAGTCCAGAGCGGGGACCAATACTCCATGGAGCTCCCTCAAGACCCAGATGGTGACTGGTCTTTGATGCGCGCTTGGGAATATGATCCTTCAATGAATGGTGTTGGCAGGTGGTGAGGTGGTTCCAGGGAGAAGAGGGACAGCCTCTAGAACAAGGATTTCCAGGGACTACACCACTTCCAATCGCTGTCCATAGAAATGGATCCGATAATTTGATTGTCGATCCTGATGGAGAGACATTGCGAGAGTGTGAGACTTGCCTGCATTGAATATCATGTTCAAAGTAGCTGCCCAACGGCTTATTTTGTCCAGATCTGACAAAAGGGGCTCAGAAGGAGTCAACCTTTCACAAGTCTGATGTAGTGTTCTGCAAAGAGTGAAGTCAATGAAAAAATGGCAAAGTTTATTTTGAAGCGGTGAAGCTGCTTCAATATTTGGCACAATGTAAAATGTCACACCAAGTCCTCAAGCCAAGTTCCCCCTGCCCTATCATGCTATCACCGACTTCACAGAAACCCGGTAAAATCCCTGCTTCAGAGAATGACACAAAGTCATTTGGGTGGTGTATAAACAACAGACTAGCCTGGTGTTGGCTTAGCGGTGAGGGTGCTGGCTTGGG
This sequence comes from Myxine glutinosa, assembly GCF_964187855.1. Lineage (NCBI taxonomy): Eukaryota > Metazoa > Chordata > Myxini > Myxiniformes > Myxinidae > Myxine > Myxine glutinosa. The sequence goes on from NC_136268.1 coordinate 41,299,384, forward strand.
ATCTCAGGATCATGAGTTCGAATCCTGGTCAATTGTTGAATTAACACCAGGGGAGTTGACTCAGCCTGTCATCTTTCTGAGATAAGCAAATTGAGTACCAGCTTGCTGGGGATGAACGAGCCATTCGGGTATCCTGCGTCAGAGTGGCGAACCTTCCAGGATTGTGCCCAATAGCCAAGGAAACTACTTCGGCAGCCCTATGCATCGTCAACGTGCAAAAATGAATGGTCATCATCATCATAGACAACAGACCACTGCCTCGATCGCTGAGGCCTATCGTCACAAGGCCCGTGACTCCCATCAACTCACAATCCTTTTAACTGGCGCTTTGGGCATTTTACACTGAAGGGAAAACTTATATGGCAGGCATGGCGATCTGTCCAATGTTGTGGGTGGAGTCAGGCAATCTGTCCAATCAATGGGTGGAATGGAATGTTACACACAGACGGATGAATAAATATATTATTATATAGATATAACGGTGACCTTCTCTTTCTGCTCCAAGATGGAACCAGACAACATTTTGATTAGGTAGGGGCCCTGAATACCCTGAATACCCTGAATACCAAAGAAAAACAAATGAGAAATAAAGGCTGGATGCCAGACAGTATCAATGGCTTGAGACATATCCATAGAGATGGACCTAATCTCTTGCATAAGGTTCAGGGCATCAATCAACTGCTGTATCAGGAGTAGCACATCCAAGGTGGAATGGCTCAGTCAGGAGTCAAAATGGCTGCAGAAATGAGTGAATTGGAGAATAGATAGTGTCTGAGGTCCTCTTTTATACAATTGAAATTCACCCAAAACAAGGCTGAGAGCCACGAAATGTAAAGAGCTACAGAGAAAAAGAATAAGAATAAAAACTGGCAAAACCTTCCCCGAGTCCTGACACAAGGAAACCTCTTCACAGGACCACTGCGCAGGAGGGGGTAATTCGGCCAGGTGGAAACATACATTTCCCTACCCCCATTGGGTGCTTTTTCGGGGACACCATCCCCTTACTGGATGGCCGATTGTTACTGAAGGGAGCTCATCCGCCCTTTGTCAGGTGTTGTTTTTAGTTCTGGCAGGTGTCACAGTTACCCTCCCCATTAGCGAAGCCAGTGAGGGGTGTCGGATGAGTCACCGATAACTCGACCATGCGGCAGGTAGCCACATGGTAACCCAAAAGTCCCAAAATATTGACCTGACTGCAATGATTGACTCCATTACTTTACTTATGCTAGTAAGAAAGCTGAAAGGCCTGCATAGGAGGGGACCAGTTTCGGAGCCTTACCTTATGGATCGGAGTACTGTTTGCAATTTTCCAAGAAGGATGAAGTTTCCCATCCAATGGAGATCTGTGAAAAAGAGAGGGGAAGTAGGACTGAAGCACAATTCCTCAGGATGACAGGATGTATACCATCAGGACCAGTTGTGGAAGAAGTGTTAAGTTCGGGAAGACACTTCTCCACTATATGGTAGGAGAGACGTCCACATGCTGCAGATAACATTCTCTAAAAGGTGGATACAGGAATGGACGGATTTGGGACCTTGGCCTTTTGAGTGAAGATAGAGTTCCATAACTCTACTTTTACTCGGTTAGTATCCAGAAGGACTCCGTCAATTAGGAGTGGATGGATGGAATGGCAATGTTTTCCAGACACAGACCAGACCAGCTCCCACCAGGTTTCTAGCTTGTTGCCATCGGTAAGGTTTCCATTCCACGAGGGAAATTGTGAGTTGTTTTATTGCGATGGCCTCACCACCCGCATTGTGGTCCCAGGGTCGAGAAGGTCGACAGACAAGTTGTATGTGCGCTGGAATGACTTTTCGAAGAGTAGAAACTCCAGGAGCAGTCTATGTTAAGAGATAAAGTGATGGTGTACTAGTCTTGACTGGAGGGACTGGATTTTAGGCCTGACCAATCACCTTGAGCAAATTTCTATACAAGTCTGCACATTGGGAGGTCCACAATAACTGCCAAGAAATGCGCACCTTTACCAAGATATGGTCACATTAACTTACAAGACCTGAAGATGAGCATGACATATTTGAGGAAACGTTTGACATGACAAGGTCCAGTAATGTGAATAGGCCTGCCATTTGAGATGTGTGCGAGAATAGAAACAGACCAAGTAAGTCGAGTTATTTCATGGAAGGACTGAGCTGCTCATCCGGGTGCTGTATGTAATATGTGAACCAAGATCACACCAGTAAGCAAGTTTGCAATCAAGGTCTTCAAGGATAAAGGAGAGGACACAGGGCAGAGCAGGGTGTCAATGTTTTCCGAAAGGGCCTCGTATATGGAGTCATCACAATTGGGGGATTGGGTGAAAACACAGAAACATGAGGGAGTGGGTGGCAACACACAAACATGGGGGAGTGGGTGGAAACACACAAACATGGGGGAGTGGGTGGCAACACACAAACATGGGGGAGTGGGTGGCAACACACAAACATGGGGGATTGGGTGAAAACACAGAAACATGGGGGAGAGGGTGAAAACACACAAACATGGGGGAGTGGGTGGCAACACACAAACATGGGGGAGAGGGTGAAAACACACAAACATGGGGGAGTGGGTGCCAACAAAGAAACATGGGGGAGTGGGTGAAACACAGAAACATGGGGGAGTGGGTGGCAACAAAGAAACATGGGGGAGTGGGTGGCAACAAAGAAACATGGGGGAGTGGGTGGCAACAAAGAAACATGGGGGAGTGGGTGGCAACAAAGAAACATGGGGGAGTGGGTGGCAACAAAGAAACATGGGGGAGTGGGTGGCAACAAAGAAACATGGGGGAGTGGGTGGCAACAAAGAAACAATACATTTTTACGTAGAGGCATACAAAGTCCCAAATGTACTCCATTTCTTCGATGATACCAGTGCAGTGTGTACCTTTCATCATTGGGCCTGTGCATACAGGTATGTTAATCGTTTGATAAAGTCGAGCTCGTTTACCGGCTTGCCCCAGACTCTGTAATCTGTACATCCCCGTGGGCGTCAAATGGCTGATCACTGCGCGAGTGTAAAACGTATTAATCTTCCTCGTAATAACGCGTCTAGTTGCTCAAGTGGAACAATAGTTTTCATGAAGGTGAGTGTCGATCTGCTCGGCCGTTATGCCCTCCGCCACCGAACGTGCATGGAGGTGATGTTTTCACACATGTCTGTCTGTTTGTCTGTCTGTTTGTGAACAGGATATATCAAAAAGTTGTGGACGGATTTGGACAAAACATGCTGGAGAAGTTGGGTGTTTCACACAGACGAAATGATTCGATTTTGGTGAAGATCCTGATCCGGATCTGTGTCCGAGGATTTTAAAAAGCGATTCTTCTCCTTTGAGAAATTGGGGAAAACAACGACATCTCAAAAAGTTGTGGACGAATTTGGACAAAATTTGGTGGAGAAGTTGGGTGTTTGACACAGACGAAATGATTCGATTTTGGTGAAGATCCTGATCCGGATCTGCATCCGAGAATTTAAAAAAGTGATTCTTCTCTTTTGAGAGAGAGGGCAAAACAACAATATCTCAAAAGGTTGTGGACGGATTTGGACAAAACTTGCTGGAGAAGTTGGGTGTGTGATTAGGAAGAATTGTTTCGATTTTGGTGTAGATTCGAAGCAGGATCTGGATACGAGTGTTTTTTTAAGTTTTAAATTCATTTTTCACCGTTGAGAGATTGTGCCAAAAATGATATAAAGAATGGTATTTCAAAAGTTAGTGGTTGATTTTGCCAAAACTTGGTGGACGAGTTATTTAAGTGACAAGAACAAGCCGATTAGATTTTGGTTCAGGTCCGAATCCAGATCCGGCCTATCAGTGGGATACAAAACATAAGCTGTTCAGCCTGGCGAAAGTATGTGCTCCACCGAGTGTCCTTGTAGTTGTGATTGGATCACAGAAATACAGGATCATTCGAATCATCCAGCCCCGGCTTGTGACAGTCCTGTCTGTATTTTGCTCTGAAAACTATAAAACTATAACTTAGGCCTCAGCGAGTGGCCCTGATGAAACAACGGGTCTCGGGGTTCATCGTCAGTAAATGAGTCAAACCACAATGTATTTATTTATTACTGATGATCTGCATTGCTGAAGCCTCGAGGTGAGTGGAGTCCGTGAAAATCGCTCTGTGTCGGTTAATCCGTGGATGTATAGGCCTACCTGCCTCCACAACAGGTATATCTGATTACACTGTTTTCATTGTCATCTGCGCTCATCTACAAACATCATGTTTAATTCTAGTTAAAAAGGAAGGTGTACATTAATAGTGTATCATCATCCAGGTGCATCCCGAAAACGAGGAATGCATCAGCCGGAATAGGAGCTTCATTTGATCACTGCCATCACATGATCACTGCCATCACGTGGCCCTAAGTCTCAATGGTGAAGAATCACTTAAAAAACATTTTCACTTTTCATCTCCATATCCGGATCTCTATCATCTTCATCCTCTGAATCAGCATTAGTAATGCTATCATTGTCATCATCATCATCTCCATCATCATCATCATTACTGTCATCATCATCACTGTCATCTTCATTCTCTGAATCAGCATCAGTAGTTCTGTCATCATCATCATCATCATCATCACTGTCATCTTCATCCTCTGAATCAGCTTCAGTAATGCTATCATCATCGTCACTGTCATCTTCATCCTCTGAATCAGCATCAGTAGTAATATCATTGTCATCCTCATCATCAATATCATCTTCATCCTCTGAATCAGCATCAGTAGTAATATCATTGTCATCATCATCATCCTCATCATCACTATCATCTTCATCCTCTGAATCAGCATCAGTAGTACTATCATTGTCGTCATCATCATCATCCTCATCATCACTGTCATCTTCATCCTCTTAATCAGCATCAGTAGTACTGTCATCATCAACATCATCATCACTGTCATATTCATCCTCTGAATCAGCTTCAGTAATGCTATCATCATCCTCATCATAATCACTGTCATCTTCATCCTCTTAATCAGCATCAGTAGTACTATCATTGTCATCATCATCCTCATCCTCATCATCACTATCATCTTCATCCTCTGAATCAGCTTCAGTAATGCTATCATCATTGTCACTGTCATCTTCATCCTCTGAATCAGCATCAGTAGTAATATCATTGTCATCCTCATCATCAATATCATCTTCATCCTCTGAATCAGCATCAGTAGTAATATCATTGTCATCATCATCATCCTCATCATCACTATCATCTTCATCCTCTGAATCAGCATCAGTAGTACTATCATTGTCGTCATCATCATCATCCTCATCATCACTGTCATCTTCATCCTCTTAATCAGCATCAGTAGTACTGTCATCATCAACATCATCATCACTGTCATATTCATCCTCTGAATCAGCTTCAGTAATGCTATCATCATCCTCATCATAATCACTGTCATCTTCATCCTCTTAATCAGCATCAGTAGTACTATCATTGTCATCATCATCCTCATCCTCATCATCACTATCATCTTCATCCTCTGAATCAGCATCAGTAGTACTATCATTGTCGTCATCGTCATCATCCTCATCATCACTGTCATCTTCATCCTCTGAATCAGCATCAGTAGTAATATCATTGTCATCATCGTCATCCTCATCATCACTGTCATCTTCATCCTCTGAATCAGCATCAGTAGTACTGTCATCATCATCATCATCATCACTGACATATTCATCCTGTGAATCAGCTTCAGTAATGCTATCATCATCCTCATCATCATCACTGTCATCTTCATCCTCTGAATCAGCATCAGTAGTACTATCATTGTCATCATCATCATCCTCATCATCACTGTCATCTTCATCCTCTTAATCAGCATCAGTAGTACTGTCATCATCAACATCATCTTCACTGTCATATTCATCCTCTGAATCAGCTTCAGTAGTACTATCATTGTCATCATCATCCTCATCATCACTGTCATCTTCATCCTCTTAATCAGCATCAGTAGTACTGTCATCATCAACATCATCATCACTGTCATATTCGTCCTCTGAATCAGCTTCAGTAATGCTATCATCATCCTCATCATAATCACTGTCATCTTCATCCTCTTAATCAGCATCAGTAGTACTGTCATCATCAACATCATCTTCACTGTCATATTCATCCTCTGAATCAGCTTCAGTAATGCTATCATCATCCTCATCATAATCACTGTCATCTTCATCCTCTTAATCAGCATCAGTAGTACTATCATTGTCATCATCATCCTCATCATCACTGTCATCTTCATCCTCTTAATCAGCATCAGTAGTACTGTCATCATCAACATCATCATCACTGTCATATTCGTCCTCTGAATCAGCTTCAGTAATGCTATCATCATCCTCATCATAATCACTGTCATCTTCATCCTCTGAATCAGCATCAGTAGTACTGTTTTTTTTTTTGTTTTTTTTGTATACTGAATCGAGGCTCGTGAAAGAGCTAACATTTACTTCACAAACAAATCAACCAGACAAAAAAAATATTAAAAAAGAGGGAGCGGAAAACAAGATGGGGAGAGAAGGGGAAGCACACAAACACAACATTTGAGAGAAGGGAGATGTGTGGAAGGGAGAGGGCTTGGGGGGAAGAGGCGTGGGAAGGGGGGGGAGGCGGCGTGGGAAGGGGGGGGGGGGGAGGGAGAAGTATAAAACACAAGGACACCAAGGACTTCCAGGACAGAAGTTGGTATTTCAAAAAAGTGGAATTGGGGTGAAATTAGCGGGGGTAGAAAAGATCAAGGTTTTGGATGGGGGAAGGTAAGAGATGGTGGTGAACAGCTGTTTTAAAGACCTGGAGGGTAGAGTGGGATTGAAGAGAGTGAGGGAGTTTGTTCCAGAGGCGGGAGAAAAGAGGAATGAAGCAGTGAAGGTGAGCAGAGAGTCTTGATTTTGGCAGTTTGACCATAAGAGGTTTGCAGGCAGATCTTGTGCGACCTGTCGGAATATTTGCGGGACAGAGCCCAGAGAGAGCTGGGGGGGCAAGGCCAGAGAGGAGTCGGTAGAAGACGGAAAGACCACCAACCTGCCTGCGGTGAGTGAGTGAGAGGCCCTTGGAGTTAGCTTCATCGCAGGAGATTCCAATGATTCTGAATGCTTTGGTTTCAACAGCGTGAAGACGAGCTAGGTGTGAGGCAGGAGCACCAGCCCAGAGGGGAGAGCAGTATTCCATTGAGCTGCGGATGAAAGCCTTGTATGTGGTGAGGAGTTCAGGTGTGCCAAGGAAGGACTTCGCACGACAGAGGATGCCCAGTCGGCGACTGGCTTTGGAGGCCAGATTTGGAATGTGGTTTTCCCAGGAAAGATCATGGCAGATAGTGAGACCCAAAAGCTTGAGTGACAGAACTTCTTGGAGAGGATTATTCAGAAAGTGGATGGGAGGGTTGTCCAGTCGGTCTTTTCGGAGAGACATCGTAAGAGTGTGAGATTTGTCAGGATTGAAAGTCATGTTCCACTTGTTTGCCCAGTCTGTGATTTTGTCCAGGTCTGCAGAGAGTGAGGAGGCTGCAGACTGCCGATCTGAGGGATGAAGAATGGAGCGACAGAGAGTAGAGTCATCAGCAAAGAGATACAGAGGATTTTCACGAGAGTCAGAGAGATCATTGATGAAGACCAGAAAAAGCACAGGGCCCAGAACACTGCCTTGTGGAACTCCAGCCTGAACAGGAAGAGGAGATGAGAGAAACCCATTCAGGGCCACACGTTGACTACGACTAGAGAGGAAGTCAGCCAGCCATGCGTGGAGATTTCCATGGATACCAAAAGATGAGAGTTTGGTGAGCAGAGAGGGGTGCCAGACCATATCGAAGGCATGTGATATGTCAAGGGAGACTGCTCTAATTTCCTGTTTGGCATTGAGGACCTCCATCCATTGTTGAGAAAGCAGAAGCAGCATGTCCAGAGTAGAGTGTCCAGGTCTGAAACCAAATTGATGATCAGAGATCAAGCCATTGGAGAAGAGGAAAGATTTCATATCTGAAGCAATGATGGATTCCATGACTTTGCTGATAATTGGGAGAAGGCTGATTGGTCTGTAGTTGCTGGGATCTGTTTTTGCACCTTTTTTCTGCAAAGCGGTGATGTTGGCAGATTTCCAAGCAGATGGAAGATGACCTTGAGCAAAAGAGAGGGTGAAGAGAACAGAGAGAGGGAGTGAAAGAGCGGAAGAACAGGATTTTAGGACCCGTGGGCTGATGCCGTCAGGTCCAGTTGCAGAATCCGAGTCGAGGGTTGACAGAAACTTTTCCACCTTGTCAGGAGGAAAGGACACAGAGTCCAGGAGCAGCTGGTTACGACTGGGTACGGTGGGTACAGAGAGGGATGGGTTTGGGACACAAGATTTAGAGGCAAACACAGAGTTGAGGCATTCAGCTTTTTCACGTGCGGAGTCAGCCGTGTGGCCATTTGAGGTGAGGGAGGGGATGGAGGGGGTACAAACACCAGAAACAGATTTGACCAGACGCCACCAGGATTTGGAAGAGGGAGACAGATAAGAGAGTTCGGTCCTGAGAACGGAGAGATATTGTTTCCTGGCTCTCCTGAGGGTGGACACACACTTGTTTCGGGCTTTGTGAAAGGAAATGAGATTTCTTTCCGTTGGATTTGCTTTCCAGGAGATGAAAGCAAGTTGTTTCTGGGCCATAGCCTCACCACAAGATTCCGTGTACCATGGACGGGAGGAAGGGTATGACAACAGAAGATGAGATGGGATAAATCTGTGCATGAGAGAGAGCAGTTTGCTTTGGAAGAATTCCCAGGAAGAATTTATGTCAGAGGCAGTAGAGATGGGAGACCAGTCCAGATGATTGATGGCTGCTTGAAGACCGTGCCAGTTGGCCTGAGTGAAATTCCAGACTCGTCGATGCTGAGGAGGCTCTCTGAGAATGGTCAGAGAGATGTCCACTTTAACAAGCACATGATCAGAAGAGCCGATTGGAGCATAACAAGAGCAGCAGACATTTTCAGGGAAGTTAGTCATAACCAAGTCCAGAAGAGAAGATGCTCCGTTGACTGAAATCCGGGTCGGGAAATTGACAGATTGTGTCAGTCCCAGTGAGTCACAGAAGTCCTTTGTTGAAGAGCCATGGCTGGTGAGAGAGGTACCCACACCCAGCCAACTGGCATGGTGACAGTTGAAATCACCACATATGAGGAAGAGAGAGTTGGGATGGGTAGATAGAAGTTGGTCCATATTCTCAGACAGCGAGATGTAGATGGAGTCATCACTGTTTGGTGGACGGTACAACACACATATGAACAAAAGGTGGGAGCGAAGGGGAAGCCATAGCCAAAGGTATTCCTGGGGGTGAGGTGGAGAGAGGGCAGTGCAGGGCGAGTGAGGAACAGAGTTTTTTATAAAGATAGCAACCCCACCTCCAGGACGAGGCTCAGGTATATAATACCGGAAGAAGGAGTAACCTGGGAGAGTTACCAAGGAATCAGAGACATCATGAAGGAGGAAAGTTTCTGTTAAGCAGATCACATCTGGTTTGTCAGAAACAACCTGTATGGAGAGATCAGTCAAGTTTGAGCGAAGGCCCCGGATGTTTGAGGTCCATACTGTTAAGGAAGAGGAAGGGGGAGCATCGGAAACAGAACAGGGGGGGGGGGGGGGGAGCGGTAGGGTAAGATGTGGAAGAGGAGGAAGAGGTAGGGAGAGCTGTTGAAGGTGTGTTGGAGATTACAGAATAGCTTGGAGAAAGGGAAGAATGGGGCGGACAAAAGGTTTGATGGTGATTGGGAGAGGCGCAGTGAGGTGTTATTTGACGAGGGGGAAGAGCGAGGCAGAAGGTTGAGGGAGATGAAGGTGAAAGTTGGAAGGGGGAAGAAGCGGGGAGGAAGCTTTGAGGAGGAGGGGTGAGAGGGGAGTCTAGGAGGGGAGGAGCGAGGGAGAGTCTCGGAGGGGAGGGGTGTGGGGGGAGATTTGAAAGGAATGGGTGATTGGGAAGATTTGGAGGGGAGGGGCAAGGGGGAAGATTTGAAAGAGATGGGTGATGGGGATGATTTGGAGGGGAGGGGCAAGGGGGTAGATTTAGAGGGGAGGGGTGATGGGAAATGGGATTTTGGGGTGATGGGATTTTGAAAAGTGTACGATTAATGGGAAACGAACATTTATTGCAAAATGAGTTTCTTGAGACATTCGAGTCAAAAATACGTTTGAGGACGCTGGAGGGAGGATGGAGTGCTGGAGAGTTTAGGGAATGAATGAAAGATGCACTATAAGAGATGGAATTTTTTTTTGGAATGAATAGATTTGGTGAGCAAGTCGAAAGCATCCTTTTATAGAAGAAGAAGAAAAAGGTGTTATAGAATATGACAGAGTACAGGTCTTCAGGGGACAGATGAGACATTTTTTAACAACGTGATCACGTGATCACAAACAACGTGGTCGAAGAACAAACGAACAAATAAGAACGAATAAACGAATAAGAACAGAAGGAATTTTTTTTTTTTTTTTTTTGAGATTTTAAAACAAGGAAGTATGGGATGAAAAGACCGTGAAAAACAGAGACCGGAAAGTAATTGCAGCGCGATCGGAGAACTGCTGAGACAAAAACAAAGCCTCAAGCCAAGGTCGGACACGGTAGCCTAGTACTACACTTAGGCCTCAGAATACGCGATACGATAGACCGACGATTCTGTACACAGGTATGAAAAACCAACACCAAGAATACTATTAAAGACACCCCAATAGGTACATGCACCGAGAGAAAGATACAGTTTCGACAAAAACACAATTGTGAAAAGTTACTTAACTTCGAAAGCGAGCGCGCATGGACAGCTTTGAAGAGACGAGACCTCCAATCTTGCGCATCATCATCATCATCATCATCATCACTGTCATCTTCATCCTCTGAATCAGCTTCAGTAATGCTATCATCATCCTCATCATCATCACTGTCATCTTCATCCTCTGAATCAGCATCAGTAGTACTGTCATTTTCATCATCATCCTCATCCTCATCCTCATCATCATCACTGTCATCTTCATCCTCTGAATCAGCATCAGTAGTACTGTCATTTTCATCATCATCCTCATCATCATCACTGTCATCTTCATCCTCTGAATCAGCTTCAGTAATGCTATCATCATCCTCATCATCATCACTGTCATCTTCATCCTCTGAATCAGCATCAGTAGTACTGTCATTTTCATCATCATCCTCATCCTCATCATAATCACTGTCATCTTCATCCTCTGATTCAGCATCAGTAGCACTATCATCATCATCATCATCATTCTCATCTCCATAATCCCCTAAGCCCTAAGTCTCAATGGTGAAGAATCACTTTTAAAAAACTTTTTAAATTCTCATCTCCAGATCTGGATCTTCACCAACATCGAATCAATAATTCGTCCTTGTCACACACCCAACTTGTCCATCAGGTTTCATCCAAATCCGTCCACAACTTTTTGAGATATCCCGGTCACAGACAAACAGGGGTGAAAATATCACCTCCGTCCACCTTCACTGGCGGAGTTAACCATGCACCAGTCGGAGTTAACTATACGCACCAGTCGGAGGTAACTATACGCACCAGTCGGAGGTAACTATACGCACCAGTCGGAGGTAACTATACGCACCAGTCGGAGGTAACTATACGCACCAGTCGGAGGTAACTATACGCACCAGTCGGAGGTAACTATACGCACCAGTCGGAGTTAACTATACGCACCAGTCGGAGTTAACCATGCACCAATCGGAGGTAACTATACGCACCAACCGTCTCTAATAACCACGGAATATGTTCACCGAAAATGGAGCCATTTTCACAGATAAACCTTGACCTCGTGCGTTTGCAGGTGAGACTTTCGAAAATGCCATTATTACAACGATGGATAGATAACGTTGTGGACATAGACAGAGGCTTAGGGGCAGTTTGTCTGCACTTGATGAAGTCACGTGACTTGCGGTCTTCATCATTCCCTAAAAACACGAATTTGCCATTTATTTGCTGAAGTGATCTTTAAATTATTATTTATTTATTTGAATTTATAATTCTTAAATATTATTTAATATTTAATTTATTATTCAAAATGCCATTATTTATTTAATTTATTATTAAAAATATTATCATTTATTATTTATTTAATTTATTTTTTAACATGCTATTATTTATTTAATTTATTATTTAAAATGCTATCATTTATTACTTATTTAATTTATTATTTAAAATATTATTATTTCTTATTTATTTAATTCATTATTTAAAATGGTATTCCTTATTATTTATTGAATTTATTATTAAAAATATTATTATTATTATATATTTAATTTATTATTTTAAATATGATCATTATTATTTATTGAATTTATTATTTAAAATGCTATTATTTATTTAATTTATAATTTAAACTTATCATTTATTATTTAAAATACTATTATTTATTATTCATTTAATTTATTATTTATTTAATTTATTATTTAAAATATTATCATTTATTATTTATTTAATTTATTATTTAAAATGCTATTATTTATTACTTATTTAATTTATTATTTTACATGCTGTTACTTATTATTTATTTAATTATTTACAGTATTATTATTTCTTATTTATTTAATTTATTATTTAAAATGGTATTCCTTATTATTTATTTAATTTATTATTTAAAATATTATCATTTATTATTTCTTTAATTTATTATTTAAAATGCTATAATTTATTATTTCTTTAATTTATTATTTAAAATGGTTTTCTTTATTATTTATTAAATTTATTATTTGAAATGGTATTCTTTATGATTCATATAATGTATTATTATTTATTTTAATATAATTGTTAATTTATTTGAATTTAGATGAATTTATTTGAAGTTAAGCTGGTGATGGACTTGCAGAATAAAATAAAATAAAATGGGATTTGGATTTCAGGTCTCAATGGTAGGCCTACTTGAGAAAAAAATTGAAAGGTAATAGGCCTACCCTAGTTAAAGGTGCAAGTAATTTTGAATGTTACATAGATTGGTTGCAATTTGTACACAGACGTAGTTCACCCGATGTAGTCTTCCCGAGGCTGTTCAATGCTACTCTTCCCTCCAGAGCTTCAAGCAGGCATGCCATTTTCCATCCCCGACCCATTAACCATTCCCACCTGAACCCTCTTACTTGCAGGTTACTGCATTTCCCATACTTTCTAATCTTTTCCCGCTGCTTATTGCGTCCAACTGTTGCATGTCAGTTTGTACGCTCCGTCACCTCGCTGATCTTCCATGAGACTCGACCTTGAAACCATTTGATTTATTCCCCTGCTGTTCCGTGCAGGTTTCCAAGAAGCGTGGTGCTGGTGTCCGTTAAGCCGGTAATGGGAGGCACATTTTACGTGGGACACGTCGGGTGCACGTTTCCCAATGGAGACCGCACGCACGGACTAGAGGCACGGGGAAGCTACTCCAGTCCGAGCTTCGCAGCTCCGGCTGCACAACGGCTCTCAGAAAGCAAAGGAGGGAGGGGGGGAAGCTTTTCCGGCGATGGGAGAGCGCTGTCGGAGCCCGTCACGTCCCGCGGGGTTGCGGCACACTGCGTCCCCGAAGGACGATGAATAAACCATGCGCCTGACAGCGCCGTAACGTTTTGGGAGCGGAAATCCGTACGCGGCTTCGTAAATCAGCCGCGACGGACGGGCAAGATCAATTACCGCCGTCAGCCCGGCCCGAGAGCCGTAGCCCCCACGCCCACCCATGTCCCCCCCTCGCCCCTCCGCGGACTCCCCCAGCCGTCCCATCTGCCAAAGCTGCGCCCGCCATCTCCGGAGCCCGCGGCTCGGGTTCGCGGACGCGTCTCACGTTGCGCGCTCGTTTCCCATCAATTTTGGCGATCACGTGTGACTGCGGCGGCAGGCATCGCGTCCGCCTTGATGTGGTTAATGCGGCCAAGACCCGTTCTGCTTCTCGCACGCAGGGGCGACCGTCCGAGACCTTTTTAGTCCGGCACCACCAGATGGGCGATGCCATGGAGGGCGTTTAGACACCTCCTGTTCAAATCAAAAGGCCGTCACGGATATGTCCGAAATTGAGACATCATCAGTTCCCCTTTCGAAATCCAGACTTTTAAAAAATTGCTCGTTTTGGCGTAAAAAAAGGAGCCGAGCTGTTTTTAGATGCAGGAGGGGGTAAAAAAAAAATCACACTAATTCACCTTTAGTCAAACATATCATTGGCAGGAGGTTTCCGCAAAAATCCCGTCACGGAAATGTCCGAAATTGAGACATCATCAGTTCTTCTTTTGAAATCCAGACTTTAAAAAAAATGCTCGTTTTTGCAGAAAAAGGAGCTGAGCTGTTTTTACATACAGGAGGGGTAAAAAAAAACAAAACAAAAAAAACAACACACTAATTCACCTTTAGTCAAACATATCATTGGCAGGAGGTTTCCACAAAAAGCCCGTCATGGATATGTCCGAAATTGAGACATCATCAGTTCCTCTTTTGAAATCCAGAGTGGTAAAAAAGGAGCTGAGCTGTTTTAACATGGAGGGGTAAAAAAAAACCACACCAGTTCACCTTTAGTCAAACATATCATTGGCAGGAGGTTTCCGCAAAAATCCCGTCACGGATATGTCCGAAATTGAGACATCATCAGTTGCTCTTTTGAAATTGAGAGTTTAAAAAAATTGCTCGTTTTTGCATGAAAAAAAAAACAAAGGAGCCGAGCTGTTTTTACATGCAGGACGGGTAAAAAAAAAACCCACACTAGTTCACCTTTAGTCAAACATATCATTGGCAGGAGGTTCCGCAAAAAGCCCGTCATGGATATGTCCGAAATTGAGACATCATCAGTTCCTCTTTTGAAATCCAGAGTTGTAAAAAAGGAGCTGAGCTGTTTTTACATGGAGGGGGAAAAAAAAAAACACACCAGTTCACCTTTAGTCAAACATATCATTGGCAGGAGGTTTCCGCAAAAGTCCGTCATGGATATGTCCGAAATTGAGACATCATCAGTTCCTCTTTTGAAATCCAGAGTTGTAAAAAATGAGCCGAGATGTTTTTATATGCAGGATGGGTAAAAAAAACACTAGTTCACCTTTGGTCAAACATATCATTGGCAGGAGGTTTCCGCAAAAAGCCCGTCATGGATATGTCCGAAATTGAGACATCATCAGTTACTCTTTTGAAATGCAGAGTTTAAAAAAATTTCTCGTTTTTGCGTAAAAAAGGAGCTGAGATGTTTTTACATGCAGGAGGGGTAAAAAAAAAAACACACACTGGTTCACCTTTAGTCAAACATATCATTGGCAGGAGGTTTCCGCAAAAAGCCTGTCATGGATATGTCCGAAATTGAGACATCATCAGTTACTCTTTTGAAATGCAGTTTAAAAAAATTGCTCGTTTTTGCGAAAATAGGAGCCGAGGTGTTTTTACATGCAGGAGGGATAAAAATACCACACTAGTTCACCTTTAGTCAAACATATCATTGGCAGGAGATTTCCGCAAAAAGCCTGTCACGGATATGTCCGAAATTGAGACATCATCAGTTCCTCTTTCAAAATCGAGAGTTTAAAAAAATTGCTAGTTTTTGCGTAAAAAAATGAGCCAAGCTGTTTTTACATGCAGGAGGAGTAAAAAAAAAAACACTCGTTCACCTTTCGTCAAACATATCATTGGCAGGATGTTTCCGCAAAATCTATCAATTCTAATAACCAGATTTTTAGGAACTTTTTGTCGATAAAAAGTAAAATTATGACTTCCAAATAAAATCTAAGTAAGCCAGTGTCGATCGGTGTGTGTCTGTACGTGGTATGAAATGTGCACATAGCTAAAGATAGCCGAGGGGCAGTTGGCATCATTTGAAGCCGTGGGCGAGGTCTAATTCCAGGCCAAACCCAATGGCTGCTACCACGCTAACGGTGCTTCCCTGCAAAATAGCAGACAGTATGACAACTTCACAGAAGTAATTACCAGGCAGTTGTGGCGAGCCCATCCTGGTAGAGCACCGGGGTGTCTCCGCACCTGGCAGTACTGCCAGCACTGCTCCTTGTCATTATCAACTGCCCACAGAACCACCACCAGTGTTCCACTGGAACTGTTCCACAACATCTCTGCAACTGTAGCTCTGTTGTCACTTGGGTAGTGAGTGTGGCGCTCGTGTACTGTTCTGTTACTCCGATACTTATATGACTTGAATGGGTGGTGCCGGTATTTTCTCTTGGAAAAAGGAAAATGGAACTGGAAACCAACTAACTGGAGATGCCAAAGAACACTGCTGCGTATAAACCGAGAGAACTCCTTGTTACATTTATATCTGTTCCAAACCAATCCTAAGAGGTGGAATTTGTGGGTGAGCCTGGCTCTAAGAGTAAATATCGGTACACCCTGGTCAGCTGGTATTGCAAACAGCACTTGGAAACCAAGATGGTGAATCAAACCCTTTTTTCTCCCAGAATGCCCTGCGGTAAACATGTGGCATCAATAGGCCTGATGTCTATTGAAGGAATGAAAAGCCAAATGGCAAAGCTGGAGCATGTGGCTGTGGAATGTTATTGGCTTGAGAGACAGAAGATAAGAGAGGAGCCAATGGCGAGTCATGTCGATGGGAGAAATCATTAAACGTGACATGTATGGCAAGAATTGCAACGAGGTTGCTCAACCACATTAAAAGCTGAGATGGTAAGTAAAAGGGTCAGGGGACCAAGTTTAGGATGAAGCGGCCATACTTGGGCAGAGTAGAGCTAGAAGAGCATAGCGCAATGCAATTTGGTGATGGAGTGGCAGGTACTATGGTGTCCATACTCGGTCAACCCTCTTCCATTGGAAAAATGGGTAGGCTCCAGGAAGTGGAGCAATTGGGAGATGTCCATATGATCAGGGAGAATGGTAGAGGTTGATTCCATGGGGGCTATGGGTTTGGCTATGGATTGCAAAGTCGTACCTTGGCAATGCACAGATAGTCGAGGCATGGTTGTGTGGGGGTCTTGAACCCTCAGACAGCGTGAGGGGCTTGTTGGTGGGTCAGAGCCCCATGAGCATCAGGAAAGTTGAGGCAGCAGTACAATTGCTGAATATGTCTGCAGCATCGTGGACCATGAGCTATGGAAGTAGCCAGTTGCGCACGACTTGGGAACTCACGGAGGTGAGGACAGATAGCGTTCCGCATCGCTGAGCATCGGTGAAGGGATCGAGCACATAGACCGATTTGGACACAATATTTGACTGACCAACCTTCCTCAAACAATTAGAAAGTATATATACCTCAGAAAGCCAGCTAGAGTTGGGACGACCATGTTATTACATTCCTAATGGCAGCTACTATAGTGACCATCTGGATGTATATTGGCAGAGGTATACCAAGATTGATTTGAAACGAGAGTGGAAAGAGTGCGTAAGAGTGAGTACACGCTCTCATGCATTTGAATGAACCCGTGCAAGGTTGGACACAACAACTGACAACAACTGGTGTTTCTACTGAAGCCGACGTGACTCGGCCAAGATGGCCAACTTGTAAATTACTTACAAGTGACCTGAGAAATGTGGAAACGATTTGAGGACAATATGACAATAGGTGTGCAAGCACGGTGGGTTGGAAGAGCAATATTTGGAGTTGTTAGCAGGGAAAATGAACAGTTGTTACCCTTGCTCTTTCCACACTGAAGGAGAGACAGGGTCCTTTTGTTGTTGTGAGATAACGTCTGTAGTTGAACGAAGCCACATACATTTACTGCAGTTGGACTCTCTCTTTGCTGCACTCTTCAGAGTGTAAACTTGTGATTGTGAAGTTTAATATTTATATTCCAAGAAGTATTATTTTGTTTATGCATTTCTACGCAGTTTACCTAGTTAGTTGGGGTTAGTTGAAAATTTGTTTAGATACTTTGTCAGGATGCTAAACGTCCGGGACAAGAGCATTGTTAAGAAAATAGATTTTATTTTGATTTCATAGTTGAATAACATTGTGGATTATTTAAATTATTGTAACTCCATTAAGAATAATGTCAGTACTGCATTGCACTACCAGGAGAAGGCCATGGTAAAAAAATACAACGATATAAAAAAAAGAAGCCTTTCTTAACAGCAAATATGTCGCAGCACATCCTCGGTTCAAATTGGTACCTTCGTTCATTTTACACAATTAAAGTACCGAATTGGTACTTCAAATTGGTACTTTAGTTCATTTTACACAATGAGAGTACCGATCCTGGGTTCAAATTGGTATTTTACTTCATTTTACACAATGACAGAAATGAGCAGTCTAAATTTGTACCTTAGTTCATTTTACACAATGAAAGTACCGATCTTGGGTGCAAATTTGTACCCTAATTCACTTTACACAATGAAAGTACTGAACGGTCCAAATTCATACCTTAGTTCATTCTACATGATGAAAGTACCAATCCTGGGTTCAAATTGGCACCTCAGTTCATTTTACACAATGAAAGTATTGAGCAGTTCAAATTGGTACCTTAGTTAATTTTACACAATGAAAGTACCGATCCTAGGTTCTAATTGGTACTTTAGTTCATTTTACACAATTAAAATACCGAGCGGTTCATATTGGTACTTTAGTTCATTTTACACAATGAGAGTACCGATCCTGGGTCCAAATTGGTATTTTACTTAATTTTACATAATGACAGTAATGAGCAGTCCAAATTTGGACCTTAGTTCATTCTACACAATGAAAGTACCGATTCCTGGGTTCAAATTGGTACCTTAATTCACTTTACACAATTAAAGTACCGAACAGTCCAAATTAGTACCTTAGTTCATTCTACATGATGAAAGTACCGATCCTGGGTTCAAATTGGTATCTTAGTTCATTTTACACAATGTAAGTAATGAGCAGTTCAAATTGGCACTTTAGTTGATTTTAAACAATGAAAATAATGAGCGGTTCAAATTGGTACCTTTGTTCATTTTACACAATGAAAGTAGCGATCCTCAGTTCATATTTGTACCTTGGTTCGTTTTACATAAGGAAAGAACCGATCCTGGATTAAAATTGGTAATTTGGTTCATTTTACACAATGAAAGTACCGATCCTGGGTTCAAATTGGTACCTTAATTCACTTTACCCAATTAAAGTACGGAACGGTCCAAATTAGTACCTTAGTTCATTCTACACAATAAAAGTACCGATCCTGGGTTCAAATGGGTACTTTAGTTCATTTTACACAATGAAAGTAATGATCGGTTCAAATTGGTACTTCAGTTCATTTTACACAATGAAAATAACGAGCGGTTCAAATTGGTACCTTAGTTCATTTTACACAATGAAAGTAGCGATCCTCGGCTCATATTTGTACCTTGGTTCGTTTTACATAAGGAAAGAACCGATCCTGGATTAAAATTGGTAATTTGGGTCATTTTACACAATGAAAGTACCGATCATGGGTTCAAATTGGTACCTTAATTCACTTTACCCAATTAAAGTACCGAACGGTCCAAATTAGTACTGTAGTTCATTCTACACAATGAAAGTACCGATCCTGGGTTCAAATTGGTACCTTATTTCATTTTACACAATGAAAGTAGCGATCCTTGGTTAATATTTGTAACTTGGTTCGTTTTACATAAGTAAAGAACCGATCCTGGATTAAAATTGGTAGTTTGGTTAATTTCACACAATGAAAGTACCGATCCTCATAGTCTATGAGGTACAGTCATGGCCAAAAATATTAGCACCCTTGCACTTTTTTTCAAATAACTCACAATTTTCTCCAAAAATAAGTTGAAATTGACAAAAGTATTTGGTCTCCACAATTATTTATTGTACTGTTAATATTACAGAACCTTTGTTTTTGATTTATAACTTAATATATCCTTTCAAATCAGAAGATAAAAAGAAGTGACATTCACAAAATTATTGCCACCCTCGACTCAATATTTGGTAACATATTTGGTTTCATCTTTGGATGAAATAACTGCCGGCAAGCGCTTCCTGTAGACATGAATGACCTTTCTACACCTCTCTACTAGCAGTTTGGCCCACTCTTCTTGTGAAAACTGCTCCAGTGCTCCCAGATTTTAAGGGTGCCTTCACCCACCTGCAGTTTTCAGATCTCCCCACAGGTGTTCAATGGGATATAGATCTGGACTCATTGCTGGCCACTTCAGAACAGTCCAGCATTTTGTCTTTAACCATTCCCGGGTGCTTTTTGAAGTGTGTTTGGGGTCATTGTCCTGCTGCAAGACCCATGACCTTCGACGGAGTCCCAGCTTTCTGACACTGTGTTGAACATTGAGCTCCAAAATGCCTTGGTCATCTCCTGATTTCATGATGCCATGCACACATTGAAGGCACCCAGTGTTTGAGGCCTCCATGTTTGACTGTAGGGAAGATGTTCTTTTCTTTGAAGGATTCATTTTGTTTTCTGTAAACATAGAGATGATGTGCTTTATCAAAAAGCTCTAATTTGGTCTCATCTGTCCACAAGACATTCTCCCAGAAGGAATTTGGCTTGTTCAAGTGTGTTTTGGCAAACTTCAGTCAGGTTTTATTATGTCTCTCTCTCAGCAGTGGGGTCCTCCTGGGTCTCCTAACATAGAACCCCTTTCATTGAGTTGGCGATGTATGGTGCGAGTTGAAGCGAGCACCAACTGTCATACCTTGTGTCTGAAGATCAGCTTGAATCTGTTTGGCAGTTGATTGAGGTGCTTTTTCCACCATTCAAACAATCCTTCGCTGCAATCTTCGATAAAGTTTTCTCTTACAGCCACGTCCATGGAGGTTGGCTAAAGTGCCATGGGCCTTAAACTTCCTGATAAAATTGCGTACGGTGGACACAGAAACATCAAGGTCTCTGGAGATGGACTTGTAGCCTTTAGATTGTCCATGCTTGGCTACAACCTTGTGTCTGACCTCCTCAAACAATTCTCTGGTTTTCTTTCTTTTGTCCATGCTCATTGCGGTGCACACAGTGACACAAAAAAGCAGAATGACTCCTTTTCTCTTAAACTGGTTGAATGAGTGATGTTTATATTGCAGACACCTGCAACTCACCACAGGCGAGTTTAATTCCAAAGTTAAGGAGAATCACCTGCTTGAAATCTAATTATTTCCAACAACTTCTAAGAGGTGCCAATAATATTGTCTGGGCCATTTTAGGATTTCTGTGTGCAATAAGCTGAGGTTTGGTTATTTTTCAGCTTTTTTTGTTTTGTTCCACTGCAAACCAAATAAATACAAATGTGGATATCAAAATATTTTTAATTTCAACAATTTTCTGGAAGAAATGGTGCATTATTTAAAAAAAGTGCAAGGGTGCCAATATTTTTGCCCACGACTGTTTATGGCTTTCATCATAATTTTAGGTAAGGATGGATTAACAAGCCCCATCCATGCAAAAAAGGGTGTTGATTCTAAAGAAAAGCCTTATTGACCCCACATAAGACAAAATTGCCAATTGGCCACTTTTTGACCAAATACGATCAAAATCAGAGATTTTTTAAAACGGACGATCTGGTCTTATCATTTTGGATCTAATGAGCTTCTGAATATTTTACACTACTATTTGTGGCCAAGGTCTGGCCAAGGAATAATATAATCTGATCAATGTGGTCAATCTTTGGCCAGATATTGCCAGTTTTTGGCCAAAACCAGTTATTTCCCATAGGAATGGTAATAAAATTGTACTCCATATGAATATCATGTAAAAATTCATGGATATGAAATTTATAATGCCAAATATGGACAGAAAATACAAAATGGCATTTCATGGTTATCAATGTCAGTTTTAACAAAAATACTACAACACAATAATATAATATATTATACAACAACTTGTATACAACAAAAAATCATACATTTTGAACTAAAAAATTGAGAGCACAAGTGGGTTCACTCACACACTATCAAAAGCACGTTCAATTCGTCATCTCCATCATCATCATCATCACTATCATCATCATCCTCTGAATCAGCATCAGTAATACTATCATCGTCATCATCCTCATTTCCATCTGCGATATCTTCCGGGTCCATGGTCTCAGAAAGCATTGTTGCATCCGATTGCCGGTAAACCAGAGTGGCCGAAAAACTCCATGAACCTTTTTCTAGCCATGATCTGTGGGTTGAATGTTCTCTAGTGGATCTATTAGATGTTCATGCTTCCAGACATCTGCCAAACAGATGCACCGCACCAATCTTTGCACCAGAACATCTTTGCAGGGTGGAAGCATGCCAGCATCAATTCCCTTTATTTTCTCCAATGGAATGTCTGGATCAGTCGGTTTGTACAGTCGTGGCCAAAAATATTGGCACCCTTGCACTTTTATAAAATAATGCACCATTTCTTCCAGAAAAATGTTGAAATTAAAATATATTTTGGTATCCACATGTGTATTTCATTGGATTGCAGTGGAAGAAAACAAAAAAAAAGCTGAAAAAATTAACTAAATCTTCGCTTATTCCACACAGAAATCCTAAAATGGCCTGGACAATATTATTGGCACCTTTTAGAAGTTGTTAGAAATAATTAGATTTCAAGCAGGTGATTCTCCTTTACTTTGGAATTGAACTCACCCGTGGTGAGTTGCAGGTCCCTGCAATATAAAAATCACTCATTCAACCAGTTTGAAAATAGAAAAGGAGTCATTCTGCTGTTTTGTGTCGCTGTGTGTACCGCAATGGGCATGGACAAAAGAAAGAAAACCAGAGAATTGTCTGAGGAGGTCAGACACAAGATTGTAGCCAAGCATGGACATTTGCAAGGCTACAAGTCCATCTCCAGAGACTTAGATTTTCCTGTGTCCACTGTACGCAATGTTATCAGGAAGTTGAAGGCCCATAGCACTGTAGCCAACCTCTCTGGAAGTTGCCGCAAGAGAAAACTTGATCGAAGATTGCAGCGAAGGATTTGTTCGAATGGTGGAGAAAGCACCTCGATCAACTGCCAAACAGATTCAAGCTGACCCTCAGAGATGAAGTACGACAGTTTGAACTCGCACCATCCCAAGGCAACTCAATGAAAGGGGGTTCTATTTGTAGAATACCCAAGAGGACCTCACTGCTGAGAAAGAGACATAAGAAAGCCAGACTGGAGTTTGCCAAAACACATCTGAACAAGCCAAAATCCTTTTGGGGGAATGTCCTGTGGACGGATGAGACCAAATTAGAGCTTTTTGGTAAAGCACATCATCTCTATGTTTACAGAAAACAAAATGAAGCCTTCAAAGAAAAGAACATCTTCCCTACAGTCAAACATGGAGGAGGTTCAGTGATGTTTTGGGGTTGCTGTGATGCCTCTGGCACTGGGTGCCTTGAATGTGTGCATGGCATCATGAAATCAGGAGATTACTAAGGCATTTTGGAGCGCAATGTTCAACCCTGCGTCAGAAACCTGGGTCTCTGTCGAAGGTCATGGGTATTGCAGCAGGACAATGACCCCAAACACACTTCAAAAAGCACCCAGGAATGGTTCATGACAAAATGCTGGACTGTTCTGAAGTGGCCAGCAATGAGTCCAGATCTAAATCCCATTGAACACCTGTGGGGAGATCTGAAAACAGCAGTTGGGAGAAGGCACCCATCAAATCTGGGAGAACTGGAGCAATTTGCACAGAAGAATGGGTCAAACTGCCAGTAGAGAAGTGTAGGAAGCTCATTCATGGCTGCAGGATGCGCTTGACTGCAGTTATTTTGTCCAAAGGTACACAACCTTCAACTACAACCAAATATTCAGTCGAGGGTGTCAATAATTTTGTCAATGCCATTTATTTAGATTTTCTGATTTAAAAGGATATTGTAACGGATTTGGGAAACCCTGCACTTGGTGTAATTATTGTAAATATCACCCTCTGTAAATAGTAATTCTTTGTAAATACCTCCATCAATTGGTAAAGGTCAAAGGTCGTCCCTTTAGCTAGTCCATCGCATACACGTAGCAAATCATAGGCTTCCCTCAATAGTTATTTCTTTATTCTATGTCAGTATAAGGCTCTGTGTTTTCCACTAGTTCATTGCATTGCACCGAATCAAAGATAGATCCCCTTTCAATTGCCCAAAACCTCCATTGCCAACCGCATTGCTTTATTGCCAACTGCATTTGCCTCCATTACGGCATGGTCAACTCGGAGAAGAAGGGTGTGGTCCCACCTCGTCATCAGAAGGAGGAGTGAGCCAGCCCCCGATCAACCAACCAAGCATGAGGGGTTTGGCCTGAGAGGGCGGAGGAAAGAAACTTCGAGGAGGTTCAAGAAGATTCTAGGGTGTGGCCTATAAAACCCGTTGCCCCAGCCCCCACCGAGAGATGCGTAAGGGGCCAGACGAGAGAGAGAGTTCTGAGAGAGATGCATAAGGGGCCAGACGAGAGAGAGAGTTCTGAGAGAGATGCGTAAGGGGCCAGACGAGAGAGAGAGTTCTGAGGGAGGCGCGCTGGACCAGAGGCAGATTCTGTGGAATGTAGAGAGAACTTCGGAGACGCAGGGGGTCGGAGGATGAATAAAGAAAGCTGCCGGTGTGAAGCCGAATACGTGGAGCTGCCGGCTCCTCACTGCCAGCCCGGAGCGGAGCTGTTTCCCGGGATTTTCGCCTCGACCCCAGAAGCATGGATCAGAGCGCGCGCTTGGAGCCGGACCACGACGCCTACCATCTGCCTGTCCCTTTCTCTGCCTTCCCAACCATCGATCCCTGGCATCCATCGTCCCCAGTCATGTGAGTCTGCTTGTCGTCTGTCCTCTGTGTTGTCTGGGGTTTATAAGTTAAGCTTGTTTGAGGAATTGCTCTGTGTCCTGCTGCTCCTTCCATTTCCCTGTAAATTACATTTCTTATCTTTTCTTCTCTTTGATTGTGGTTGTGTAAATAATTAATAAATATCTGTTCTTCCTACCTTCGTCTTCTTCTTCATGCTCGTCCGATCGTCCCTGTTATTTTACCCATTGAACACCTGTGGCACGATTTGGCCAACGCTCAGAATCGGGTTAGTCCTTGATAAATGGCTCCAACTTCGGGTTGCTAAAAACGCTCGGCAACTAGTCCATCTAAAACCGTGGTTCGAGCAGAAGTTATTTCCTCGTTCCCGGCTGGCGGTAGTAATTAGGTACATAGCGAACCTCTAGACCTAACAAACCCTACCTACCGTCCGTCGGTCCGGGAAGGACGTTGTAGCTTCAGGATCGGTGACGGCCAGTATAAAGGACAAGGGGTTAACCCCCCTTGGCAAGGGGAGCGCCGTTGTCCCAGATCCGTAACAATTGGTGTCAGGAGTGGGATCTGGAATCGGGGACTAAATTTATTTAGACCAAATTTTGGACACCAATTGTACTATTGGCCATAACAATTGCTGTCGAGGAGTTGGGATTTGGACCCGAACCAAATTTTTAAGAACATCATAAAAATTTTGTCAAAATTTGGAGCGGCCGAAATTTCGTGTAAAACATCTAAATTAAATCGTGCCATGGATGATCAAGGTGACCGGATGCCGGTAGGGGAGTTAGAAGAAGGGCTAGAATCGACCCAGGATCCCGGGGAGGAAGTGGGAATAATGGAGGAGGAGCGCAATACGCATTGGGTTGCGGGGGTTTCAGGTGCACAAGATGGCGCACGAGGTTGGAGGCGCACAAAATGGCACCTCACACGTGGGTGCGGTAGCCGAGCCCGCTCTACCAGCGGGCTTTGACATGCAAGGCCTCATGGCGCAGCTACAGGCAGTCATCCAAATGGGGAATATGGGATTGAGAAATGAATTGAGGAATGACATGGGAAGCCAAATTGAGCGATTGGGAGGCCAAATTGGAGCAATGAGGGATGAAGCAAGGGGCACTAGTGCCCAAATTGGGGACTTGGGCAATCAAATCGGGGGATTGAGAGACAGGTTCAAGTAATATGGGAAATCAAATCGGGGGGCTAGAAGCTAAATTTGAGGGTTTAGACAATAAATTTGAGGTGTTAGACAACAGGTTGGAAGGGCTAGAAGGTAAATTGGGGGACCAACTGGAGGACATGGGTGACCAAATCGGGGAAGTAAACGAGGGGTTGGCGAGGGGGCAAGCCACATATGAGGTAAGGGAAGCGGAGAGGGACAGAGACCGCAGGTTGGGCGAGCAGGTCCCAGGGGTACGCGACGAGGTAAAGCGGGTCGAGAAGCGCTGGTTGAGCGAGGCGGAGCAAAGCGCGGGTAAAATGATGGGTATAGAGATCGCGACCCGGGGTTTAGGGAAGCCGGCGACCGCTGAGGTAGGAGAGAAAATTTTATTAAAGCCAGCGGTCATCGAAGTGAATAAAGAAAAAACGGAATCAATAGTGGAAATTGCATTTGAGCAGACCGCAGACGTAGAAGAGCACTCGCGGCAGGGAGGAATGGAAATTGTACAAAGTCTGAATTCGCATCGTGATGCCGTGCTTAATCCTTATAAAGATTTGCAGGTTTCGGAGCGAGGAGAAAGAAGAATCCCCCAGGTGAGAAGGGCTGTGTATGGTGCTAAGAGGTGTTTCGGCAAAGTGTTTGGCGCGAAAAGAATTGTCGCACGATTGGGGTCGATATGGCACCCGGGTATTTGTGGGAGGTCCGTGGTGCGTAGTGTACGAAAGAATGGCACTCGTGTGAGGAAAAAGTGTGCGTCGGCGAATGAGTGTGTTATAAAGTGTGGGAGTAAAACCGAGTGCGAGCGGGAATGCACGTCGGAGTGTACGGAGTGTGACACAGAGAGTGAGAGCGATACGGAGTGTACGTGCGAGGGTGAGAGTGACCCGGAGAGTGAGTTGGTGGAGGAACGGGTGCGAGGATGCACGCTTGGGATGGACGGCGAGAGTGTGCGAGAAAGCACACCTGAGTTGGTTGTGGCGCGGGTGCGGGAGAGCCCATTGAAGCACGTGAGTGGGTGGATGCGAGAGTGCACGCCCATGGTGAGTGTTATGGAGGACGTAACGGAGGAGAGGTGTGGAACGAAGTGTGCCAACGACGAGTGTGCGCAAGAGGGTGCGCAAGAGGTGTGGTGTGTAACAAGGAGTGCGGTGGTGGAATGGACAGAGTGTGTGGAATGTACGGGCGGCGTTGGAACGCTGGGCTTGGTGAGTGTAAAACGGGTCGCGTATGCGTGTGAGCAGGCAAGTAAGGCATCGACGTTAAACGGGGCAGCGTTTAGGGCGACGGATAGCCGACGCGAGCACTCGGCGCGCGGTGCGCTTTGTTGGATGCGAGGCTCGGCGCGGATCGGTGCTGCGTCGCTTCTCTTCGAAGCGTCGTGCACGATTCGGGCCTGGCCCCGCCCCGCACGGTCGAGTCCGGGCTTTGCCGGGCAAAGCGACCGGTCCGGTTCAAGGGCAGGTATGAGGGACCGGAGCGGCGCCCCCCTAGTGGTTGCGGCGTTCCGGCCGGGCGGGATCGAGCCATCGGGCCGGAGACCGAAAGGTTCCGCGCCGAGATGGTGCGTGGAATCTCGGCCCGAGCATGCCGCCTCCCTTGAACCGAATGCCGGACGGACTCAACCTGCAGGCGACCAAACCACCCGAATTCATTGCTTGGCTTTGCGAAGCCGAGTTTTAATGATGTCATGACGGACCGAGAGGCTCAGATATAGCGGACCGTGATGGTAATAGTGTTGTGGAATCAAAATTTTGGAATAGTGAATAGGATTGGCAGTAACGATTGGCAAATTGATGATTGGTAAAATGATTGGCAGTGATTGGCAAATTTTGATTTGCAGGAAATTGGATGGGCAAAATTTATAGTGGGAGATGCCCGATGTGCAAGGATGGTAAATCCACCATCCCTCGCATCTCCCGGGGCACATGAGCACTAGTTATGGGGTTTGGCAGTGCAAGCTCGCCGAGGGAGGGTTTTGGATAAATGTATAGGGATCTAGAGAAATGACCATAGGTAACTGTACGGGTAAGTAGCGACATTGTACAGGTAGTCGGGGACCTAGAGAGGTTAGAATGGTTGTTAATGACGTGGTATGTGCTTAGTTTAAAGGGAAGATGGGAAGCACCAAGTTAGAAGGGCACCAGGTAGATCAGATGATGCCGTGTGTGTGAGAATCTTTGCCGGTGAGCACGTTGAGCAAATGAGGCAATGCTCGTGAATGGTGCCGTGTGTTTGTGTTGAAAGTGTACGGAGTAGTGCATGGGTGAATAATTGTGATTGAGCATTGAATTGTATTGAATGAAGAAGCCTGGTTGGAAGGAGGGTGCAGGAAGCACCAGGTGCGATTGCACAGGTGTGCAAGTGAACAGGTGTATGGAGAATGTTTTTTCAGAATAAATGGTATGGAATACATGGAGTATGGAATGGATGGTGTGGAGTGAGTATGGTGGAAAATGTGGAGTGGAGTGGTTGGTGCGAAGGGAGTGTATGGGGAGGATGGACCCCATCACGAATACCCGGGGAGGGTAGTTTAAGAGTTAGGTAGAGGGTATAGGTAAATTGTGGTTGGATATTGGCATCTGTGGTGCGTGTGGAAGAATGGTGTTTAGATGGGTGCATTAGTGACGTGGAAAAGACTGGGCGTGTGGCCTGTTAGAGGGATGGTTGGTTGAGCGCTCCGCCACTGGTAGTCTGTCGGCCAGGTGAGGCCGCAGGTACGCTCTGGGAGCCAGTTAGAGTTCAATGGGGCCCGAGGATCCAGAGGAAGGACCCGGGTAGCCCAGTGCCAGAGAGGGCACCGAGGGGGGTAAGCACCAGGGAGGGCCTTCCCCAGGTAGGTTAGCGAGGAGCAGGTATGCTCGGGAGGCAACTTCAGTGGCGGAGGCGCACAGGTAAGTAGACCTGTTAGAAGAGCCACACAACTCAGTCCCGAAATTGTGCAAAGGCACAGGGAGTTGAACCGGGGGAGTGAGACCCCATATTGATAAGCACCACAGTTTGGTCAATGGGAATTGGTTTTTAGAACCGCATAGAGTAAGATGGCCATTGGATTGGCAGGGAAAGACCCCGGGTAGTGTAAAGTGTGTTAGTCATTTAGGAAGTAGTTAGGATTGAAATCTCCTTGCACCATCTACATCCACTCACCTGAGGTGACAGAACTCCACACCGTGCCATGGTTTGTTGTTTTATTTTTGTGCGATGTTTTTGAAATGTGAGACGCATCATGACGTGGTGTGACATTGTGCTTGATGTTCCATCTCTTCCTCCTTAAGAGGAATTGATGAGGAATTTGGATGATGGCAAATTTGGTTAGAGGGATTGTGACGAATTTGGTATTAGGAGATATGGGGAAGACGTGACGGTAGAGACGAATTGTAAATTGTTGTAAATATGGGTAAGGGCAAGGGTGGAGTAGGTGACAGGGGGGGGGGGGGGTGGCATATGGTAGGGACGAGCTTTCTCACTTCGCTCTCCGTGCGCACCTCACCTTGTATTGCCTTTGTTGATGTGTACCCTTGTGACCTTATCCCTCGCTAACTCTGCGGCTTTGTCTTCCTTCCCCGAACCATGTATCGTGCTCTCTGGGCACTGAGGGGAGCGTGCGGGGGGCCGCCTCTGTGTGCCCGAATCCCTGCAACTAGCTGCCTGCATTGATGCACCACTTTATGGACCACAGTACTGTGACCAAGCACCACTCATGGACCCCAAATTTTGGGGCCTGGCCCCTCTGATGGGGCCGGCCAGGTCGGCCAGAGGAAGATCTTGCTTGCGGACCTCGGTGAGGTGACACCAAGCCATACAGGTGAACCACCCATAGTCGGCCCCTGTTGGCCATAAATAAAAAGATGGACGCGTTGTGTGCCTTTTTATGTCCAAATAGGCCACAAGCAAGAAGATCAAGAAGAACAACAAGAGTTGAGAACATCAAGAACGATGACGGCCAGCAGAGGCAGCAGAGAAGAACAAGATCATCAGTGTGTTGTTTTTATTGTGATGAAATGTGTGCAATGAGCACTGGATGGTGCTTTGGTGTTTTTCTGGTGCTGCTTGGTGCTTTTTGGTGCTCTTTATTGGTGTTTATTGGTGCTGGTGCGTCGATGCAGTGCATGCTGTCTCCTCCCTCCCACAGGATTTTCTTTTTTTTGTGTCTCCCCAAAAACAATGCCAGGTCCTGGGTTGCGTTTTGTAAATAATGAAATAGTGTAACTTGTAAATAATGCTCCCCACCGTTAATGTTTAGTTTGAAAACCATTCCGTAATTCGGTTATCCTGTGGGTGTGAATCTGTTAGGCAGGGTGCAATGCAACAGCGGGACATACTTATTTGTGTTTTAAAACTGTCACACTCAGGGTCAGATTAATTGTAGAGGGAATTACACCGACGTGCCACATTAAGTTAAAGTTTTATAGGCCCAGGACGTGCCTGGAGGATGAGGGTGCAGTGTAACGGATTTGGGAAACCCTGCACTTGGTGTAATTATTGTAAATATCACCCTCTGTATATAGTAATTCTTTGTAAATACCTCCATCAATTGGTAAAGGTCAAAGGTCGTCCCCTTAGCTAGTCCATCGCATACACGTAGCAAATCATAGGCTTCCCTCAATAGTTATTTCTTTATTCTATGTCAGTATAAGGCTCTGTGTTTTCCACTAGTTCATTGCATTGCACCGAATAAAATAAGATAGATCCCCTTTCAATTGCCCAAAACCTCCATTGCCAACCGCATTGCTTTATTGCCAACTGCATTTGCCTCCATTACGGCGTGGTCAACTCAGAGAAGAAGGGTGTGGCCCCACCTCGTCATCAGAAGGAGGAGTTAGCCAGCCCCCGATCAACCAACCAAGCATGAGGGGTTTGGCCTGAGAGGGCGGAGGAAAGAAACTTCGAGGAGGTTCAAGAAGATTCTAGGGTGTGGCCTATAAAACCCGTTGCCTCAGCCCCCACCGAGAGAGATGCGTAAGGGGCCAGACAAGAGAGAGAGTTCTGAGAGAGATGCGTAAGGGGCCAGATGAGAGAGAGAGTTCTGAGAGAGATGCATAAGGGGCCAGACGAGAGAGAGAGTTCTGAGGGAGGCGCGCTGGACCAGAGGCAGATTCTGTGGAGTGTAGAGAGAACTTTGGAGACGCAGGAGGCGGAGGACAAATAAAGAAAGCTGCCGGTGTGAAGCCGAATACGTAGAGCTGCCGGCTCCTCGCTGCCAGCCCGGAGCGGAGCTGTTTCCCGGGATTTTCGCCTCGACCTCAAAGGCATGGATCGGAGCGCCCGCTTGGAGCCGGACCTCGACGCCTACCATCTGCCTGGCCCTTTCTCTGCCTTCCCAACCATCGATCCCTGGCATCCATCTTCCCCAGTCGTGTGAGTCTGGTCGTCGTCTGTCCTCTGTGTTGTCTGGGATTTATAAGTTAAGCTTGTTTAAGGAATTGCTCTGTGTCCTTCTGCTCCTTCCATTTCCCTGTAAATTACATTTCTTATCTTTTCTTCTCTTTGATTGTGGTTGTGTAAATAATTAATAAATATCTGTTCTTCTTACCTTCGTCTTCTTCTTCATGCTCGTCCGATCGTCCCTGTCTTTTACCCATTGAACACCTGTGGCACGATTTGGCCAACGCTCAGAATCGGGTTAGTCCTTGATAAATGGCTCCAACTTCGGGTTGCTAAAACCGCTCGGCAACTAGTCCATCTAAAACCGTGGTTCGAGCAGAAGTTATTCCCTCGTTCCCGGCTGGCGGTAGTAATTAGGTACGTAGCGAACCCCTAGGCCTAACAAACCCTACCTACCGTCGGTCCAGGAAGGACGTTGTAGCTTCAGGATCGGCGACGGCCAGTATAAAGGACAAGGGGTTAACTCCCCTTGGCAAGCGGATCGCCGTCGTCCCAGATCCGGTGTCAATAATTTTGTCAATGCCATTTATTTATATTTTCTGATTTAAAAGGATATATTAAGTTCTGAATGAAAAACAAAGGTTCTGTAATATTAACAGTGAACTCAAGAATTGTGGAGACCAAATACTTCAGTCAATTATAACTTATTATTCGAGAAAATTGTGAGTTATTTGAAAAAGGTGCAAGGGTGCCAATATTTTTGGCCATGACTGTATTTCTGTAGGAAGTTTTTCAACCTGACCTCATTCACGGATGATAATGCTCCTGACCTTAGATTGAACACATATTTCTCTTTAAAGCTGTTGCCATCAACAAAGGTGATGTTCTCTCCAAAACTGATGAGGCCTTCAAGGTGGAGAGCACTCGTTTCAGCTTCCCTCAGTGGATTTATCTTTCCCTTCCGGAAGAAGGGTGATGTGTCATCACATCCTGTCAGAGCACGATAACCTGGCAGTGCCTTGCAAATAACTCGACCAAGGTGGTTTGTTGGTGCAGTGATATGGACATACCTTCGAATGTTATCACTCGAATGTCCAAGGTCCATCCACACATTGGTCTTGAGTTGTCTGGCATGAAACAGGAAGACAACCATGATATCAGTGTCTGTTGCATGGACAACAACATTCTGTCCTGGCACCCCCGGCTGGTATCGGCCTCACCATACAGTATGTTCTACATTTCCTGATGGAGTTTCTGTATATTGAAGACACTGCTCCTCATGTGCAAGAACAACTGTCTTTTGTTTTACGATAGGTACATAATTGTTATCTTACCATTCCTCCATGATGAACTTGATAAATGGAATGATCTGCACCAGTGACGTGAAATGATCCATCATTTGCACCTCTTGCCTGTTGCTCAAAATTATTTATGCTTTTCACATAACTGTCACAGACAAGGTGCACTTCACTTACCTGTGCACTGCATAGATCTTCAGGACCAGCTCTGCAACATTTGCAAAATTTAGAAGCAAGTCAGAGGGCACTTTCTGGATTATAAACATGGCATCTTAAAGAAGTGTATCAACTGTTGTCGGCTCTCTGTGCATAATCAAATCTCAAGGTGTTTGGAGAGTTTGTACTTTGGCGTCTTCTTCGCCGTGCCATAAATACTGGCCAAAGAGAGGGGAATGAGCTTCTGTCATTTTGTGGCGTAAGTGTAAAAGGAAACACCTTTTGAAGCTCAGTTTTTCTGTATCAAGCAAGATGGACTAATGTGCCCAGCAGGTCTCGCAACGTCTTCAGCTCAACAACTTTTTCATCGTTACTTCGTACTTTGCTCTTGACAGCAGTACTGCAAAAGTTTCTCACTTTTCTTCTTCGCAGTGGTCTTTCAAACTTTGTGGGATCCTTTAAGCATTCCTGGAGGAACTCATCTTTCCACTTCTTTCCCAAAACAGAGATTTAGCATGTCCTCCTTTACTTAATCTGGTATTTTATTGCCATCTGCTACACAGTACAGATTGTTGTCTTCGAGCAAGGTCTCAACATAAGGATTCATAGTAGTCTCAAATCATTTTGAGAACGTTTTCCAAGTCTCTTTGGAATTTACTCACTTTTGACTTGTGTAGTTCATAGCTTGAATTAGTATCCTTCCTTATTGCTGCTTTTTCAAACAGTTGCCTACATAACTATGGTACATCTAGCTGATCCAGTAACTGTCCAGCTCCTTGATTTTGATGGAAAGCAGTTATTCCAGTCTGTCGTGAAGCCGCATCTGCATTGATCGTACTCTCTAGTGCTTGATCTGGCAAAGGAATTGGATGACAACCTCAAAGATGAACCACATCGTTCAAGTTGCTACCTAATGCCAGGATGGGCGGTACCCATGTTCGAAAGTCTGAGAGAGTACAAGCAAACGTAGCGTGTACAATTGTGGCGATTTGCAGTAAAGATTCACTTCTTCGTTATATATTGTAAATACAACGTATATCATGTGATTCAGTACACTTTAAACAGATATACATCATCAGAACACCCAAATGCCGACAAAACGGAATGTCGCCAAATATGGTCATACTTTGGCTAAAAAGTGGGCAAAATGTCAATTTTGTCTTACGTGGGGTCAATAAGACTGCTTTTTGGAATCAACATCTTTTGTACATAGAGTAGGCTTGTTAAACCATCCTTACCTAAATTTCTGATTAAAGCCATCTTCCTCTTGGAACATTAGTCCATATTGGAATTTTGGTTCATTATACACAATACATTCAAACAGGGAACCATGATTGTCATGGGGCCCGCAAGGCTAACCCCCGCTCTAGCAGGGAAAATGGCCTTAAAACGATCATTCATACACAAAAAAAGTACTGATCCTCAGTTCATATTGTTTTTGTTTTTTTTGTTTTTTTTGTATACAGAATCGAGGCTCGTGAAAGAGATAACATTTATCACACAAACAAATCAAACAGACAAACAAACAAAGTATATAAAAAGGGGAGTGGTAGACAAGATGGGGAGAGAAGGGGAAGCACATAAACACAACATTTGAGAGCAGGGACATCGGGAATGTGTGGGAGGGAGAGGGCTTGGGGGAAGGCGGCGTGGGAAGGGGGGGGGGGGGTGGGAGAAGTATAAACAGAAGGACACCAAGGACTTCCAGGAAAGAAGTTGGTATTTAAAAAAAGTGGATTTGGGGTGAAATTAGCGGGGGTAGAAAAGATCAAGGTTTTGGATGCGGGAAGACAAGAGATGGTGGTGAACAGCTGTTTTAAAGACCTGGAGGGAGGAGTGGGATTGAAGAGAGTGAGGGAGTTTGTTCCAGAGGCGGGAGAAAAGAGGAATGAAAGTGAAGGTGAGCAGAGTCTTGATTTTGGCAGTTTAACCATAAGAGGGTTGCAGGCAGATCTTGTGCGACCTGTAGGAATATTTGGGGGACAGAGCCCAGAGAGAGCTGGAGGAGCAAGGCCGGAGAGGAGTCGGTAGAAGACAGAAAGTTCATTTCATGGTTCGTTGACATGAATATTTTTTGTTTTCATCCAATATTCTACCTGTCCACAGACATAGATCGATATTAGCCTTCATAAGCAAGACTAATTCTTCATTTTGCTATATGCCAGCCTGAGGGCGGGGGAAACATTTGAATACATATTTACATATTCTCTCCATATGGCTTGTTGAAACTCACCGTTACTTGAACAGACCCACTGAATGGTGTTGTCGGTTGAACAGAAACCATACATGGAGTATGCTAGAAACCATGTAGGAGACGCGTCAACAACTGTCTGTAAATAGTGTGGTTCGGTAAATCAAATCAAAATATATTCGTACACAGTGGGCATCAGGTGGCAATGCCCCAAGATCGAAGCTCTCGTAAGTCCGAGCTCAGATGGCTGAGTAGAGTCGAGCGGAGGCCATTTCTTTTAACCTCACGGTCGAGTTGCATCACGGAAGTTGGCAGGTGGAGCTTGAGAGATGTGGTGAGATCAGAAGCCAGAGCTGGAGAAATATCAAGAAAGTGATCGATAAGCTAAAGAGAGTGGTGGAGATTCAGGGAGGGTTGAGGCTTGAAGAAGATGCAGCAGTACAATGGAGTCAGAGAACAGGGTTGTGTGGAAGGAGTGAAGTCCAGATTTTGGAACCGATTAGTCTGGCAGGTTCAGGCACAGCGATGTCCACGTTCGGACCGCAAGGGTTTGGCTGCACCGCAATCACACACATTCAAGGCTCTCTCCGTTTGATCCCCTGTGCCAATAGACATGCGAAGCTTGGAGGACGGAGTGAGATTTTTTGCATTTTTCACAGGCGAGTGAAATGAGGAACAAATGACAAAAGGTGAGCAGTGAACCTGTATTGTGGAAGTTTAACCACAAGTGTGTTGCTGGCAGAATGTGTGTTTCCTGGAGCAACCTGAGGGTAGGGGAGGTTGCAAGAAGTTTGGACTTACAAAATATAGATTTGGCACAACAGAGGTTGGCTTCACAGTTGGAGGCTGGTTTTGGAGGAAACTCTGATATGTTGTTTGCTCAAGAGAATTCATGGCTGGTAATGAGGCCTAGAGGTTTGAGGGACCTAAAGTATTCAAGGAAGTAGATGGGAGAGTTCTCTAGATGATCGTTCTGAAGAGACACAGTGACTAATATTTGGTAGGGTTGAAAACCTTTTCCAAGTGTTTCTCCATCTGCTGATTCTATGAAGGTTTTATTGGAGGGAAGAGGATGCTGCCTGAAGAGGATGAAGGATGAGAGACATCAAGGAAGAGGGTGGAGTCATTATCATAAAGATTTTATGCGTACGATTTGTGGTCCTCCAGCCTCAATAGGGAGAAGAGATGATGTTGAGAGGCATACACCGACAAGAGTGGAGGAAGTCAACAAGTGGAAGAGGAGGCTGTTTTTCATTCCATAGACAGAGTCTGGCGAGCAAGTCAGGGTGTTCGACTGTCAAATGCTCCAGATACGTCCAGAGAGAGGACCCTGATGCCGTGCCTGAGATTCAGAGCCTCCACGTAGCGTCGGGGGAGCAGCAGCGGCAGATTGTCTAGGGTGGAGTGACCAGGTCAAGCAAAACCAATAGTCCGGGATGAGGCAGTTTGAGAAAAGGAAGGATTTCATGTCAACTGCGGTGATGGATTCCATGACCTTGTTTAGAAATGGAAGTCAACATGATCTGTTTTTGCACCATGTTGTGTAATGCAGTGATGTTGGTTGACTTTGAAGTAGATTGAAGGTGACCTAGGGCAAAGGAGATTTCGAACAGATGGAGAAAAAATGAAAAAGAGGACGTGCAAGAGAAACGTGGGTGCGTGGAACACCTTTCAAGGCCTGTTTCTGAGGTTCCTCTTGAACTCCCATTGTGCAGTCGGTACAGCGTTTCTTCCTGGTCCTTTTGGTCCACTGTTGATCCATGAAATGCAAAATGGTGATTATCATTGTATTTTTATTATCATTTTATTTCTGTTACTGTAAGCCTTTGATAATAATTTGATTGCTTATATTCAAGGTGGTGTGACTCATTCACTTCCGTGATGCAACTCGACTGTTAGGTTAAAGGAAATGGCCTCCGCTCGACTCTACTCAGCCATCTGAGCTCGGACTTACGAGAGCTTCGATTTTTAGTCAGGTTCACTATGTTAACAAATATCATTTCGTTCAAAATTTTGGGATTAGCAAACCTGAACATTTTTGGAATCATCAGAGCATGGAGAATCCGAAAATCAATGTTTGCATTTGCATAGACACCTGCATGGCCGCCATTTTGGATTTTCAAAATGGCCGCCATAAAATACATATTTTGCGCGATCTCGGCTTCGAGTCAACCTAGAAACTTAATTAAATATGCTAATTCTATGTTTTCTGGGTCAAGGAATCCAATAAAGGCCTCAAAATAGTGCGCAGGACCATAGAAAAGCAGCAAACAAAGGTAATTGAAAACCATTGTCTTTATATTTGTGATATAACTGTATTACATAGTACATGATATTACAAGTCCTTTGAAGTTATAGGTATGGGTTTATAAAGCAAGAAAGCAGCCTTGGTAGTATCAGATTGAACTATAAGTCCTATACACAGGATCTACGAGGTCTACACCGTTCAGGAATTTGCTTTTACAGATCTTCATCACTGTCCTGAGTGTCATTTTCGCAAGGGTTTCTACGCAAATGTAAACATTAATTTTTGGATTCCTCATGCTCTGAATATTCCAAAAATGTATAGTTTTGCTAATCTCCAAAAATTCTGAATGAAAAAACAGTGAACCTGACTATTTGGGGCATTGCCACCTGGCGCCCACTGTGCACCAATATATTTTCATTTGATGTAGGCCTACCGTACCACACTCTTTACAGACGGTTGGCGCTGCTGAACCAGTTTCCGGGTTCGACTGGATGGTTTGCCATGGCTTTGTTTGTTTTGTCCATCCTCCGTCCTTATACCGAGCGTCGAGGAAGCAGCAGGTACCATTTTAAAGTCTTTGGTACGACTTCGAACCACCGTCTTCCCCCCAGACTCAGAGCGGCCGCTCGAGCCATTACGCCACCTTGCACCATCAGGTAATAATATAAAACCCACTCAAAGCACAGCACTCCTGCATAAAGAAAATGCCCTGTATAGTCATTAAAAAATGCAGAGGGGTCAAAATTTTAACATCACTCCATTTTCAGCCGAACACAAAACGGAGCATGAATTTGACGAGAGGCGCTTTTATGCCTTTATACCTATTCGAGTGGTTCTCGCCGCAATCCTTTGTCTCTTCTCCCCGATTTTCAGCAAACACCTGCAAACGCTTAGGCGTTGATTGCGACCTGCCAGCTCAACTCCACAAAAGCATGTTCTGCCTCTACGACTTCGCCGCCGAATATTTCGTCAAAGCGTTCTCTCATCGACATGGATGAGTCGGTGCTACCTCAATCGCTGGGATACCTGGTCAAGGTCAAAGGAAGCTCTCATTTTCGGCTCTCCAGTGTTGGACAACGTTATATTCGTATGTACGGCTGACCAGGTAATATGTAATCAGCAGCTCCTTGTTACCTCCCTGCAAGTCTCCGGCTAGATGGCCACGCTCGTTTCCAAGTACAGTAGGCGGAAAAGCACAATAATCCTTTCAGGACGCTTGGCTTGGTGCCTCACTCTGAAAATGTGATCTCCTGAAGAGGGGCCATGCGGTAGAAAAGGAGTGGGGATGCGAGGGAGGGGGGCGTGCTTTTCTTTGCATCACGTGGCACATTTCTCCCAATTGTATGGGTATCTGTAGCAAAAGTTATACGCTTAGAACTTCCGTTGTTTAATTTTTTTTTTTCAGGAGAATTTTTTGGAACTTCAACATGTATTTAACTCTGAGATGCAGGCGTCAAAAATCCTACATAAACGCAGCCATGGGGCCTCGGAGGCCCAACAGATGTATTCGTGTAATGTTTTTAAATATATATATATATTTTCTTTCATATCCTTTTTCAATCCAAGTCGATGCTCATGGATGTGTATTTGCTCAAAAAATGTGAATCATTGATCCTATTAGTTGGAAGAACCCCATACAAGTAATGAATCTTTTTTTTCTTTGCAAAAAATATTTTTGTTCTTGGTTTTTCAACTTTTTTTTCTCTAAAAAGTTGAGGCTCATGGAGGAGTATTTGCTCAAAAAAACATGATTCACTAATCCTTTTATTTAGAATGTATATGTCCACAACTGTCAAAAATCCTACACCTATGCAGCCATTGGGCCACGGAGGCCCCACAAATGTATTAGTTTAAAGTTTTTTTGATTTTCATATTTTTGTCACTGAATTATTTGTAAACAAGTTATAGGAGCATATAATGAGGTTCATATCAAGAAAATAATGATATAACATAGTAGTACAACAACATTTATGCGGGGCCTCGAAGGCCCCAGGCCTGCATTCGTATCGGATTTTCGGGTTATAAGTGAAGAATGAAGATTTTCCCACGAGCCTGAATGGAAGTTTTATTTATTTATGTCACTGAATTTTGTGTAAAAACATGAAAGTCGGTGAAA
Source organism: Myxine glutinosa (assembly GCF_964187855.1). Classification (NCBI taxonomy): domain Eukaryota; kingdom Metazoa; phylum Chordata; class Myxini; order Myxiniformes; family Myxinidae; genus Myxine; species Myxine glutinosa. The sequence continues at coordinate 41,338,444 of NC_136268.1, forward strand.
ATGAGGCTCATTCCCAAAAAAACAAAAATTGTACAGCATAGTTTTTGCAACAAAAAAAACCTTGTGGGCCTCCGAGGTCCAATCACTGCATCCAAGGGTTAAAATAAAAAGTTGAGTATTTATGAAAAATCAGCAATATAGGTAAGCAAATTTTAAATTATATGAATTGATACATGTCTACGTAAAAGCGAAACCTTCACGTGACTTTTATTCCAACTGTGTCAGCAAGATCAATTTGTTCAGCATTCCACGAAAAAATAAATAAAGGTTCTAGGATTGCACAGAGTGTGGCGGTTTGTTTTTCTTCTCGGCGTTGCAGGAGTGCGAATGCCAGATGGACGAGGGATTATAAAGTCCGCTCGTGGGACGTGGTGAAAATGCGCCAGGGGTCTTGGCATTCGAGATGCGCGACCTTTCTACAGGCAGCGAGCCCATGAGGGGTGGTGCTGCGTGAGGAAGGGTTAAATTAATCACGGAGAACGCAGGCAGGGAAGGCAGCGATAAACAGGCTGCTGAGTAGGACGGCGTAAATCGCCGCGTGATTAGAGCGTCGGCCAAGCGTGGCGAGTGCTCTGGAAAAAAAAATAATCATTTACAGGTACTCATCCTCAAACTCTCCCATCATCCGAAATTTCTTCCTTTACAGGTACTCATCCTCAAACACCAACATCATCGGAATTTTTTTCCTTTACAGGTACTCATCAAACTCTCCCATCATCCGAAATTTCTTCCTTTACAGGTACTCATCCTCAAACTCCCCCATCATCCTAAAATAATTCCTTTACAGGTACTCATCCTCAACCTCTCCCATCATCCGAAATTTCTTCCTTTACAGGTACTCATCCTCAAACACCAACATCATCGGAATTTTTTCCTTTACAGGTACTCATCCTCAAACTCTCCCATCATCCAAAATTTCTTCCTTTGCAGGTACTCATCCTCAAAATCTCCCATCATCCGAAATTTCTTCCTTTACAGGTACTCATCCTCAAACTCCCCCATCATCCTAAAATAATTCCTTTGAAGCTACTCATCCTCAAACTATCCCATCATCCGAAATTTCTTCCTTTACAGGTACTCATCCTCAAACACCAACATCATCCGAATTTTTTCCTTTGCAGGTACTCATCCTCAAACTCTCCCATCATCCAAAATTTCTTCCTTTACAGGTACTCATCCTCAAACACCAACATCATCCGAATTTTTTCCTTTACAGGTACTCATCCTCAAACTATCCCATCATCCGAAATTTCTTCCTTTACAGGTACTCATCCTCAAACACCAACATCATCCGAATTTTTTCCTTTGCAGGTACTCATCCTCAAACTCTCCCATCATCCAAAAAAAATTCCTTTACAGGTACTCATCCTCAAACTCTCCCATCATCCTAAAATAATTCCTTTACAGGTACTCATCCTCAACCTCTCCCATCATCCTAAAATAATTCCTTTACAGGTACTCATCCTCAACCTCTCCCATCATCCTAAAATAATTCCGTTACAGGTACTCATCCTCAAACTCTCCCATCATAATAAAATAATTCCTTTACAGGTACTCATCCTCAAACTCTCCCATCATCCTAAAATAATTCCTTTGAAGCTACTCATCCTCAAACTCTCCCATCATCCGAAATTTCTTCCTTTACAGGTACTCATCCTCAAACACCAACATCATCGGAATTTTTTCCTTTACAGGTACTCATCCTCAAACTCTCCCATCATCCAAAATTTCTTCCTTTGCAGGTACTCATCCTCAAAATCTCCCATCATCCGAAATTTCTTCCTTTACAGGTACTCATCCTCAAACTCCCCCATCATCCTAAAATAATTCCTTTGAAGCTACTCATCCTCAAACTATCCCATCATCCGAAATTTCTTCCTTTACAGGTACTCATCCTCAAACACCAACATCATCCGAATTTTTTCCTTTGCAGGTACTCATCCTCAAACTCTCCCATCATCCGAATTTTTTCCTTTACAAGTACTCATCCTCAAACTCTCCCATCATCTTAAAATAATTCCTTTACAGATACACATCCTCAAACTCTCCCATCATCCTAAAATAATTCCTTTACAGATACACATCCTCAAACTCTCCCATCATCCTAAAATAATTCCGTTACAGGTACTCATCCTCAAACTCTCCCATCATCCTAAAATAATTCCTTTACAGATACACATCCACAAACTCTCCCATCATCCTAAAATAATTCCTTTACAGATACACATCCACAAACTCTCCCATCATCCTAAAATAATTCCTTTACAGATACTCATCCTCAAACTCTCCCATCATCCTAAAATAATTCCTTTACAGATACACATCCACAAACTCTCCCATCATCCTAAAATAATTCCTTTACAGATACACATCCTCAAACTCTCCCATCATCCTAAAATAATTCCTTTACAGATACACATCCTCAAACTCTCCCATCATCCTAAAATAATTCCTTTACAGGTACTCATCCTCAAACTCTCCCATCATCCTAAAATAATTCCGTTACAGGTACTCATCCTCAAACTCTCCCATCATCCTAAAATAATTCCTTTACAGATACACATCCACAAACTCTCCCATCATCCTAAAATAATTCCTTTACAGATACACATCCACAAACTCTCCCATCATCCTAAAATAATTCCTTTACAGATACTCATCCTCAAACTCTCCCATCATCCTAAAATAATTCCTTTACAGATACACATCCACAAACTCTCCCATCATCCTAAAATAATTCCTTTACAGATACACATCCTCAAACTCTCCCATCATCCTAAAATAATTCCTTTACAGATACACATCCTCAAACTCTCCCATCATCCTAAAATAATTCCTTTACAGGTACTCATCCTCAAACTCTCCCATCATCCTAAAATAATTCCTTTACAGATACACATCCTCAAACTCTCCCATCATCCTAAAATAATTCCTTTACAGATACACATCCACAAACTCTCCCATCATCCTAAAATAATTCCTTTACAGATACACATCCACAAACTCTCCCATCATCCTAAAATAATTCCTTTACAGATACTCATCCTCAAACTCTCCCATCATCCTAAAATAATTCCTTTACAGATACACATCCACAAACTCTCCCATCATCCTAAAATAATTCCTTTACAGATACACATCCTCAAACTCTCCCATCATCCTAAAATAATTCCTTTACAGATACTCATCCTCAAACTCTCCCATCATCCTAAAATAATTCCTTTACAGATACACATCCACAACCTCTCCCATCATCCTAAAATAATTCCTTTACAGATACACATCCTCAAACTCTCCCATCATCCTAAAATAATTCCGTTACAGGTACTCATCCTCAAACTCTCCCATCATCCTAAAATAATTCCTTTACAGGTACTCATCCTCAAACTCTCCCATCATCCTAAAATAATTCCTTTACAGATACACATCCTCAAACTCTCCCATCATCCTAAAATAATTCCTTTACAGATACACATCCTCAAACTCTCCCATCATCCTAAAATAATTCCTTTACAGATACACATCCTCAAACTCTCCCATCATCCTAAAATAATTCCTTTACAGGTACACATCCTCAAACTCTCCCATCATCCTAAAATAATTCCTTTACAGATACACATCCTCAAACTCTCCCATCATCCTAAAATAATTCCTTTACAGATACACATCCACAAACTCTCCCATCATCCTAAAATAATTCCGTTACAGGTACTCATCCTCAAACTCTCCCATCATAATAAAATAATTCCTTTACAGGTACTCATCCTCAACCTCTCCCATCATCCTAAAATAATTCCTTTACAGGTACACATCCACAAACTCTCCCATCATCCTAAAATAATTCCTTTACAGGTACTCATCCTCAACCTCTCCCATCATCCTAAAATAATTCCTTTACAGGTACACATCCACAAACTCTCCCATCATAATAAAATAATTCCTTTACAGGTACTCATCCTCAACCTCTCCCATCATCCTAAAATAATTCCTTTACAGGTACACATCCACAAACTCTCCCATCATCCTAAAATAATTCCGTTACAGGTACTCATCCTCAAACTCTCCCATCATAATAAAATAATTCCTTTACAGGTACTCATCCTCAACCTCTCCCATCATCCTAAAATAATTCCTTTACAGGTACTCATCCTCAACCTCTCCCATCATCCTAAAAAAATTCCTTTACAGGTACTCATCCTCAAACTCTCCCATCATAATAAAATAATTCCTTTACAGGTACTCATCCTCAAACTCTCCCATCATCCTAAAATAATTCCTTTACAGGTACTCATCCTCAAACTCTCCCATAATCCTAAAATAATTCCGTTACAGGTACTCATCCTCAAACTCTCCCATCATAATAAAATAATTCCTTTACAGGTACTCATCCTCAACCTCTCCCATCATCCTAAAATAATTCCTTTACAGGTACTCATCCTCAACCTCTCCCATCATCCTAAAATAATTCCTTTACAGGTACTCATCCTCAACCTCTCCCATCATCCTAAAATAATTCCTTTACAGGTACTCATCCTCAAACTCCCACAGCATCCTAGAAACTCCTTTACATGTACTCATCTCAAAACTCCCCCAGCTACCTAAAAATACTTCACAGGTTCTCCACCCAAAATGCTTCAAGCATCCTAAGAAAATCTTTCACAGATTCCTACATTTCCACCAGCAACCTAAAAAAAATAAATCATTCACTGGTAGTCATCATTAAACTCCCACAGTAACAGTCATTCAGAGATATTCATCCAGAAATTTCCCAAGCATCCACCTAATTCATTTAGGCTACTTGCCAGCAATGTGAACACGGAAATGTTGAGTACCCCAAAGTTTTAAGTTAGAAATGTACAGTATGGGTCCCCAGCACTTAGAAACTGCCGGATGCTAACTTGCATATGTTGGGCAATTAGCAAAATTAGCATTAATAGCATTAACCCTATCAAACATAGGCCTGGGACACTGAAATTTCTGTTTCGCTCTATTGCTCCACTTTTATTCACAGGTATTAGAGGTAACAAAGGCAAGTACCATACCAAACTAGAATAATATGACTATGGGTAAATAATATCCTCAAAATTAAAACACAAGTATACCCAAAATTATCAGAGCTGAAAAATATGTGCACTAGTTACACAACATAAAACGTCCATCAAGAAAGAGCGTCTTGCACTTCTACTACTCTGCACTGTTATAAAGCATATCCTCATCATAAAACTCATCCTCATCGTCTTCATCTTCTTCTCCTGACTCTACATTCTTGTCATATTGCTCTTCTTGCTGTGAGTGTGTGAGTGTGTTGCAACTATCAGGGCCTTTGCAGAAGCAGTAGCTGGTACAGGCCAGGCCTGCAGCTACGCAGCTGCACTTTGCTGTTAAACAGGGCTTTAACCCAGCTTTGCAGCTACAGCTGATCATTTCCAACACGGCAGGAGGAGCAACGGGGCTTGCATCCAGGATGGGCATGATGACTTCCTCTCCCTTCTCGCCTTCCTTCTTATTCCATCCAAACTCTGTTATGTCCACAGCTGGTGGGCCAGGGCAGTCTGCTGCTTTCCAAAGCAGCACCTGTAGATGGGCACGCCGTCCATGGAGGAGAGCGTTGCACTCTGTAGGAGGCAGTGTCTTCAGTGCTGGGGGGGTTTTGCGCTTTCGGTAGATGTCATATCTGGCGACGTTCAGAGATGCCGACTCCCTCTCGTTGTACAGAGCCAGGAAGAAACCACTCACTGCCTCTGTAATCTGTAAATCAGTAGCTCCCTCCTCTCCGATGAAGTGAAGCAGGTCACCAGGTACTACTCTCATGGCCTTGAGTGCGGACACCTTCCCTTTCCCCGCGGGATAGGAGGTGGTGTCACATCCGGAGAGAGCATGCATAGCCAGGATGGAGCGACACTGCTCACCGAGATTCTCTACTGTCGAATTGATGTTGAGAATAGTGCCATCCCATCTCTCCATCTGCAGGTTACATGTGATACCCACCTTCCAGCACCAATAGACCATGAGTATGAAAACATCAGTGTCGTCGCTGAGAATGCGGACAGTTTCAGCTCCGCGACTGGCTGCATCCAACATGTATGAGATGAGGGAGACGTCAGCCTCGTCATGAGTGACAATACTGTCTGCTTTTCTGACCATCTTGATGTGATCTCCTATGCTGTGTGTGCACAGGAGCTCACCCAGTCTCCGTTTGTTTGTCTTGTTCTTCATCACTTTGTCGCGGCTAGGTAGAGGGGTTGTCAGTGAGAGTCGGTACTCTGTTGAGCTCTCCCCAGCTCTTCTCTGCCTCTCGTGGTCTTTGGCAGAGACTTGCTCATACCGGTCAAAGATGACAAATGTTTCGGTGATGTAGCGATTAAGCCGGCGCCCCATGCTGGCTGCGAGGTCAGCCACAGTGCCTGACGATGGCCACACCACGTGGTAGATGAGCTGCGATGCATCAACGAGTACAGCATGTGGTGGGTGGGGATTGGGGGTAAGGATTCCAAGACGCTGGACGATCACAGACTTGTTACCCTTCCTGAGGCATCCATACTCATCGATGATGGATGCAGGGACCGGGCCGAGCTCGTAGTCAAAGAGGGCAGAGAGCTCCATTCTTCTCTTGCTCCCCACCACCAGCAGCCGAGCAAACAACGCCTCAAGGTCACATATGATCTTCGAATTGACCTTCACTCTTTTTTTGGTGAATGTCATTGTCACCACCTTATTTGAGATGGGCGCATGAAATCTCTCAGGAAGTGATGAAGAGAACAGTGTGCTCATGTCCTGTCCGATCTTCAATGATCGACTGGACAACCCTCCCATCTACTTTCTCAACAATCCTCTCCAAGAAGTTCTGTCGCTCAAGCTTTTGGGTCTCACCATCTGCCATGATCTTTCTTGGGAAAACCACATTTCCAAGCTGGCCTCCAAAGCCAGTCGCCGACTGGGCATCCTCCGTCGTGCGAAGTCCTTCCTAGGCACACCTGAGCTCCTCACCACATACAAGGCTTTCATCCGCAGCTCAATGGAATACTGTTCTCCCCTATGGGCTGGTGCTCCTGCCTCACACCTGGCTCGGCTTCACGCTGTTGAATCTAAAGCTTTCAGAATCATTGGAATCTCCCGCGATGAAGCTATCTCTGAGGGCCTTTCACTCACTCACCGCAGGCAGGTAGGTGGTCTTTCTGTCTTCTACCGACTCCTCTCCGGCCTTGCTCCCCCAGCTCTCTCTGTGCTCTGTCCCCCAAATATTCCTACAGGTCGCACAAGATCTGCCAGCCACCCTCTGATGGTTAAACTGCCGAAATCTCGGCTCTCTGCTCACCTTCACTCTTTCATTCCTCTTTTCTCCCGCCTCTGGAACAAACTCCCACACTCACTTCAATCACACTCCTCCCTCCAGGTCTTCAAAACAGCTGTTCACCACCATCTCTTATCTTCCCCCATCCAAAACCTTGATCTTTTTTACCCCCACTAATTCACCCCAGATCCACCTTGTTTGAAATTCCAACTTCTTTCCTGGAAGTCTTGGCAGTGTCCATATGTTTTATACCTCTCCCACCCCCCACCCCTTCCCATGCCCCCCCCCCCAAAGCCCTCTCCCTCCCACAGTTCTCTCGATGTCTCCATGTCTCTCTGTCCCTGCTCTCAAATGTTGTGTTTGTGTCCTTTCCCCTCTCTCCCCATCTTGTCTACCGCTCCCGATGTTATTTGTTTTGTGTGTCTGTTTGTCTTTCTGTGTGATTAATGTTCGCTCTTTCACGAGCCTCGATCTTGTATACAAAAAAAAAAAAAAAAAAAAAAAAAAAGAAGCATCTTGCACATTCACCTTTTCATCTGCCACCTGGCCATTTATGATATGGTGGAGGGTCGCGGTCTCTATGGTGAGTGGATGGGAGTTTTCCTGTAGCATTCAAACGCACCATCGCATCGCAAAGTGGATCGCAAAGTAGCATCGCAAAGTGGATTGGGAATGATTGGAATTATAAAAAAACATTGCCTCAAAAAGAGAACCATGACAATTACAACTACATGTGGGCAGGGTACAGCCCAAAGTGGAGATCGGTTTCTGAGGTTTGGGACATGGAATGTAGGGACAATGACAGGGAGATCAGGAGAAGTGGTGGAAGTATTGGTCAGAAGAAGAGTGGACATCTGTTGTGTGCAAGAGACGAGATGGAAGGGAAGTGGTGTGAGAATGGTGAAGGGTAGGCAGGGACAGAAATACAAGTTTGTGTGGCAAGGGTGCCTGGAGGGCGTGAATGGTGTTGGTGTCCTGTTTTCTGAGGAGTTTGTAGACAGTGTGGTGAGTGTGACTAGAGTGAGTGATAGGTTGATGATGGTGAAAATGATGATTGGAAAGCTCTTGGTGAACGTCATCTCGGGATATGCTCCGCAGGTGCCCGAGCGATGAAGAGAAGGACAAGTTCTGGTGTGCGATAGAGAAGCTGATGGAAAACGTGAAAGATGAGGAAGTTGTTGTGGTAGGAGGAGACCTAAATGGACATGTGGGAAGGAGTATGGATGGTTTTGACGGAGTTCATGGGGGTTACGGATATGGTGTGAGAAATGGAGAAGGTGAAAGGATTTTGGAGTTTGCTGATGGAGCTGATTTGTTGATTTGTAATACTCAGTTCCAGAAAGAGGATAATAAGCTTGTTACATACACGTCAGGTGGGTCGACGACAACCGTTGACTACCTGATGGTGCGTAGGCGAGATAGGGGGCACCTCCGAGACACAAAGGTGATCCCGGGGGAGGAGGCTGTTTCACAGCACCACTTGGTTGTCTGTGACGTCAGGGTGAAAGGTGCGAGGAGAGCTCGGCGAGTGAAGTACCAACCGAGAATGAAGGTGTGGAGGTTGAAAGAGGTGACAGTAAGGGAGGCATTAAAAGAGAGGCTGAGTAAGGTCGAGGATGATGTGGTTGAGCTTGAAAGTGGTTGGATGTCAATGAAAGCTAGTCTTTTGGGAGCCGTTGGTGAGGTATGTGGATGGACAAAAGGACCACCGAGGCACTCGGAAACATGGTGGTGCGATGATGAAGTTGGAAAGAGGATTGACGAGAAGAGGAAGAAGTTCAAGGAGTGGCAGAAGGCGAAGGGTACGGGAGCAGAAACAGCAGAGCATGAAAGTTATAAGGCAGTTATAAGGCAGCCAGGAAGGCTACAAAGAAAGAGGTAGCAAAGGTGCAGGAGGCATGTAGGAAAATGTTCGGAGAACGCTTGGATTCGGAAGAGGGTCAGAAAGCAGTATTCAGGATTGCAAAGCAGATAGCGAAAGAGAGGTGTGATGTGATGGGGGTGAGCTGCTTGAAGGATAAAGTGGGACAAATCGTTGTCGACCCAGATGGAATTAAAGGAAGATGGAAAAGATATATGGAAATGCTGTTGAATACAGAGAATGAATGGGATGGCAACATAGAGAGCAACCCAGTTTTAGGACCGGCAGAGAAGATAACTGAGAAGGAAGTTGAGGAAGCGATAAAAGCAATGAAGGGTACAAAAGCGGGAGGGCCGACGGGAGTTGTGGGAGATATGTTGAAGGCAGCAGGAAGTTGGGGTGTGAAGAGAATGACAGAGATCTGTAATCTGGTGGTGAAAGAAGGCCGCATTCCAGTGGATTGGGAACTGAGTACCCTCGTCCCTCTATACAAGGGGAAAGGTGACCCTCTGGAGTGTGGCTCGTACCGAGCGATAAAGTTATTGGAGCATGGAATGAAGGTATTGGAAAGGGTGTTGGAGAGGAGGATAAGGAAGAAAGTGAAGATCGACGAAATGCAGTTTGGATTTATGCCAGGAGGAGGAACGACAGACGCACTTTTCATTGTGAGGCAGTTGCAGGAGAAGTACATGGAGAAGTGGAAGAAGTTGTTTCTTGGGTTTGTTGATCTGGAGAAAGCATTCGATCGGGTTCCACGCAAAGTGTTGACATGGGCATTGAGGAAGTTAGGAGTGGAGGAATGGTTGATCAGAGTAGTGATGGCAATGTACAAAAGAGCGTGCACAGCTGTAAGGACAAAGGACGGGAACAGTGGTGAGTTTGAGGTGAAGGTGGGAGTGCATCAGGGGTCGGTACTAAGTCCACTACTATTTGTAGCTGTGATGGAGGTGCTGGCTCAGAACGTAAAGGAGGGTTTACTGTGGGAGTTGTTGTATGCAGATGATCTGGTGTTGATTGCGGAAAGTATGGATGGACTGAAGGAAAAGATGAACACGTGGAAGGAATGTATGGAGACAAAAGGTCTGAAGGTGAATATCGGAAAGACGAAGGTGATGGCAAGTGGTAAAGCATGTGGTGAGGTGGAAAGAACTGGGAAGTTGTGCGCTGAGTGGGTACATCAAAAATGTAGTGGTCTGAGAGGGTCATTAACCAGTGTGGCAGCTACATTCAAATGTAAGGTGTGCACAGAGGGAGCTGCAGATGGAGGAAATGTTGAGTTGGATCATGGAGACGGCGTGAAGCTGGAAGGTGTGAAAACATTTTGCTACCTCGGAGACATGCTGAATGGAGAAGGTGGATCGGACTCGGCAACGGTTGCTCGAGTGAGATGTGCATGGAAGAAGTTTCGGGAATTGAGTGGCGTGCTGATGATGAGGGGAGTGTCGTTGAAGCTGAAGGGAAAGGTGTATGCTGCATGTGTGAGAAGTGTTATGATTTATGGGAGCGAGACATGGGTAATGAACGTAGAGCAGCAACGAAGGTTGGAAAGGGTGGAAATGCGAATGGTTCGACGGATGTGCGGAGTATCGTTGAGAGAGAGGAAGACAAATGATGAATTGCGAAAGATGATGGGAATAGAGCCTGTGATTGATGCTGTGAAGAGGAACAGGTTGAGATGGTTTTGGTCATGTGTTGAGGAAGGATGAAAGTGACTGGTTGAGAAGAGTGATGGAAATGAATGTAGAAGGAAGTAGAAGACGGGGAAGACCGAGAAAGACCTGGCTAAAGATGGTGGAAGAAGAAATGCGGGCAAGGGGGTTAACAAGGAGAGATGCAGAAAATAGGGCAAAATGGAGAAGATTGTCATGGGGACCGCAAGGCTTACCCCCGCTCTAGCAGGGAAAATGGCCTTTTAAAATGCATGTTGTTGTTGTTGTTTTCAAACGGCGCAATAGAGCGAAACAGAAATTTCAGTGTCCCAGGCCTATGTTTGATAGGGTTAATGCTATTAATGCTAATTTTGCTAATTGCCCAACATATGCAGGTTAGCATCCGGCAGTTTATAAGTGCTGGGGACCCATACTGTACATTTCTAACTTAAAACGTTGGGGTACTCAACATTTCCGGGTTCACAAGAGGGCTCTATAGGCTTGGCAAGTGGACGAATTCAGAGATACTCATCCCAACCCCTTCCGAAAAAACTAAACCAATCATTCGCATGTGCCCATGGACAGGAATCAACACGCTGTGGGGTGTAGTAGTGCTGCACATTGGGCCGGTGTCATCCTTGTGCCTGTGGACTCGGCTCGACCTGCAGTCAAGTGCAGTGGTTTGTCAGATCGGGCCGGGTTTCAGCTTTGTTCCTATGGACACGACTCAACATTCGGTGAGGTGCAGTGGTTCAGATCATCAGGCGGGGTTTCATATTTGTGCCTTTGGACACGGCTCAGCCTGTGGTGAGGTGCAGTGGTTAGGCGGATCTAGCCTGATTCAAGTTTGTGCCTGTGGACTCGATTCGTTCCATGGTGAGGTGGATTGGTATGGCGGGGCAGGCTGTTTTTTTCCACTGCACCTGTGGGCTCGGCTCGGTGTTCCTTCATGGGTCGGCCTTGCACAGTGGGTGGATAGTGGTCTGAGGGTGTGAGGCTTGGTAAAGATTCTGAACAGGGAGGATTGCGCGAGGGAGACGAGGCGGATTGCGCAAGGGAGACGAGGGTCAAACAGGGTAGCAGAAATTGAGTGTGAAAAGCATTTAGTGGGTTTATTATTAAATGTTATTTTTCTACTTTGTCTTGCGTGCTTTGAGGGTGGGGAGGAAGGAAGGGAGCAAGTGGAGAAAGAGCTGTGTGTGTGTGTGTGTGCGTGCGTGTGTGCGTGCGTGTGTGTGCGTGTGTGTGTGTGTGTGTGCGTGTGCGCACACAGGATTATGATAACAGCCTCGGGTAGTAGGTCGAGCAGGTCAGCCAGGGCAGCGCTGCTGATTGATGACCTGAGTGTCCCACACTACTCAAGATGGTACTAGCTCTGCCAGATGGGCAGTGGTTCAGAAGAGAGGTTTGCCTAGGTAGTTTGAATGTGGGATCAATTGGGGAGGATGGGAGGGGGAGAGAGGTTGAGGTGGTGGAGATGATGCAGAGAAGGAGGTGGAAGTGTTGTGTGTGCGCAGGAGACGAGATGGAAAGGGGACAGGGCGAGGAAGTTGGTAGGAGGACACAGGCTGTTGCACATGGTTGGTCATGGAAGGAGTAATGGGGTGGGAATAATAGTATCAGATGATATCAGCACAGCACAGAACAGAACTAGATTTGGTGGTGGGAAGGAAGCAACAGCTGTGGAGGGTTAAGTATTGCAAGGTAGTGGGCGGAGAGCATGTTACCACCCAGCACAAGCCTGTGTTGTTTGTGGTGAGGATGAAGAAAAGGAGGGACGTTAAGAGCAGGGGTTGGAAAGTTATTAGTTGGATGAAGTGTAGGGGAACAGTCACCAAAGTGTACGTACAAGGATAGTGTGAGGGCCAGGTTTGAGCAACTTGGCGAATAAGCGGAAGGTTTGGAGGAGTGAAAGAAGTACGGAGAGGCATTTAGCGCAATTGCAGAGGTATTGTGTGAAAGGACATCAGGAAAGGGAGCTTCATCGAGGGATAGAAACCAGGTATGGCAGGCAGAGGAAGTAGCAAAGGCAGATGGTGAAAATAAGGGGGTTTAGAAGAGGATGGAGAAGATCAATGATAGAGGGAGGCATCCGGATGCGGGGTTGCTGCATCTGTATGGATAGAAGGAGAAAGCAGGAAGGAGAGCTGTGAATAAGGTGAGGAATGATATGGAAGATGAGGTGTACAACAAGTTGGAAGAGGATGGTTGGAGGGAGATGATCTATAAATAGGCACATGAAAGGGATGTGGATAGCAATGACAACGGGGGGGGGGAGGAGGGTGGTGATGAAGGATGGTGGTGGGAGGCCAGTGACAGAGGGGTGCAGTATTGAAAGTGTAGGAAGGATATATCAAACAGCTAATGAACTGGAAAGGAAGCAATGGTGAGCTGGAGCTACTGAGATATATGGAGGGGAAAGTGGAGCTGGTGAAGATCACAGAGGAGGAGGAGGTGTGGACAACATTGAAGAGGATGAAAAGGAAAGGGTGCCAGCCATTGATGAGGTGTGTACAGATATGATAATTGCAGCAGGATAAGTCTGAGTCAGGTATGGATGAAGATGCTGTTGAATATGTATGAAAGATGGGTCAACTTCGGAGGATTGGAGGACAGGGTTAATTGTGCTGATATGGAAGGGGAATGATCAAGATTAGGGGAAATGCAGGGGAATCATGCTCCTTGGCCATGTCAATAATGTGCTGGAGAGGGTTCTAAATGGGAGGATAAGGAAGAGTGTGGAATAGGAGATCGGAGAAGAGCAGCAGGGGTTTAGAAATGGATGGGGAATGACAGATGGGATTTTCGTGCTGAGACAGCTCGTCGAGAAAAGGTTGCAGGGGCAAGGTGAAATGGCATTTGGGATTTGTGGATCTGGAGAAGGCCCATGACACTGTCCCGAGAGAGAATGGTGATGGCGTTTCAGAACAATCAGCCTGGTGATAGGGGAGCAGTAGCGAAAATAGCAAAAAGTTAACAGACAGACGGATGGACGACCAGACATCTGGACATCACGACCCATTTTTTTACAATACGTTCCTAAACAAGTACAAAAAGTTTTAATTAAAACAAAAGCCGCGTCGATGTTACACAATGCCAAGATGCAGCTGTGCCTATAACGTCGATGTTATAGGCACAGGACATTCCTATTGATTCGATTACTTGGTTATTTTTGTGCAAAGTGAAAATATATCTCGGCAATTTCCCGTGTGTGGCGACGAATTTTTAATATATCTCGGCATTTTCCCGTCTGTTATTTCAGGCGGTGTATGACTGACCATGCCGCGATTTAAAAAAATATATATCTCGGCAATTTCCCGTGTGTGGCGACACGTGAACGAAGCTATGCTCCTCTCTCCACATTATTGTGACGACGTATAAATTAAATATTTCATCATGACGATCGTCATCAAATGGACGAATTTTTAATATATCTCGGCATTTTCCCATCTGTTATTTCGGGCGGTGTATGACTGACCATGCCGTGATTGTAAAAAAAAATATCTCAATGGACTTGAAGTTACAGGCCTTTGAGAATTCATTTCGTTCTATAAAGGGCAACTTTCATCGGATTTTCTTCCCGTTTTTTTTCAACCGAGTCTAAAACTATGTTAGCGACTGTGAAAAATGAAATGATATATCGAATTTGATTTGAAATAAAACTGTGTGAGAGAGGAAGACACCACGGGCCTACAAAACAGGCCTCAAAGCTATGCGAGTTAATAAAATGGTGGATATTTGTTTATATGAAGCCTCTCCCAAAAAGGGTGGAGCTATGGTTCCCAGAATGGGTGGAGCTTTGAGGTTTTGTCTTCTCTGCAAGCACAAGAAGAACAAGAACAAGAAGAACAACAACAACAGCAGAGGGCACTCTATTAGCAGCGTCTGCGACGCGGCTAAAAATGGTGCGAATGTGAAATCTGCGAATATCGGGGCATTTTTTAAAGGGAAAAAAGGGGATGGGTTCCCGGTGGTACTTGATTCACAAGGGAAAATTTTAAAATTTTACGAACACGAATGCACATGATTACAGTTTCATTAAAAATGCGTACAAATAAAAGTACAACAACAGCAGCAGGTACTGTTTAAAATTTTTATTGAAGATATGGTACATACAGTATGAAGCAACTTATGATGATGATGATGATGATGATGATGATGACGATGATTTAGAATCCAGTAAACTCAATAAACTCCTCTGAAGAGGATGCAGGTGAGGGTGCTGATGAGCTCTGCCCCGAAAGGAATGTAGGTGAGGGTGCTGAAGAAGACGCAGCTGAGGTCACTGATGAGTCATGCACCAAAAGGGATGCAAGGAGGGTGCTGAAGGTATTGAGGTGGAGGGGCCGGGGCAAAAAAAAAACAAGGGAGATCGCGAGCTGTTTCGCCGAGTGCTGCAGGTTTCTGTGCAGCTCTTTGTTCGGCAGAAAAACGTCATCCAATCCCCTCTTGAATCGGAGGTACCACTCCATCACCGGAGCGGCATCTTGGAACCCGTCAGCGACTGACCTTGTATCCTGCAGAACCTCAGCCAGGAACTTCACGGTTTGGCCTAATAACCTCATCCTCCTCTTTACTGCCCTCCTCCTCAGTAGCCTTAATTGTGGCCTGCAACTCATCCTCGGTGAACTACTCACCATAAGAGGTGATGAGTTCCTCCAATTCCTCAGGCTGCATGTCATCAAAGTCTTCCCCTCCAACCTCCTGTGCCAACCGGCAATTGCCCGCCTCTCTTCTGTGGTGCCCGGAAAGCCTCTGAAGTCATCGACTAACAGTGATCGTGGATTGTGCCAGCAAGCGTTGATGGTGAAGGCTTTGACCTCATCGAGAGAGTCCTTGATGGCGCTAATACAGTGTGCGATGTTGAAGTCCTTCCAACATTCGGGGGCGAGCTCAACAACATCCAAGATGCGATGGAAGGTGTGGCGGGAGTAATACGTTTTAAATGCTTAAATCACAATTTAGTCGAGTGGTTGGATCAATAAGGTGGTGTTAGGTGGCAGGAAGATGACCGTGACATTGGGATGAGCCACCTTCAGCCCCTCGGGGTGGGCCTGGTATGTTGGCAATCAGGGTGAGAAGTTCAAGGAGAGGTTCTTTACTGTCATATACAGTCACGTGAAAAAGTAAGTACACCCCATGTAAAGTTTTGACTTTTTCAACATACAGCTATTTGATCTTCATTTCAACAATATTAATAGTAAAGGTGATATAATATAACAAATATCATGAAACATTTACATTTTGTAGTCCATTGTATAATTTAAATAAACATAAATGCAAATTTCGCATGTGGAAAAAGTAAGTACACCCTTGGCTCTAATAGGTGGTATTGCCCTCTTTGGGAGAAACAACCTCAAGTAGGCGTTTCTTATGACAGTCTACCAGTCTCTGACATCGACTGGGAGAAATTTTTGCCCACTCCTCCATGCAGAATTCTTTCAGCTGTGCGATGTTTGAAGGGTTTCTGCATGCACAGCTCGTTTCAAATCCCCCCACAACATCTCGATGGGATTTAGATCCGGGCTTTGACTTGGCCATTCCAGAACCCTCCATTTCTTTCTTTTCAGCCATTCCTTGGTGGATTTACTGGTATATTTAGGGTCATTGTCATGTTGCAAGGTCCACCTTCGGTTGAGCTTCAACTCTCCGACAGATGGCCTCACATTATCCTCATGCACGCTCTGGTACAATGAAGAATTCATAGTGGATTCTATGATGGTGAGCTGCCCAGGCCCTGATGCAGCAAAGCTGCCCCAAACCATTATATTTCCACCACCATGCTTTTTTTTTTTTGTATACAAGATCGAGGGTCGTGAAAGAGCTAACATTAATCACACAAAAAGTCAGACCGACACATAAAACACAAAAATAAGGGGAGCGGTAGACAAGTTGGGGAGAGAGGGGGAAGGACACAAACACAATATTTGAGAGCAGGGACATCGGGAGAAATGTGGAGGGGGAGGGGAGGGCTTGGGGGGAGGTATAAAACACATGAACACTGCAAGGACATCCAGGAAAGAAGTTGGAATTTCAAAAAAAAGTGTATCTGGGGTGAATTAGCAGGGGTAGAAAAGATCAAGGTATTGGATGGGGGAAGATAAGAGATGGTGGTGAACAGCTGTTTTAAAGACCTGTAGGGAGGAGTGGGATTGAAGGGAGTGGGGGAGTTTGTTCCAGAGGTGGGAGAAAAGGGGAATGAAAGAGTGAAGGTGAGCAGAGAGCCTAGATTTTGGCAGTTTAACCATGAGAAGGTTGCAGGCAGATCTTGTGCGACCTGAAGGAATATTGGGGGGACAGAGCATAGAGAGAGCTAGGGGAGCAAGGCCAGAGAGGAGTCGGTAAAAGACAGAAAGACCACCAACCTGCCTGCGGTGAGTGAGTGAAAGGCCCTCGAAGTTAGCTTCATCGCAGGAGATTCCAATGATTCTGAAAGCTTTGGTTTCAACAGCGTGAAGCCGAGCTAGGTGTGAGGCAGGAGCACCGGCCCAGAGGGGGGACAGTATTCCATTGAGCTGCGGATGAAAGCCTTGGATGTGGTGAGGAGCTCAGGTGTGCCAAGGAAGGACGTCGCACGACGGAGGATGCCCAGTCGGCGACTGGATTTGGAGGCCAGCTTGGAAATGTGGTTTTCCCAAGAAAGATCATGGCAGATAGTGAGACCCAAAAGCTTGAGAGACAGAACTTCTTGGAGAGCATTGTTGAGAAAGTAGATGGGAGGGTTTTCCAGTCGGTCTTTTCGGAGAGACATAGTAAGAGTGTGAGATTTGTCATGATTGAAAGACATGTTCCACTTGTTTGACCAGTCTGTGATTTTGTCCAGGTCTGCAGAGAGTGAGATGGCTGCAGACTGCCGATCTGAGGGATGAGGAATGGAGCGGCAGATAGTGGAGTCATCAGCAAAGAGATAGAGAGGATTTTCCAGAGAGTCGGAGAGATCATTGAAGAAGACCAGAAATAGCACAGGGCCCAGAAGACTACCTTGGGGAACTGCAGCCAGAATAGGCAGGGGAGATGAGGGAAATCCATTCAGGGCCACACGTTGCCTACGACCAGAGAGGAAGTCCGCAAGCCATGAGTGGAGATTTCCATGGATACAGTTTCCATGGATACTTTACAGTTGGTATCAGGTTCTTGTGGTCAAATGCTGTCTTTGGTTTTCCCCAAACATGTCTTCTGGTACTGTGGCCAAATAGCTCCACCTTTAACTCATCTGTCCAGTGCACATTGTCCCAGAAGTGCTAGTCTTTGCCTCGTTCATTGGCAAACTTTAGTCTTGCCCTGATGTTCTTTCTGGACAGCAAAGGTTTCCTCCTGGCATACCTCCCATGTAGATAAAATTTGTGCAGCCTCTTTCTCATGGTCGACTCGTGCACTTTGACATCAACAGTGGTAAGAGCTACCTGTAGGTCCATGATGACATTCTGGGGTTCTTAGAGACTTCTTTCAGCATCTTGCAGTCTGCTCTCGGGCTGAACTTGCTGGGGTGGCCTGGCCTGAACAAGTTGGCAGTTGTTTGAAATCTTCTCCACTTGAAGATGATCTTCCGGACAGTCGAATGATTCATTTCAAAATGTTTGGAGATCTTTTTAAATTCCTTCCCAGACTCGTAGGCATCTGTAACCTTCTTTCTGAAGGCCTCAGAGAGCTATTTTGATCTAGGCATGGTGACGCCACACACTTCAACAACAAAGAGCAAACCAAACTAAATGTCTGAGGTTTAAATAAGACAGGTTCCTACAAGATCCTCTCTGACGATGTTCTAATCATTTGCACCTGAGCTGGTGCACCTGATTCTAATTTTAGGTATTTGAAGTAGTGATAAATATGGGGGTGTACTTACTTTTTCCACATGCGAAATTTGCATTTATGTTTATTTAAATTGTACAATGGACTACAAAATGTAAATGTTTCATGATATTTGTTATATTATATCACCTTTATCTGTCAATATTGTTGAAATGAAGATCAAATAGCTGTATGTTGAAATATGTTGAAAAAGTCAAAACTTTACATGGGGTGTACTTACTTTTTCACGTGACTGTACCTCTCCAATTGAGGGACAAAACAGTTGTGGAACTAATCCATTAAAATGGTCGCAGTTACCCACAACTTTCTGTTTGCCATCCAAAATGCGGGCAGAGTTTCCTTGTTTTTTTCCCATTGAGGGCAGACACCCGGTCTGCTCTCAATGAGGTTTAGGGATCAGGATCAATACAGCATCATTCGCTTAAGCATGCAATACTCTATGGCGTTGGTGCAGAAGAGAAGAGATACCCGGTCCTTCGCAGTGTTGAAGTCCGATGCTATTCTCTCTTCCTTCGAGATGAAAGTCCTCGTGGGCAATATCTTCCAGAACAGGCCAGGCTCTTCTGCATTGAAGACCTGCTCCGGGACATACCCCTTCTTCTCGATGAGCTGAGAAGTTGAGTCGGGAAACTTTGAGCTGCCTGGTGATCTGCTGAGGTATGCTTACCTGGAAGTTTTACATTGTGGAGACCGTATCGCTACTTGAATCGCTCAAACCATCCCCTGCTGCCTTGGAAGGGACTGGGGCCACTCATACCCACATCACTCGTACCTGGATCATTCGTGTTTGCAACACCAGCTAGACGATCAGAGGTCTGCTTAAAGGAATGTTCTTCAGTGCATTGTCCGCTATCCACACATTTAATGCCTTCTCCATTGCTTCAATGTGAACGCCCCTGACAGGGCAACCACTTTGGTGCTGAGTACTGCACTCACCATGCCGACAGATGCCGCATTCTCACCTCTTGATAGTCGGTGAAGCAGCTCCACTTTGTGGCTCAGGCTCATGACTTTTTCTGCTTTGGAGCGGCCACATCTCCTGCACTACTCATATGCTTAGCACTGTGGAAGTGTAACTCAGTGTAACTCATTGGTTGGAACTGGTAACGAACCAAGGTACAAGCAGGTGGTCGTAAGAATGTCAGGAATGCATCTCGCCCTGTCGAAGCTGGGAGTCCTGTTGTGTAGCTTTAGCACGACCCCGGGCTAACACACATTCCCAAGCCCATACTATTGTCTTTCATCGGGATGCAAAGAGGATGAAGCAAATTCCCAGCAGGGAGGAGCGAGTTGGTGCCAGGAAGGCGAGCAGGATGACTGAGTAACATTGCTGCGGAGAAGGGATTACGATTTCAGTGCACAGAGGATTAACTGAAGTTTGCCCATATAAACAGAAGAGAC
>NC_136268.1:41360954-41368454 GCF_964187855.1 Myxine glutinosa
CCACAACGGCGCTACAACGTTTCACTTTCGTTGTTGCAACGTTTTGCCCCAACGTTTTGGGAACATTCAAATGTTGGGTTTTGCTGACGTTTCCACAACGTCGCTACAACGTTTCACTTTCATTGTTGCAACGTTTTGCTCCAACGTTTTGGGGACACTCAAATGTTAAGTAAATCGGATAAGAATTCACGAGTTATTTAATTATTAGCGATTAATGAAGTACTTATTTAATTAATTACATTTCTTATTACATTACAGTAATTACATTACAGTAATTACCTGAGGTAATTACAGTAATTACAGTTCCGGTAATTACAGTAATTACAGTAATCATTACAGTAATCTTATTACAGTAATTACATTACATTAACTCAGGCACCTTTTGAGTAAGGAAGCTGATATTTGGACATGACACTGACCAAGTGATGTGGCTGTCAAGGAAAATTTTGATTTATTGATTAATCATTTAATAAATTAACTCGTTGATTTATAAATGACTTATTTAATTAAAATTCCTCAGAGATACATCTTCGGATGAAATACTTGCAGATTGGTTATGCTATGAGCCAATTGATTAAGGAAAATATTTTGTGATGGCCATATTGGCAATTTCGTGGCCATATTCGTGGCAACTCAGTTAGTGCCACTGCACCTTTAAAATGCATCCCTGCGTTCATTTTTCGATCGATTGAGTTGAAATTTTGAACAATCGGATCTGGACTGTCGTTGTTACCGACTCTAGCACGCACCCGTCCAATCAGGATGGAGCGGTATGGTCCCCGGATCATCACTGCCCGCAGTTTTAATTAGTTTTACTTTTTCTCTTGGTCATATAATTTTGAAGACATGCATGTCATGATATAGGAAATGTTTGTTCTGTTGAACGGAATAAATGTTGTTTATTTGTGTGGGTGTGTATTTTTGTGTATTTTGTATATATTTTCACGGCTAATTCCAGTTAACATCCGGCAAAATTTGCTCGTTTTTCTGGCCGAGTCGAAATTGCGTTGAGTTCCTATGGCATGCGCCATTAAAAGCGCTGTGTAATGGTTGAGCTCCCTTTATTTCGTTTTGGTCATGCGGATGAGCAGACAAAGTGACGAATGCTGCGGCTGGAGCAGTAGAAGCGATGTTTTTTTAATTGAAACGATGTAATTTAATTAAAAGTGGGAGGGGGCAACACCACGCATACCTCTTTTAAGGTGTGTATAAACCCTGGAATATTTCAGCAATCAATACAATGCTGAAACGATGTAAGTTAATTTAATGAGTAATTTAATGAGTAATTAAAAGTGGGAGGGGGCAACACCACGCATACCTCTTTTAAGGTGTGTATAAACCCTGGAATATTTCAGCAATCAATACAATGCTGAAACTATGTAAGTTAATTTAATGAGTAATTTAATGAGTAATTAAAAGTGGGAGGGGGCAACACCACGCATACCTCTTTTAAGGTGTGTATAAACCCTGGAATAAACGTGGGAGGGGGCAACACCACAAAGCATACCTCTTTTAAGGTGTGTATAAACCCTGGAATATTTCAGCAATCAATACGATGCTGAAATGATGTAATTTACTGTGTAAGATGGTCGACCTTGGGTTTGTTTGGGTTTTGTTGTTTATTTTTGTGGGTGTGTATTTTTGTGTATTTTGTATATATTTTCACCGCTAATTCCAGTTAACATCCTGCAAAATTTGCTCGTTTTTCTGGCCGAGTCGAAATTGCGTTGAGTTCCTATGGCATGCGCCATTAAAAGCGCTGTGTAATGGTTGAGCTCCCTTTATTTCGTTTTGGTCACGCGGATGAGCAGACAAAATGACGAATGCTGCGGCTGGAGCAGTAGAAGCGATTTTTTAATTGTTCAATGATTATTCGATATTGTTATGACTTATTGTCAATAGGTATACTAAGTGGCCATGAGGTAGCCTGTTGCTATGTACAGTTTTATTCTATTGTTGATTATACCACATAGCTGTGGTGATAAAGGAAATGTTCGTTTTAAATAGATGATTATGATAGGACCATGACTATAAAATCATGATGATTATTATGAATGATATCATAGGGTTCAAATGCAGAATGATTGCATGAACTTGGGAAAGAACTTTCAAGCCCTATGGGATAAATTGGGTGTTACAAGCGATGGAGTTTCAAAATTTAGCATGATTGAAGGAATTTTACAGTCTTATTTCAGGAGTTTTACGAAATTTATATTGCCAAGAGATTTGGGTACTATTAAAAGAAAAATGATGAGATATTTTTTCCCAAAGAACTTTAATATCTGCCATCCATTTTGGCGGTCTCACGAATGAAGGATGAGTTGCCTTTAGTGGTTGCAAAGAAAATTTGTGGAGACCAGGCAAAATGGAAAAATAGGTCAGATATGACCCTAGGACAGAACAGTGATTCGTCAATTGACATGAGGTATGAACCAGAGGTGACGACCGATGAGCTTCGATCTCAGTCAATAGATGGACCTGTCCTGACATCATTGGGGAAAGGGCTTATGCAAGGAGTCATCCAAAATGATTAATTTGATTTATTGATGAATATTGATAAATTAATTGAAATTGAATAATTGAATTGAACTGAATAAATTTAATTGAATAAATTTAACTGAATAAATTGAACTGAATAAATTGAATTGAATATATTGATTGTTTGATTGATGAAAATGCGGTCTCAAGAAAGAAGCTTTGATATCTTTGTGAGATATTATCAATGTGAAGACAACCTTGGAAAATTGAGCAAGGTGGTGAGTTTATATATAGATATATATGTGCGGTTACCATTGTGTGATTTCCCCTTCAACAGAGCGGACACCTGAGGATTCACCCATTTCATACTGACCCTCTGGCTCATCTGCAAATACTGATCTGTGAGATTGGATTGTGCAAAAGCCACAGGTGAGAGAGATTCTCTGGAAATCACCGTTTGAACAGGTGGAGAGATCCTTCCTGGAGGTACGAGTGAAGCTTTAGAGGAACAAACTACAACACATCCAACGCTACTTTGATAAAAGGCAGAATGGGAAATGGAGCCTGCAAGAATACACAAGGACAACCAGAGATTCCACAAAAAGGTACTTGTACACATCATATGTACGACCGTTATGGTGCCGAAGCTATAAGGCAGGTCGAGAATTGGTATTTGTGGACAAAGGGACATGATGAGGAGTTTCCAAGAGATGGTACATTTGAGCGAAGTCGATTGGAAAGATTGGAACAAAGATTGAAAGCCAGGAAGAGACAGAATCTAACGGTAGACTGGCTTGCATTCCATCTTTGGGATGGTGAATCCAGACAACGGGAACAGCAAGAACGGATAACGGATCTAGAACTTAAAATAAAAAGGATACAGGATACAGTGGAGGAGACAAATGCACAACTGCCCTCGAAATTAGGAATGAAAGTGACAGTTGTCCCATCTGATTTCCAGTTGTCTCCCCAAAAAGGACGGTACAGAGAATTTTTTCGTGTTTCAGGAGATAACGAGAGATTGCAGTGGCAACTCAGGGATGTAGAGATGCAGCCCAGCAATACAAGTGCACAGACCAGGCAACGACAGAAACCGGTGTTTCAAGTGTGGACGGATGGGACATTGGAAAAGAGGATGTCCGTATACCAAAAGGAAGACAAGTTCATAGGGTAAACCAAGATCAAGGGTACCAGTGCTGACCGATACCTCAGACAATGATTAGGCCTTCATTGCGACAAATCCCAAATGACGATTGGCCTCAACAAATTAGATTACTGGACAAACATGAATAACTGTCGATGATTCTTGGGTCTGAAAAGTTTTCGGAGCAAGAATTATTCATTTTTCTTTTGCTTGTAAGCAAATTGATAATTAATTGATCAAATGCCGGAATTGTATCTTTTATGTTGGGCACAAAATTTTAAATTTACAAAGTTTGGAACAATTGCTTTGCAATTTTTTTTGGCAAACCAAGTGACAAGAGTCACATCATGATCAGGTGGGAATTTCGGACTATTGTTCCGCACGATTGATAGGTCAGTGGTCGACTGACATACAAATGGGTGGGTAGTCAAATTTGGATAAATTATTGTGGGAACTGAAAGGGTAATGTCAATGTGACGTCATAGGGGTTTTCTAAGAATAAACCTTTTGGTCCATTTGTGTATTAGCGCTTATAAAATTGAAGGACAAATTTTGAGAAATTGAAATAAAGTTGACACCCATCCGGATCTGTAAATAAGGGTTCCAACGCAAACAAATACGCATAATGCATGTGTGTGTGGGTATTTTGTGTGTCAGTGTTTTTGTTTTTGTGTATCAATCTTACAAGATTGTTGACACCGACAGTGTGCCTTGTCTGAAAATAGATAGTTCCATGGGGATGGGATCGCATATCGAGAGAATTCGTAAAATAAAAAATAGAAATATAATTTGATTATGAAAATTATCACTTTTGTCAAGGGAGATGGAGAATAAAGATTTCATTTGCTGAGTTATGAGCAGCTATTCATTAATAGTAAAAATTGGAAGTAATCTTGGGATTCCATTGTGATAGAATTTATATGAGAATCAAAGCTATTTATGGATATGAGCTTCATAAAAAATGTGGGAGTACAAAATTAGCCAAATTTTGGAGAGGTCTTACACTGACTTCCCAGAGTACTCTGCTCACGGATTTTATATATATATAAACTTGAATTTTATCAGAATATAAATTGGGCTGTATGTATGGATGTGTATAAGGCATAGATGATATGGGAAAATAGTAAAGGAAATTTTGCTGGTTTGAACTATTGTGAGTTTTGAGTTCTGGAGTTCAAGCAAAGTCACTGGTTAACAGATGAGAATGGATAGTAAATAAATTCTTCGATGCTGGGTAAATTAAGTACGATATTACTAAGACTTATGAGAGCTATTGTTCTTCCTTACAGCAGTGTGAAATTATTGGGAAAAAAAAAATATATATATATTAGATCCAACATAATGAATCTATAAATGAATGTCAGAGGGATAATATCCTCAATTTGTACTAATTATTTGATTGTGGGTAAAGGAATTAATTTATCATAGTGGATTGTTAACAGCAGCCTGAAAATGTCCTGAGAGTGCATCCATGTAATCAGAAATCCCAGATTTGTTTTTACAAACAACATTTTGGTAGAGGTCTTGTGTGGACGAGCACTTCCTTGGTAGATAAAAAACGGTACTGCATGCTGGCAGCCACTTTTGCGGCCAGTTAGGCCAAACAAATTGAGAGGAAATTGTAGTTAAATACGTAAGTTACACATGGCTATTTGTAAAAAGGAAATTTGTTGAGATGGGAAACATTTTTCGAAGGTTTATTAAAGTGTTATAATATGACATGTGGCAAGGCAAACTATTGGATGGGAAAATTAGATCTGGTTATAGAATAAATTTATTGACCCCTTGAAGTTAATTCTTCGAATCATTGTTTCACTGGCATTTTTTGTTCACATTGGAAATAGTTTGGTAGAGCTTTGTTTAAAACCTTTGGTTGCGGTATCTTGGAACGAAATGATAAACCATAGGAGATTGATAAGAATAGAAAAAAAAAATATGGACCCAAAATAGAAAGTTGGATTCATGCCTCTCATTGCAAGCAAGCACATGGGGCTAAGGTGGACGATCCCACAGAAAATGAGGCTGCACCTAGCAGCCCAGCAGAACATTCAGTGGCAGATAAATGATAGTCGTGATTTACAGTCATTTGAATTACATTTTAACACCCCTTGCATTGATAAACATTACATTTTCAACATGTGATATTCCTACTTGGGATAGTGACATTTATTTGCCTACATGACATACAATTACCTGCTGATATTAATACAACATGAGTGAAAAAATGTATCACAACTACACTCATGATCAGGGGATTGAGTTCAACCCCGGGAGATAGGGGGATCAGGGTAAGACAAATAATCTGATTTATGTTACATATTAAGGGATTTTCTTTATTTACCTTTTAGGAAGCTTGTTAGTTTGGTATATAATGTTGAATGTCATCGACATATAATTATGTCATAGGTATGAATATATACAAGGAGTAGCAGACTTGTTTGTTGGTTTAGTAGTTATATTGGCAATTGTTTTAGTGGTGGCTTGCTTGAAAGCCTTAGTGACGGTGTGTTTGAATAAGGTAACCAACAACACGATGATAACGCATGAAGTGACAAATGAGGAAAGAAATGTGGAACCACAAGAGGAAGACTTTTATGGCAACATAAATACTGAGATTAAAAGATTAAATCAAGAAAATGTTTCATACCTGAATTCAAACACAAGTGATCAGCCCTTCCTTTCAAACAAAGAATCAACGTTTGTTTGGAGGGAAACGTTTTTGCCAGATGTTGCAGATGCCTTAAAAACTTGAAAATGGTGAAGCAAAATTGTTGTATCTTGGTGATGGTGAAGTGTTGTTTTACAAAGATATTTGTGATGCAAATGAAATAGATTGAATTAACAATATGGAAGGAGTCAATGACCAACGAAATGTTTTGTGATCAGAGTCTTGCAGGATGACGGTGTATGCCTAAGGAAATTGTATTGATGTTTACTTGTAGTGATTGATTGTTTACTTATATTGATGTTTAGATTAATGGTTAATATAAACAAAAAACAAAAAGATGAGGGAATTGTGGAAGTGTAACTCAGTGTAACTCATTGGTTGGAACTGGTAACGAACCAAGGTACGAGCAGGTGGTCGTAAGAATGTCAGGAATGCATCTCGCCCTGTCGAAGCTGGGAGTCCTGTTGTGTAGCTTTAGCACGACTCCGGGCTAACACACATTCCCAAGCCCGTACTATTGTCTTTCATCGGGATGCAAAGAGGATGAAGCAAATTCCCAGCAGGGAGGAGCGAGTTGGTGCCAGGAAGGCGAGCAGGATGACTGAGTAACATTGCTGCGGAGAAGGGATTACGATTTCAGCGCACAGAGGATTAACTGAAGTTTGCCCATATAAACAGAAGAGACTTTGAGTCAAGGAGCACTCATCCTCAGAAGCCCTGCCCGACGGAATGAACGCGTACCACGAGTACGGCGCTGCGGAGAAGACATCGGCCACGAAAGAGGAACTATCAGGATAGAGTTACCTGGTCCATTGAGTTAAACGGTAGTTATTTGGTATTGGAATGAAGTGAACAACCAGTTAATAAAGTCTGGAACTTTGTAAACCTGTGACATCATTGGAGTCTTGAGTCTCACAACACTTCCACGACAGCACCCATGATTGAAGACTGTGCGCAAAACTTCACAAGTACGGGGAATCATCACAGCAGGTCAAGGCAGCGGGATGAGAAGAAAGAATGAAGCCCAGGTGTTACGGATCCGTCACTTCCGCCTTTGTTGTTATTATATACTGTTAGGATTTTTAGTTACAGGTAATATTGTTGTTAAGATTTTTGTGCGACATGGAGATGACTTTAGTAAAAGGTAAAAATAAGTGTTTGTGAAGGAAAAAGGAAGACGCGGCAAACAAACCGGAATAGAAGGAGGGAG
>NC_136268.1:41373454-41413454 GCF_964187855.1 Myxine glutinosa
CATGTGGAGTCAGCCATCATACACCGTGATGACATCACAGACGTAATCACATCACCCGTCATGTGATCAGATCCTCAGCTCTTTTTGTTGACGTTTGTGAGGGACATACATACATACAGACAGACAAACAAACAAACGCTGTTCTTGATGGCTTTGCCCTTCATCCATGCTGCAACATCATAGCAACATCAACTGCAATATCTATGCAACATTTGCAACATTTGCAACATTTGCAACATTTGCAACATTTGCAACATCTGTGCTGTAAAAAAAATTTCAATGAGGATTCATCTTGAAAAACCCCAGCATTCCAAAAGAAAAAGAGAAAAAAATTCATTGACAGGGCTCATGCCAAAACTTGGCCAGTACTCAAAAGATTCATTCAAATGTATCAATTCAAAATGCCCTGTAACAACCGAAAATATCATTCACAGTTACTAGTTTGAAACTCCCAGCATCCTAAAACTGATTCACAGGAATTATTCCTGAAACTCACCGAGCAACATGAAAAATCATTCACTGGTACTGATCGAAAATTAATCCAACAACAACAAAAAAAATTCACAGATATTCATCCTACAATTCCACCAGCAATATAAAATCTCATTCACAGGTTCCCATTTCCTCCAGAACTTCATCCAGCACCTAACATCATCATTCAGAGGTACTCTTCGCAAAACTCTCCCAGCATCCAAAAAACCATTCATAGGTACGTATCCCAAAACTTGTCCAGCACCTAAAAAAAAGCCATCCATAGGTACGCATCCCAAAACTTGTCCAGCACCTAAAAAAAAAGCCATCCATAGGTACGCATCCCAAAACTTGTCCAGCACCTAAAAAAAAGCCATCCATCGGTACGCATCCCAAAACTCGCCCAGCACCTAAAAAAAAGCCATCCATAGGTACGCATCCCAAAACTCGCCCAGCACATAAAAAAAGCCACCCATAGGTACGCATCCCAAAACTTGCCAGCACCTAAACAAAGCCATCCATAAGTACGCATCCCAAAACTTGCCCAGCACCTAAAAAAAAGCCATACATAGGTACGCATCCCAAAACTTGCCCAGCACCTAAAAAAAGCCATCCTTAAGTACGCATCCCAAAACTTGCCCAGCACCTAAAAAAAGCCATCCATAGGTACGCATCCCAAAACTTGCCGAGCACCTAAAAAAAGCCATCCATCACTACGCATCCCAAAACTTGCCCAGCGCCTAAAAAAAAGGCATACATAGGTACGCATCCCAAAACTTGCCCAGCACCTAAAAAAAAGGCATACATAGGTACGCATCCCAAAACTCGCCCAGCACCTAAAAAAAAGCCATCCATAGGTACGCATCCCAAAACATGCCCAGCACCAAGAAAAAGCCATCCATAGGTACGCATCCCAAAACTTGCCCAGCACCTAAAAAAAGTCATTCATAGGTATTTATCCTGCAACTCCCCCAGGATGCAAAAAACAACAAGTACACATCCCACAACAATCTGAAAAATCATTCACAGGTACTCATCCTGAAATTCCCCCAGAATCCTAAACTTCCATCGTTTACAGGTATTCATCCTAGAACTGCCTCATCATCCTCCTGTATCCCACCAACCACCTTCATATGTGGTTGGTGCTTCGGCTTCCCGTGCCTTGCCTCCCTTTCGGTCCTATCCATTGCCATTCACGTTCCAGCAAGGCCGCAGGCACGCCGTGGCCTACTCGTCGCCCTGCACGCTTTGCTCTGGTACTTTACCGACAACAGACCAAGCATTCTGCGCAACAGCCACAATCGGCTTGGGCGGAAGTCTAAATCTTCGCTGGTCCCGTCCCCCGAGCAAAATGTCGGGTTTTTTTTTTTTCATTTTGTGCAACAGCTGTTTTCCGAAAGCACGAGGTGAAAGCACGGCCACACGAAGGAAACCGAAGCTCGAAATGCCAACGAGGTTCGTTTCAAACGTTTCATCCTCGTGCAGGGAGAACCGATCGATGGGAACACAAAATGCAAATGCGCACGTCCGCACCGATCTCGCTCACCGGGTGACACCTCGACATTGAGGTTCATTCCAAGTGGTGCGCGCTGGCGATATTCCCGATCGATTTTACAATTTTAATCACAACAACAAAACCATCCGTCACGAGACGCGCACTCCGGCCGAGGTGTCAATGCGACGCGTTGCGCGTCCATGGGAAATGCGCAAAAAGCTTTCTTTGCGCGTTCTCCGCGAGCGACGAATTGCAGCCAAACGGAGCCGAATCTTTATCTTTACGGATTCTCCGATCATTGAAGGAAGATTCACATCCAACGCTCTTCCTTCATTTGAGCGATTTCTTCCTTCATTTGAGCGATCGAGGAGGTGGCACGCACTGTTCAGGAATAGCACGTGAAACAGCGCCTCGTCTCCATCCCGCACTCCCCCCCCCTCCCCTTTTATTACGGGCGCCGCGCGATCATCGTCGTGCTTTTCACATATTCCCTCCTCCCCCGCCACTCCACGCATCCGCAATGATTCCCCGCGGACCCCCGCGCCGCGATGCAGGCAATTTCCAACGCAATTTCGAGCCCGTTGCGCACCGCCCGCACGCTCGCTCGCCCCTAATTGATGGCCCGTCCGTACAAATTAACCCCACAGCTGACGATGCGTACGTGGTGCCTGGTCGTACATGCACTGCCATGGTGTGGGGGGGTTTTGTGCGTTCGTGTGCACAGACCACGCCGTGGTATTATACAGCAAGAGAGGCTAAGTTGATTGCCTCGTCTACATACAATGACCGTCTTTTTTTTTTTTTAAACAAGTTGTTTACATATTACGTACAGATTTCAACCCCCACCTCTGTATGATCGTTATATGTAACCATGGTGTTACTTGTCTCATCCCTCTCTGCCTCAAAAGCAACAAACCATGCTTTGGGGACCTTTGAATGCTGCAATAAGGAGTGAGGTCACAGGAAAAGAAATGAAACGTCCACGTTATTGACTCGTTATTTATACCGAGGCCTGTTCGGTATTACTGTTGGGTGCTTCATGGTGCTGGGACCCCGGGTTCGTTCATCTCGATGAACTTCTCGGTCACCCCGTCCCATGCAAGCGGGATCGTGTCCCCGGGGTAGGTGAACGGTGATTGGCCGAATTTGAAAATGCGTTTTTTGGTGCTTCCTCTCCATCTCAGGCTGCTGGCAGGAAAAGGATTCGTCACCACTCCAGCAATTTAAATGTTTACTAATGGGAAGATGTTAGCAAAAATCAATACCACTACCAAAAACTCGAGAAAGAAAGCACAAACAGAACATAGAATACCTATGGCTAGCCGCAGGCTTCTCTTGGACCCGCTTCCTGACCTCTGACCCTGAAGTCGAGGAGCCGCAGATTACTCGAGAAGGATTGCTAAGCAACGACGGACGCAGTCTGAGGTGACTAAATCTGGTAGGGTCGCAGTGCCCAAATATCATGTTATATTCCAGGTGATTCAGTCATCCCAGATGGGGAGCCGTACTCTCGATGCATGAAACAGTCGATCGAGCAGGTTTGGAAAGCTTATGATTCAACAAAGGCACATATTTACAAGCGATATTCACAAAGAAAAGTCTTAATTAATTAACCCCTTATGTATTTGGCCTTAACGCTAAAACACAATACAGGCACACCTCATTCAATTGGGAAGGGAAAGTAAAGACAAGTAAGGGGATAGAGAAATGAAGCAGAAGTCGGGGCATATTGTCAACCCTTCTCACCCGCACATGAGCCGGCAGACCCACATGGGTCCCATCAAGAAGGGGAGGGAGGAAATGGAGGAGGCGAGGGAGGATAGTGTGGTGCAGCGTGTCGGGAAAGGTGCAGGTGTTTACAATGTGTGCATGAGAGGAAACTGAGGATGCAAGTCAGTAATCCTGTCCAGACATGTTAAGGGGTAATCCTTGAAACTCTGTGTCCTGACAGGTCAAGAGGCAACTGATGAACTCTTATGCATCTCAAGAAAACAAATTAGAAATAGCGATCGAAGAGAAAGATCGTGCAGATCTGTGTTTGCCCACTGAATCCAGGGTATCCACGCTGCCTGTCCACTCTCTGCCTCTTTACCAGCCTGCTTGTCTTCACAGAGGTTCACCCGTGTAGAGGTTCGTCTTGTGGCACAGCTTGTCTTGTACCATTCCCCAGACACAAAGAAGCAGCAACATCAGCGCTAGAAATTCCCCAGCTTTTTTCCTTCTCACACGAGGAGTGGCTTCTGGCAGAAAAGGTCACCGCAGTACCCTTTGACCCGTGTGTTTCACTTTCTCATTGAGGTGTGCGGCTCTTTACTTCTTCGTAGCTGCTTGAAGGGTCGGCCATGCAACCTTCGCCCAGCCGCCATTTAGCTTTTTCCCTCACTGCAGCATTCAGGATGGAATGGCTTGGCTTGTGTGGTGGCGATGGTAGTGGTGAACTGACCTTGATCTCTATTTTAATGTGTGTGTCTTGTAATGTAATGTGTGCATGTTGTCCTGTATGCATGGTTGTGCTGTATGAAAGTGCAGGGAAGGAGAGGGGTTCAGAGAGATTGGGAGAAAGATTAGAGGGGGAAGCACACACGCACGCACGCACACACACACACACACACACACACACACACACACACACACATGTTCCTGATATGAGGGTAAGGGTAATCTAGTTAAAGAAAATTACGAGGAAATATCTAAACTAGGGATCCCTTATGCGTTGAGTGCAACTCCCTGGGGTCTTTCCACAACCACAACAGTATTACTAGACTATAGCTGCAAGCCTGAAACGACAAAGGGATTGCTTGGATGATATGAAAAATAACAAAGCCATTTTCAGTTGCAGTTGAGAAAATAAAGGGAGATAACGGGGGAAATAGCTTTTCTTCTCGTGGAAGTAGTGGGTCTCGATCTGTCACAGAAGTAGTGGGTGAGAAATTAGACCTCAGGAAGGAACGGTCAACTGTGAACCTGATGATGGCAGCAGATGGATATATATATATATATATATATGTATATATATATATATATATATATATATATATATATATATATATATATATATATATATATATATATATATATATATATATAATCGTTAGATTAAATAAGACGCGGACGTAGCTTCAGGACGTCGATCTTTAATTGTCGACAAGCTTTCGACCAACAAAGGTCTTCTTCTGAGTCTACAAAAACAGCAGGCATGTATATCAGTCAAGTATGTATGGTGATATGTGTGTGAGATGTGTGATGTGTGTAGAAAATGCATACAGAAGGAAGAGCCACGCCAAAGTTCACTCACCAGCCCCAAGTTCAACGGAAGTGACCGTTTGCGTTACAGTTAGGGTGCACGTGCATATACAAATATAGAGATATACATACATAAACACACAAGCATATATTCATATCCCATTTATATTCATATAATATATTTATATATTTATATAAATGACATATCAATGTAGAATGAATGAATGAATGAATGATGAATGAATGAATGAATGGGTTACGGTTAACAATTTGATTGGGTTGATGTGGGAACATGCTTTAGTCATCAAAATTTATGCCATGAGGGATTTTTGTCCGAAGTTTGTGTATCCAAAAGGACTCACGTTTCAGAATCGTGGTGTGTGATCGATTTGTGATTGATTCAATGGCAGAGATCTGAATGTCATTTATAGAGTGATCTGGTTGATTAAAGTGTATCGTGTAAGGTAGAGATTTGCCCTGACTGGTGTTGAAGTTATTGATTTCTGACCGGGTGTTATTAAATCGTGTGTAGAGTGTATTTTCAGTTTTTCCAACATATTGTTTGGTGCACTTTTGGCAAGTGATTAGGTATATGACCCATGTAGATTTGCAGTTCATATAGGAGGTGATGGGGAATTTTTGTCCAGTGCTAGAACTACAAAATTTGTTTCCTTCTAGTAAATGCTTGTGAATAATGCATTTGTTTGCTGTGCATTTATAGAAGCCAGGGATCCTAGTTTCTTTGTTGTGGGGCTGTGGGTGCTTTGCTTTTACCAAGAGGTCCCTGAGTGTCCGACCACGTCGAAATGATGTTAGTGGAGGTTGAGGAAATGTGGTGCCGAGTGTTTCTGATTGATGGAGGAGAGGAAGGGCCTTATTCAGAATACTTGGCAATTGGGATGAGGTAGCAGAGTAGGTGGTTACCAGTGGGACACGGTTAGTTGCAGGTTTGGGTTTGTAAGTCAGAAGGTCTGCTCTCGGTATGCGTTTTGCTCGGGTTATTGCTTCTTGCACAGAGTGAGGGTCATAGTTTCTTGCAATGAAGTGTGTTTCTAATTGGCAGAGAGAAGTTTCTTCTGCCATTTTTGTTGAGCAAATGCGTCTTACTCTGAGTGCTTGACTGTATGGTATGCTTGCAATTGTATGTTTAGGATGAGATGAAGAAGGGAGAAGGTAAGAGTGAGTGTCTGTTGGTTTGGTGTATAGTTCTGTTTCGAGTCTGTTATTTTGAAGTGTGAGTGATGTGTCTAGAAAGTGAACTTCGGACTGTGAGCTGTCGAATGTGAACTTGATGGTCGGATGAATCAAATTTAATTCATTTTGGAATTGTGTGAGACTACGGGGGGATTTTGACCAGATGAACTGGATGTCATCAATATAACGTACCCAGGATTTTTCCAAGATTCCGTGATGAGGTTGTGCATTGATCTTGGCCTCTATCATTCCCATGAAGATGTTAGCGTACGATGGTGCAACAGGGGTACCCATAGCGGTACCTTGAGTTTGAATGTAATGTCGTCCGTTGAATTGGAAATTATTCAGTTTGAGTGTCAGTTCTAATAGGCGCATAAGGTCTTGAGTAGGTGGCATTGGGACTTGTCGTGTATCGAGGGCTTTGCGGCATGCAGACAGGCCTTCTGAATGTGGAATATTAGTGTAGAGGGATGTAACATCTGCTGTGACTATGTTACATCAGATTGTAATTGTTATTGTTATTGTTACACTATATGTTACATTAGTCACAGCAGATGTTACATCCCTCTACACTAATATTCCACATTCAGAAGGCCTGTCTGCATGCCGCAAAGCCCTCGATACACGACAAGTCCCAATGCCACCTACTCAAGACCTTATGCGCCTATTAGAATTGACACTCAAACTGAATAATTTCCAACTCAACGGACGACATTACATTCAAACTCAAGGTACCGCTATGGGTACCCCTGTTGCACCATCGTACGCTAACATCTTCATGGGAATGATAGAGGCCAAGATCAATGCACAACCTCATCACGGAATCTTGGAAAAATCCTGGGTACGTTATATTGATGACATCCAGTTCATCTGGTCAAAATCCCCCCGTAGTCTCACACAATTCCAAAATGAATTAAATTTGATTCATCCGACCATCAAGTTCACATTCGACAGCTCACAGTCCGAAGTTCACTTTCTAGACACATCACTCACACTTCAAAATAACAGACTCGAAACAGAACTATACACCAAACCAACAGACACTCACTCTTACCTTCTCCCTTCTTCATCTCATCCTAAACATACAATTGCAAGCATACCATACAGTCAAGCACTCAGAGTAAGACGCATTTGCTCAACAAAAATGGCAGAAGAAACTTCTCTCTGCCAATTAGAAACACACTTCATTGCAAGAAACTATGACCCTCACTCTGTGCAAGAAGCAATAACCCGAGCAAAACGCATACCGAGCAGACCTTCTGACTTACAAACCCAAACCTGCAACTAACCGTGTCCCACTGGTAACCACCTACTCTGCTACCTCATCCCAATTGCCAAGTATTCTGAATAAGGCCCTTCCTCTCCTCCATCAATCAGAAACACTCGGCACCACATTTCCTCAACCTCCACTAACATCATTTTGACGTGGTCGGACACTCAGGGACCTCTTGGTAAAAGCAAAGCACCCACAGCCCCACAACAAAGAAACTAGGATCCCTGGCTTCTATAAATGCACAGCAAACAAATGCATTATTCACAAGCATTTACTAGAAGGAAACAAATTTTGTAGTTCTAGCAGTGGACAAAAATTCCCCATCACCTCCTATATGAACTGCAAATCTACATGGGTCATATACCTAATCACTTGCCAAAAGTGCACCAAACAATATGTTGGAAAAACTGAAAATACACTCTACACACGATTTAATAACACCCGGTCAGAAATCAATAACTTCAACACCAGTCAGGGCAAATCTCTACCTTACACGATACACTTTAATCAACCGGATCACTCTATAAATGACATTCAGATCTCTGCCATTGAATCAATCACAAATCGATCACACACCACGATTCTGAAACGTGAGTCCTTTTGGATACACAAACTTCGGACAAAAATCCCTCATGGCATAAATTTTGATGACTAAAGCATGTTCCCACATCAACCCAATCAAATTGTTAACCGTAACCCATTCATTCATTCATTCTACATTTATATGTCATTTATATAAATATATAAATATATTATATGAATATAAATGGGATATGAATATATGCTTGTGTGTTTATGTATGTATATCTCTATATTTGTATATGCACGTGCACCCTAACTGTAACGCAAACGGTCACTTCCGTTGAACTTGGGGCTGGTGAGTGAACTTTGGCGTGGCTCTTCCTTCTGTATGCATTTTCTACACACATCACACATCTCACACACATATCACCATACATACTTGACTGATATACATGCCTGCTGTTTTTGTAGACTCAGAAGAAGACCTTTGTTGGTCGAAAGCTTGTCGATAATTAAAGATCGACGTCCTGAAGCTACGTCCGCGTCTTATTTAATCTAACGATTATTTATTCAATACAAATGAGACGCCCTGCTCGTACTTTGGAGTTTTTACTATTTCTTACAGTTATATATATATATATATATATATATATATATATATATATATATATATATATATATATATATATATATATATATATATATATATATATATATACAGTCACGTAAAAAAGTAAGTACACCTCGGGTAAAGTTTTGACTTTTTCAACATACAGCTATTTGATCTTCATTTCAACAATATTGATAGATAAAGGTGATATAATATAACAAATATCATGAAACATTTACATTTTGTAGTCCATTATATAATTTAAATAAGCATAAATGCAAATTTCGCATGTGGAAAAAGTAAGTACACCCCTACATTTATCACAACTTCAAATACCTAAAATTAGAATCAGGTGCACCAGATCAGGTGCAAATGATGAGAACATCGTTAGAGAGGATCTTGGAGGAACCTGTCTCAATTAAACCTCAGACATTTAGTTTGGTTTGCTCTTTGTTGTTGAAGTGTGCGGCATCACCATGCCTAGATCAAAAGAGCTCTCTGAGGCCTTCAGGAAGAATGTTATATATGCCTACGAGTCTGGGAAGGGATTTAAAAAGATATCCAAACAATTTGAAATCAATCATTCGACTGTCCGGAAGATCATCGACAAGTGGAGAAAACTCCAAACAACTGCCAACTTGTTCAGGCCAGGCCGCCCCAGCAAGTTCAGCTCGAGAGCAGACAGCAAGATGCTGAAAGAAGTCTCTGAGAACCCCAGAATGTCATCACGGGACCTATAGGTAGCTCTTGCCACTGTTTATGTCAAAGTGCACGAGTCTACCATTAGAAAGAGGCTGCACAAATTTGATCTACATGGGAGGTGTGCCAGGAGGAAACCTTTGCTGTCCCGAAAGAACATCAGGGCAAGACTAAAGTTTGCCAATGAACACCAAGGCAAAGACCAGCACTTCTGGAACAATGTGCTCTGGACAGATGAGTCAAAGGCAGAGCTATTTGGCCACAGTACCAGAAGACATGTTTGGCGAAAACCAAAGACAGCATTTCACCACAAGAACCTGATACCAACTGGAAAGCATGGTGGTGGAAATATTATGGTTTGGAGCAGCTTTGCTGCATCAGGGCCTGGGCAGCTCACCATCATAGAATCCACTATGAATTCTTCATTGTACCCGAGGGTGCTTGAGGATAATGTGAGGCCATCTGTCGGAAAGTTGAAGCTCAATTGAAGGTGGGCCTTGCAACATGACAATGACCCTAAACATACCAGTAAATCCACCAAGGAATGGCTGAAAAGAAAGAAATGGAGGGTTCTGGAATGGTCAAGTCAAAGCCGGGATCTAAATCCCATCGAGATGTTGTGGGGGGATTTGAAACGAGCTGTGCATGCAAGAAACCCCTCAAACATCGCACAGCTGAAAGAATTCTGCATGGAGGAGTGAGCAAAAATTTCTCCCAGTCGATGCCAAAGACTGGAAGACAGTTATAAGAAATGCCTATTTGAGGTTGTTTCTGCTAAAGGGGGCAATACCACCTCTTCGAGCCAAGGGTGTACTTACTTTTTCCACATGCGAAATTTGCATTTATGTTTATTTGAATTATACAATGGACTACAAAATGTAAATGTAAATATATATATACTTGCTTGGCTCGGCTCGCTGCGGTCACCTCACCAAGCATCGTTACTGAGGAGCGGGCTTATTTTAGCTGAGGATAATGACTGTACCTGAGTTGCTGTGTTGTCATGATTTACACCAATCATAATACAAACAATTATTTTGCACAAATGTATTTGTTGTGTTTGTGATATTACATTTTTATAGGCAATTTAGGTTGAGATTTAGGTTGAATGTTTTTTTTTCAAGAAGAACCCCTCAGCACATACATAGGGGAGGGGTAGGTGCAGACTGGAAGTTTGGGACGATTACACCTCACCACCACGTAATTCAAAACACCACACCACAAAGTAATTAAAAACACCTCACCACGAAGTAATTTAAAACACCCCACAGCCATAAAACACATAATAAAAACACCTCACCACCACAAAATTAAAAACACCTCACCACCACGTAATTATAAATACCTCACCACCACGTAATTCAAAACACCTCACCACCATGCAATTCAAAACACCTCACCACCATGTGATTTAAAAACACCTCACCACCATGCCATTTAAAAACACCTCACCACCACATAATTCAAAATACCTCACCACCACGTGATTCAAAACCACCACAATGTTGTTAAAAACACTTCACAACCACGGGAAAAAAAGTTTGAGGGAGTCGTTAAGTGACAACACAGACACTGCTTAGATGTGTAGATATATAGATAAATGACTGTAGATAAATGTAGATAAATAATAAGATAAATAATAAGATAAATAAATAGATAGATAGATAGATAGATAAGATAAATAAATAAGATAAATAGATAGATAGATAAATAAATAAATAATAAGATAAATAATAAGATAAATGTAGATAAATGTAGATAAAATGTAGATAAATAAATGACTGTAGATAAATAAAGTTGCCGTTTTGTCATGGTTTAAACCAATCATAATTCAAACAATTATTTTGCACAAATGTATTTGTAATATACGTTATATCACATTTTATAAACAATTGAAGGTGAAAACTTAAGTTGAAATTTTTTTTTTACCACGGAAAAAATTCCCATTAAAAAAAAAAAAAAAATTGGAAGATTTTTCAAATGAAATACCCTTAGGACATACCGAGGGAAGAGATATGTGCATACCAGAAGTTTGGTAGGATTTCACAAAAGTTTGAGGAAGTAGTTCAGTGACAAGACAAGACAAGACAACACAGACTGCACAGATATATATATATATATATATATATATATATATACTGAACAGCAAAAGAAACGTCAGTCAGAATCAATATTTTGGAGTCTTTATTTTCAAGTCATGATCAACACGAATTGAGATTTAGGATCAACATGAAACATTACAGGTATGGTCACCACAGTTCAAACAATAATGTGAAATGTTCTGAATAAGAAAAACACAAGACCAGGTGAGAACAAGGGAGGTCAAAATCAGTATCTTGTGTGACCCCCATGAGCGTCGATGACAGCCATACATCGTCTGTACATGGAGTGGATTAATCGGTTGATGAAGGCATTTGTCACTTGGGCCCACACTCTGAGAAACGCCTGACTGAGTTGAGCTGCAGTTGTCGGCCTTGGTCGAACGTCATTCAGTCTTCTTTGAACCTCGTCTCACAAGTGCTCTATCGGGTTTAAATCGGGGCTGAGCGCAGGCCAGTGCATGGTTTGGATGCCATTCTGTTGCAGGAAGCCCCTTGTTGCTCTGGCAGTGTGGGCACGGGCGTTGTCCTGCTGGAAGACATGATTTCCGTGACGTCCAAAATGTGGCACAATGTGAGGTCTGAGAACTTGATCGATGTAGCGAGCAGCTGTGACACCATTGCCTCTTCCTGGACCAATATTCTGGAACACCACAGGACCGACTTTGTGATTGAGAGCAATAGCACCCCATACCATGATGTTTGGACCACCCCACGAGTCTCTTTCCATCACACAGTCATCTGAGTAGCGTTCCCCACGTCGACGCCAAACTCACTCTGCCATCTGCCATGGAAAAACAGTATCGGATTTCGTCTGAGAAAAGAACTGTTCTCCACTGCTGGTAACGCCCATTTTGATGCTGTGTGGCCCACTGTAGTCGGTCACGGCAGTGTCGAGCTGTAAGAATGGGGCCACGATACGGCCTGTGACAACGGACATCCCTGTTCTTCAAACGTCGGCGGACTGTATCACCACTAATGTGTCTCTGGTGGGTTCCAACTGTTTGTCTTGCAGTTTCTGTAGCCCGGGTAAAGCGATCTTGGATGTGATGATGCACAATCTGTCGATCCTGTCGTGGTGTTGTTACCCTCGGTCTGCCACTGCGTGGGCGGTCATCGGTGCTGTTGGTGGCCTGGTATCGTTCCTGTAACCTGTAGATGGTTCTCACGTTGACATGGAAAGCATTGGCAACCATTCGTGCAGTCTGTCCAGCATGCAATCTTCCAATAGCCTGGTCTCTCTGAATCCTCGTAAGTCTGGGCATGGCGCTGGCATCGAAACCCGAATGATGAACACACGTTTTGGGGTGCCTTTTATAGGGAAAGTCACAAGGAGACGCACGTGCATTTTGATTTCCATGGGTATCATGCACGACTTTGTACCATGGTCCTTTTTTTGCCTGCGTTTTGGTGACCTGTTTTTATCCACGTGTGCACCACTGTCGGTAGTTAGGATTCAATTTTGAGACAGACTAATGTAAATAACGAGATATCTAAACGAAATGCATTGATATTTCTGTGGGAAATGTTCAGGAATTATCTTTATGAAGTGACGTTTCTATTGGTGTTCAGTATAAATAAATATATATATATATATATATATATATATATATATATATATATATATATATAGACAACAGGTCAAAAGTTTTAGAACACCTCAATTTTTCCAGTTTTTATTGAAATTTAAGCAATTCAGGTCCAGTGAATAACCTGAAATGGCACAAAGGTAAGCAGTAAACTGCTCGAGGTAAAAAAAACAAAAACGTTTAGGTTAGCAAAAACGGGAAAATAATGCAAATTGCACAGTTATATTGTAAAAAAAATAAAAAAGGCCTTTTTCAGGATACAAGTAATGCGTTAACAACTTACAGCTGTTCTGCAGCAATGTAAGTAAATTAAGCCTTGAATGTTGATGCAAACAATTCCTACAGGTGTCCCAACCTCTGTTGATTACTTGATTACAAACCCCCTGTCTGTATAAAAGCAGTATTGGAACAGACTGTTATTACACCCTCTGAAGCATTATTTGGACAATATTGCACTGCAGGAAGTAGTATATTGGAAACTGGAGGAAACTGACAGGAAGAGGTCTGGCAGACCCAAAACCACAACAGAATCAGAAGGCAAGTTTCTGAGAGTCAACAGCTTGCGTGATAGGCGGCTCATAGGACAACAGCTTCAAGCACAGCTTAACACTGGTAGAAGTAAGCAAGTCTCAGTTTCAACTGTGAAGAGAATACTTCGAGCTGCAGGTTTGACAGGTCGAGTGGCAGTAAGAAAGCCATTGCCAAGATGGCAAAATAAGAAAAAGAGGCTTGCCTGGGCCATGAAGCACCACCAGTGGACTACTGAAGACTGGAAGAAGGTCTTATGGAATGATTAATCAAAATTTGAAATCTTTGGTTCATCACGCAGGGTTTTCGTATGCCGTCGAGTAAGCGAAAGGATGGTTCCTCAGAGTGTGACACCAATTGTCAAACATGGAGGAGGAAGCGTGATGGTCTGGGGCTCTTTTGCTGAATCCAGTCGACGACTTGCACAGAGTGACTGGCACCCTGAACCAAAAGGGCTACCACAGCATTTTGCAGCACCATGCAATACCCTCTGGTATATGCTTAGTTGGTCAGAGGTTCGTCCTACAGCTATATAACGACCCTAAACACACCTCCAGGCGATGTCAAAACTACCTTCGAGGAAAATAACAAGACGGTAGGCTTCAAATCATGGAATGGCCAGCACAGTCTCCAGACTTAAACCCCATCGAGCTGGTTTGGGGTGAACTGGACAGAAGGGTGAAAGCAAAGCAACCTACAAGTGCAACACATTTGTGGGAACTTCTGCAACAGTATTGGGAAGAACTTCTCGAACAATATTTGATTTCCATTGTATAAAGAATGGCACGAGTGTGTTCAGCGGTTATATCTGCAAAAGGTGGCTACTTTGCTGAGTCAAAAATTTCAATTAAATTTTGTTAAACAAAACGATTCTATGATTTATTTTTTTTATCTCCAATTGTTTATTTGTTCCATGCTTAAGTTCAGAGTACATTGAGACATTAAACTGTGTAAATTTCAATAAAAACTGGAAAAATTGAGGTGTTCTAAAACTTTTGACCTGTCGTGTGTATATATATATATATATATATATATATATATATATATATATATATATATATATATATATATATATATATATATATACATATATATATATATATAAATATACATACACATACATATATACACATAAACATATACAGACTTGGCATTTAATATGGAATATTTTTTTTGTGGGGGTGAACTTACTTTTCAAGATGTCTTAGAACCAAAAGTTCATTGGAATTATGTTGAAATTATTCGAGATTTTGTTAATGTGACCTTTAAAAGAAACAAAAACTACATTTGACATTTCGAAACAAATAAATTGATCCTTGAAAGTGATGTAAAATGATATCGAACTCAATTCATGGACAGTACTGTGTTAAACTTCTGTACGTTTTCCAGAAGTATCTCTTTATTTTGCACATTAGCCAAATTTTTTTTTAACAAAAACAAAAGTTAAATTACGACTGGGATTACGGACAGTAAAATTACAGTTCAGTACTTCGTGTAACCCCCACGAGCATTCAGGAGAGCACGTACACGTTGAGGCATGCTGTTCACGAGATTTGCCAAGGTTTGGACAGGAATCGCTTGCCATGCAGTGACAATAGCCTGCTGCAATTCACGCACAGAGGTCGGCTGCTGGTCCAAGTGGTCGATTTGACGCGTTAATTCTGCCCACAAGTTCTCTATCGGATTCATATCCGGGGACATGGCAGGCCACTCCATATGCTCTACACCACGGTCAGGAAGAAAGTGTTGGATCATGCGAGCACGATGAGGCCGTGCATTGTCATCTTGGAAGACAAAGTTTCCTCGAAAGGCTGCACGAGAAAATGGAAGCAATGTTTCTTCCAGAATGGCCCTGTACTTGAACTGGTTCAGGTTTCCATTCAGAACAACCAGGTCAGTTTTGCCCCCTGCATGAAAAGCAGCCCAAACGGTCACCCCACCCCCTCCAGCTTGGACTCTTGGCACTATACAATCTTTGTTGTAGGCTTCATGCACTTGTCTGTGCACTCGGACGTGGCCATCCTGACGATAGACCAGAAATCTAGACTCGTCACTGAAGATCACGTGATTCCAGTGTCCTGGCTGCCATTGACGGTGCTCTCTGGCCCACTGCAATTGGCGCTGGCGGTGTTGTCTGGTCAGGCGTGGCTTTCTCAGGGGACGCCTGGCACGATAGCCTGCTTGAACCAGTCGTTGGTTGACTAGCCTTCTGGATGCAGGCACATTTGTCAGTTGCTGCCACTCAGCCCTAAGCCGATTAGCTGACTTGGTACGGCCATTGCGGACTAACCGGTGCAGCTGGTGATCATCCCTCCTTGTGGTTCTGCGGGGACGTCCTGGCCTCGATATTGGAGTAGGGACATCCCTCTGAGCATTTCGTTTCAGGATCTTTGACACCTGACGTTGAGTGATACCATACTGCCGAGCAATAGCACGTTGTTTCATGCCGTAATTTCGTAAAGCCACCACTCCATGACAAACAGCATTGTCGAGTTGACGGAGCATCTCCAGAGGAAGCGGCAATAACTTTTGGAGACGTGCAGCAGTTGTTTTCCACGAATGCAGAACGCAACAACCCTTGTATACCCGACTGTGAAGCCAATCATCAAATGCACCTGTCCGTACATTTTCCCACGCCACCTGTGATATAATCCTGTTATTGACTTCTTGCTGCGACAGACAATCAGTGACATGGTTCTTTTAACAAATAAATCACCAAAGTGGAAAAGAAACTCACCAGATTGATATACTGAGTTAAGAAAGTAAACCCAAGTCAAGAAAAAAAAAATTCCACATTAAATGCCAAGTCTGTATATACATATATACAGACTTGGCATTTAATATGGAATATTTTTTTTGTGGGGGTGAACTTACTTTTCAAGATGACAGAGCCAAAAGTTCATTGGAATTATGTTGAAATAATGCTAGATTTTGTTAGTGACCTTTAAAAGAATCAAAAACCACATTTGACATTTCGAAGCAAATCAATTGATCCTTGAAAGTGATGTAAACTGATATTGAACTCAATTAACGGACAGTACTGTTAAACTTCTGTACGTTTTCCAGAAGTATATCTTTATTTTGCACATTAGCCAAAAAATTTTTCAACAAAAACAAAAGCTAAATTATGACTGGGATTACAGTCAGTAAAATTACAGTTCAGTACTTCGTGTAACCCCCACGAGCATTCAGGAGAGCACGTACACGTCGAGGCATGCTGTTCATGAGATTTGCCAAGGTTTGGACAGGAATCGCTTGCCATGCAGTGACAATAGCCTGCTGCAATTCATGCACAGAGGTAGGCTGCTGGTCCAAGTTGTCGATTTGACGCGTTAATTCTGCCCACAAGTTCTCTATCGGATTTATATCCGGGGACATGGCAGGCCACTCCATATGCTCTACACCACGGTCAGCAAGAAAGTGTTGGATCATGTGAGCATGATGAGGCCGTGCATTGTCATCTTGGAAGACAAGGTTTCCTCGAAAGGCTGCACGAGCAAATGGAAGCAGTGATTCTTCCAGAATGACCCTGTACTTGAACTGGTTCAGGTTTCCATTCAGAACAACCTTGTCAGTTTTGCCCCTGCATGAAAAGCAG
This sequence comes from Myxine glutinosa, assembly GCF_964187855.1. Classification (NCBI taxonomy): domain Eukaryota; kingdom Metazoa; phylum Chordata; class Myxini; order Myxiniformes; family Myxinidae; genus Myxine; species Myxine glutinosa. Next base: position 41,390,776 of record NC_136268.1, read on the forward strand.
CCCAAAACGGTCACCCCACCACCTACAGCTTGGACTCTTGGCACTATACAATCTTCGTTGTGGGCTTCATGCACTTGTCTGCGCAATCGGACGCGGCCATCTTGAGGATAGACCAGAAATCTAGACTCGTCACTGAAGGTCACGTGATTCCAGTGTCCTGGCTGCCATTGACGGTGCTCTCTGGCCCACTGCAATCGGCGCTGGCTGTGTTGTCTGGTCAGGCGTGGCTTTCTCAGGGGACGCCTGGCACGATAGCCTGCTTGAAGCAGTCGTTGGTTGACCAGCCTTCTGGATGCAGGCACATTTGTCAGTTGCTGCCACTCAGCCCTAAGCCGATTAGCTGACTTGGTACGGCCATTGCAGACTAACCGGTGCAGCTGGCGATCATCTCTCCTTGTGGTTCTGCGTGGACGTCCTGGCCTCCGTATTGGAGTAGGGACACCCCTCTGAGCATTTCGTTTCAGGATCTTTGACACCTGACCTTGAGTGATGCCATACTGCCGAGCAATAGCACGCTGTTTCATGCCAGAATTTCGTAAAGCCACCACTCCATGACAAACAGCATTGTCAAGTTGACGGACCATCTCCAGAGGAAGCGGCAATAACTTTTGTAGATGTGCAGCATTTGTTTTCCACTAATACAGAACGCAACAACCCTTATATACCCGATTGTGAAGCCAATCGTCAAATGTACCTGTCCTTACATTTTGTCACGCCACCTGTGATATCATCCTGTTATTGACTTCTTGCTGCAAAAGACAATCAGTGACATGGTTCTTTCAACAAAGACATCACCGAAGCGTAAAAGAAACTCACCAGATTGATATACTGAGTTCAGAAAGTAAACCCAAGTCAAGAAAAAATATATATTCCATATTAAATGCCAAGTCTATATATATATATATATATATATATATATATATATATATATATATATATATATATATATATACGTATATACATGTATATATGTGTATATATGTGTAAATATGTATGTATATGTATGATTTGCAACAACAAATCGATGAGTTCCTGCAGCAATAATTCATGGTCTGTCCACTTGAAGTCCAGTTTTCCAGCAGCTTTGTGCCAACCATGTCTATCTGGTGTTGGTATATCTGTCAGAGCTTAATCTTCGCTGCATCATTTGAGGGCTTGATAATTATTAATTAGCCTTCGTTAAATGCTCTTCCGTAATACTCTGCAGGGTGAAAGAACACTTAGGTTCACCACCACATTGCAGACTGATACCAACAATCTGAGCTTTGGACTAATTTACGTGAAGCTACATGTTTCATTTACTTGGATTCAAAGCTCTCTTTGGAATGAGCTTTGTGACTTTGGACTTCAAAGCTTTTCACTTGTTTTGCTTTCAACTTGTAAGTCGTGTGTGATGGAGCGGAAATTGCAAGTATCATTTCTTGCACATCATCACTCGATTAGCAAGCCTGGTGTCGCTTTACGTTAAAGGTCGCTGGCTTAATTAGATCTTAGGGTCTTGAATTTGACCCTCTGTCATACCATGAAATAATACTAGGTGGGTTGACTCAGCCTGGCATCCTTCGGAGGTTGGCAAAATGAGTACCAGCTTACTGGTAACAGGGACAATGCATCAGCGGCACGAACCAACAATAAATCGCTTAACATCAGACCCTTTGATCTGATGCTTTATTTCACATAATGACCGATGTATTCAAAAGTTGCCTCATGAACATTCGTCTCTTTAGTTGCTTTGCTGTCTCTTTCCGTGATGCTCATCTGTGTATCATCCTCGCAAAACGAGGGACAGTATAGTCTGCATATCTGGCAATTACTTAATCATCCTTCACCTTAATCAACATGTTGTCATCGTTCTTTCTATCTGTGGCCACTTTGATAGATTATTCTGCAATTTTTTTGACCCATTTTACAAGTTTCTGGTTTTTCTCATGTGCTATTTTGCGGTGTTTCGCAGGATTGAAGATCTTATTCTCAAAATAATGAAATCCACCAATGGTGAAGATGAACCATACAGCTCCAAGAAGCAAAGATTTTCACAGCATTGCAAAACAGAATCTTATCTGCAGGAAATAATTTAGAGGATGTGTCATGTGTGAAGATCTTCTTGGAGCTCATTCTCAATGCTGGTGGGTTTCTTTCATTATTGAGACTTACATATATGTTTATATAGATTTTCACAACAAAACCTTTGTGTTCCATGCAAACATATGCAGAAATTGTTCGATACTTTTGAACAAATGTCATCAGGTTTTTCATTGGCATTGCCTCTTTTTTGGCAAAGTTCAACCGTTTCTTGAATCTGTCTAAACTTGTTGCATATAATGGCCTTTCATCTGTGCTCTTTTTCTCAGAATTGTTCAAAAGTTTCTAACAAGATACCTGGAAGAGAAAAGGACAAGAAGAAATATAGGCTTTCCTTGGATCACTATGTACCCTGCAAAACGTACGTATTTTTTGGCCTCAACTCTCACTGCCTCTGGGGTGCACCCTTGGAAAACAAAAAAGTAAGTATGGGTTGTTGCTACTGGGAATGCAAAACCTTCTGACCAAGTTTGATATCTATATTTATATCTGTGCAGTATCTGTCTTGTGTTGTCTTGTCACTGAACTACTCCCTCAAACTTTTGTGAAATCGTACCAAACTTCTGGTATGCACCTATCTCTCCTGTGTGTATGTCCTAAGGTATATATATTTCTTATTATAATAGAGCAAACGTATATGGTGGTGTTTGTATGGTTATTTGTGACCAAAACGTCTCATTCAAATAAAATTAACACCCAAAACACAGTCCGTGAACTCTTAATTACATACTGTTGGAATATACCTTTTGACCCTTTCGACTGCTGAGACCCCTCAGACCTTTGACGACCCTTTAAGTCCCCCAAGACCGTTAAGACCACCAAGACCCCTGAAGACCTAAAATACCCTTAAAGACTGCAAAGACACACAATACCACGAAAACCCAAAATACCCATTAAGAAACCAAATACCCAAAATACCCTTAAAGACCCAAAAGACCATGAAGACCATGAAGACCCAAAATACCGCAAAGACCCAAAACACCCAAAACACACAAAAGATCTGAAAGACCCCGAAGACCAAATATACCCCAAAGATCCTTAAAGACTCAGAGGAACCAAAATACCCTTAAGACCCAAAAGCACCTGAAACCCAAAAGACTCTGAAGAACAAAAAGACCCCAAAGACCCAAAACACCACAAAGATCCAAAATACCCTTAAAGACCCAGAGGATACAAAAGACCCTGAAGACCCAAATCTCCCCAAAGACCCCGAAAACCCAAAATACCCTGAAGACCAAAAAGACTTAAATACCAAGAAGAACCAACATACCCCAAAAGACCCTTTAGACACAAAAGCCCCTGAAGACCCCAAAGACCGAAAAGACCCCAAAGACCCAAAACACTCTTAAAGGCCCAGACGATACAAAAGACCATGAAGACCCAAATGACCCAGAAGATTCAAAAGACCCCAAACACCCTGAAGTCCCAAAAGGCCCCAAATACCCAAAAGAACCTGAAGACCCTTGAAGACACTGAAGACCTTAAAGACCTAAAAGACCATTAAATGCCCCCAAAGACCCTTAAAGACCCAGAGGAACCAAACTACCCAAAATACCCCGAAGGCCCAAAAAACCCAGAAGATACTGAAGACCCAAAAGACCCCAAATACCCTGAAGACCAAAAGGTCCCTGAAGACCCAATTTTTGGCTGCTCTCCCCCACCATCCACCCCATCATTCCCCCACTTCCCCCTACAATCCCCAATCCAACATCACCACCACTAAACTAACCCCCACCCACCATTCTTGCCATCTCTCACTCCCTGAGAAAGCAGACATGGTCAAATATGCCTACCCCTCTGAAACGACGTGTGGTGAGGTGCGCTGAGCGCAGTCATGCAAGAATATATATATATATATATATATATATATATATATATATATATATATATATATATATATATATATATATATATATATATATATATATATATATATATATATATATATATAAATAAATATATATATATATATATATATATATATATATATATATATATATATATATATATATATATATATATATATACTATATATATAAATAAAATATATATACAGTGAAACCTTGACTTACGAGTTTAATTCGTTCTGTGACCGAGCTCGTAACTCAATTTGCTCGTTTCTCAAATTAAATTTCCCCATTAAAATGCATTGAAATGCTATTAATCCGTTCCAGCCCCCAAAAAACCACACCAATTTTTTTTGTTACGTGTTTTTAAATAAGAAAAATGTACTTTATAAATAACAAATAATGTATAAACAAGCACGACCTCGTATATACTGTACATAATAAGTGGCGTTACGCGCGCTGCTTGTAAACAAGGAGGAAGCGGACAACGCGGTAATTTGTAAGAGTCTTTATTCAAGAGCTCACTGTAACACTAGCGCGCTCCGGGCTACGCGCCCCGTGCATATCCTGAGGCCACGCCTACCCCTCGGCGTGGCCCCCGCCCACTTGGTGCGCGGAATGATGTCACCACGCCAGTGAGCCTCCGTGTCCGCCACAATGTAAAGAAATAAACTGGTTTTATTAAGTGTATTTACCTTGAAGATCAGACAAAGATGCTGGCGGAGGTGGAGGAGATGACTTTTGCCTTTTTCGCCACACTTTCCTCGCTTTCACTTGCAGGGCGTTTCAATAAAAACCTGTCCAACGAGGTTTGTTTCTTCCTCCCTTTCAAAATGTTTCGATCGTACTGCTACGATCGTACTGCCTCGCCAAGTCGACAACACGCACACCTCGCTCATGTTTTTCGACGATTGCGTGTTTTATATCCAAGCACATCATCCTCTTCTTCTTCTCAGTACTGCCCTTGGCACTCAATTTCTTAGGACCCATGGTTAAAACTAAGAAATTTTCCAAAATAACCAAAATGCGAAAACAAAGCAGCAGCGATATACGGCAGAGATGCTTGCACGGCAAGATAACCACGTGACCGGAACCCACCTGGTGGCGGGTGGCGTAAGCTCGTAACTCAGATCTCGGCTCGCATCTCAAAGCAAAAAACCGCCTGAGCGACGGCTCATATCTCGGAAAACTCGTAAGTTGGTGCACTCGTAAGTCAAGGTTTCACTGTATATATATGTGAAGAAGCAGCTCTTCGTTTGCAAAAGAAGTCCACAATAGCCTGAAATGACGCAGCTTTATTAAAAACCAACTTATACAGATCCGGAAGAAGCCAAGACATCTACAGCAAGAGCCAGTCTCATGCCACGTCAAGCCTTCCTGGAAACACATTGATTCTCATTCACTTATATATGAATACGATTATCAGAAAATCTCCGAGAGAACAAAGCGACTGGCGAGAGTCCCTCCCACCGTTATCCGCTGTTCGGGGGAGTCAGCCCTTCCTTATCATTCGGACCAAATGTTTCTCTGGGCTCCGAGAAAACAGAAATGTAACTCACAAAGAGAAGAGTGTATGCTTGGCCAAACAAACCCATATATTTTATGGGTTTGTTTACATGAGTAATTCAAAGCATGTTTATACAGAGTCATGCGTCGCTGTGATTAATACAAAATATATATGGTTAACGATAGGTTTATGTCTGCACTCTAAACATTCTACTCGCGTTACACAAAATCACGCGCATGTGGGCGTGGTTTCACGACCGGCCTTATCTAGCCTCGAAAAAAGCACACGTATACAATTGTCCAGCATGACCTCAGCGAGCCTTTCCTCATCCAAAACTAAAACGAAGCAAAAACCCTTTATTAACTTTATGAAAATAGCATTTTTAAACAACATTTAAATCATAACACATTAGCAACCAACGTCTATAACTGAACTTTAGGCAATAACAAATCTACAACTTGACATTCCTTCCTCTTGTCTCGTCGAGACAAAGTATCTTAAGAGACAACGTGCCACATCGGGCTTTATTGAAAAATAATTGTGTAATGCGGGTATTGAAAAAATAATTGTGTAATGCGGGTATCTCCCAAGGGCATATCGTGCGCCCAAAGCGCCTCGCCCGTGCATTTGGCGAGCGTGTCGTGTGGTGCGTGCTCGGAGCCTGAGGGCTCAGAACATGAAAGTCCATTAACGTTTCGGATCCACAACGAAGGTGTCTGGTCCAGATGAGGTTCTGCTCCGCCAGAGGGCCCGTCACCTCCCCTGCGGAACTTGCTCCCCCCACCCTTTGCAGACTCAGTCCTTGCAGATCTTCGAAGTTAATCAACGATCATGCCCATGAGGTCCCTCACGTGCTGCTGTTCTGGGGAATACATAGTATTGTCAGTATCTTGTGTCTCAATTTCCTGGTCAGGGTACAGAGCGTAAAAATCCGATTCACTTGAAGCATTTGAACTTAATACATATGAAGAAAAGAGAGGGACTTCCTTTATGTCAAAGTCTCCCATGGGCGCCTGGTCGGCTTGCGGGTCTAGGACATCCGCGTCGGGTCCCTCGACCGCCAGACCCAGTGTCGCAATCAGATCCATAGTTGGGTTGAAAGGGGGCATGCAGCTGTCAGCTTGTCCGTTGGTGTACACGCAAGGGGTTTATAGCACAAGTATCACAGTCATCACATACACCGTTACAGGCAGCAGCCAGTTCCCACATGGGATCCGCACAAGTATCACAGTTGCCACAAAATTCAATACAATTTTCTGGAGCGTTGGTCGCAACTGCCTTGTTGAAGGACCCGTTCAGGTCGACGGCCTCTGTGGTCAGAGCCATAGTCGTTGTCGGCGGCTTCTTCACTTTCCATCCTGTAAAATACTTTCTCATACAGAGGAGGACTAGAGATTTCATTAGTGCCCCCCAAATTACTACCCCGATTATCACAGCCAGTGCGGTCAATAACCACTTCACTATGGTGCCCGTCCATCCCTGGAACCAGTCAGTGAGCCAGCTAAATGTATAAGAATTTTCACGCGCGATCCGATCGATCGTCAGGGCGTGGCTAGTTTCCCTTAGTCTCACTTCTGCATCACCATTGTACGCATGTGAATCACCGTATCCAATAGTATGTCATGAGCCGTAGCGGTGTCGTTTGCCACCTTTTCTAGGGCCAAAGCCAATTTGTCTATCCGGAAACTATCCATGACTGTGCCCGCTCCTGGGAAGAAGAAACCAAACACCTTTTCCCATAGACTCCCGTGTAGTTTAGTGGTTCCATCTTCGTTCATGACTGACCTCTTATAACGCCTGTCCAAGGACTTTGGGTCTAGCTCATCCAGTATCTCAACGTCAGGAAGGACTGAACCCAGATAACATGTGCCCCCCCAATTATTTGGTAAATAGGGGTAAGCCTTGTCGCCGCATATAAACATTGTCCCATGGGGTGGGACCAGGTGGGTGGATAAGCACTGGAGTCCCTTTACCACCCCATTAATCCTACTAACCCCCCTAGAGAATGTTATAGCCGTTATGTTGTGGTTGTGTTTATCTTGCAGTACTATTCGTAATGTAATCCCCGAGCTCCCTTGTCCCAGCTTCCCGGGGAGAGTGTAGGCGCATTCTGATTCTCCCATACGCAAGTGGCCGGAACCCTGGAGGCAGACCGTCCCTTTCTGTGGTTTGACCCAGACGGGGGCAGGCCTCTCGGCCACATGGGCAATCATTGACGGGCGATAATTAAATTGTCGATTGCAACTCTTGCCGTTGTCAACCCCTTCTCTTTCCAGCGTGGTGACTAAACATGGGGAATCGATAGGTTGTGAGCAGAGGTCATTGAGGGACAGAGGTAGCACTATCATGTGTATTCCTGTGGTGCCTGCTTGGGGAAAGTGCATGCACGACCAGCAGTGTGTCCTATTTTGAATTGTTGCCACCTCCCTGGCCACTTTCCAATATGTGTTTTCCCCCCTCTTTGGGGCCTTATCCTGGGGTTGCGGCGTGAGTATGTATTCGTTGCATCGTATGTAGTTCTTTTCGCCACCGGCCGCGCCAGGGGTCCAGACGCTGCACCGGACCTGCATAGTCATGCCTTTCTCTAGGCGCGTGCGTGTTTGTAGCTTAAAATCAGGGGTTCCCCATTTGTATCCTGGTTGGGCCAAGGTCTTAATGCTAGCTTGCCCGTCTTCCCGGAACTCTCGTTGCTTTTGTAGTTCCATGCCAACGCGTCCAGGCCCTGCCGACAGTGCTAGCCAATTTATGTTCACCCAATTTGTGTGCAGGGCTTTCTGTTCGAAACATGGTAGTGATACTCTTTGTCCCCATGTTACGGTGAGGTGTCGGGTTTCGTTTTCGCATCTATTGGAATCGGAGTTTCCCCTAGCTGCTGTCGCTATCAATAGTATTGTACCTATGATTAGGCCCATCCTTACTGTGGTTGCTGTGGTGTAGTGTCTGGTGCTTGTATGGCCAACTTACAGTGCGTGGCGTGGATCCACGAGGTCTTGCCCTCGCAAAAGACTGCCGTTGGTGTAGTCAGCAACACCTGGACTGGTCCCTTCCACCTTGGTTCCAAGGCGTTCTTGCAGGTGAAGTGCTCCACGAACACCTGGTCCACAAGTCTCCTGGGAACGCCTGGTCTACAGGTCTCCAATTCATAGATTCAATTCATTCAATTCATAGTTTCATAGAACACCTTTTCTCCAATTTCCTAATCCACTTTTTTCAAGTGGATCCAATTTTATCCAATATTCAGCGAGAGTTTCAACTAGAATTAACACAAACAAACCACCATTAACCTCCATTAACACAAACAAACCACCATTAACCTCCATTAACACAAACAAACCACCATTAACCTCCATTAACCTCCCCCTATTATTTATTTATTTTCACGAATAAACAAATAATAGAAATAACCTGGTCTACTTCCAATTTCAATTCTGGTCAGTTCTGGTGTCTGGTCACACACAATGTTTTCCTCACCCACTGTGATTCGCTCAAAATAGATTCTCACTGTTATGTCTGAAATTCGTCTCATGGAAACCCATTCAAGAGTCCGGTGTAACAGATAGCCAAACACATAGACACGCCGAAGACCCCAGGGTACCCATCAAACTAGCTTGTCCCCAGATCCACAACACAGCGAAACATGTAACTTTACTAAAATAATCACTTACTCATAACTAATACTCATAATAACTCATAATTACTTATGTAATTACTCATACCAATACTTACTTAAAATAATGTAATATCCCAATCTTCACCCCCTATGCAAATCGAAGCACCCCGGACGATCCACAACCAATATCAACCACTGTAGCCGTCTTCCCGACTCCAGGCAGCCACACGCAGCCACATACATCTCCATCCACGTCACACAAGACAACAGCCAACGAGTGTGTCCACCACACAGAAACCTTTGGCAATGCAACAACCGAACTCCCAGACAACCAACAACAAAACCCAATCCATCTCCATGGCTCATCAAGCAGTTCCAACTTAATCCAGCTTCACATACCGATTTCCCCAAAAACTCGTGAAACTTCACCCCCATTTTGGAAAAACCCTGGACTAAACCCTGACACCCTAAATAACTTCAGACTCATCTCCAATCTACCCTTTCTGTCAAAAGTTTTGGAACGTGCTGTGGCCACTCAACTCAAACATCACCACTCTGCCAATAACCTGTATGAAACATCCCAATCCGAATTCTGCTCCAGCCACAGTACTGAAACTGTTCTCCTCAAAATCACCAGCGACCTTTTCTCTCCTCTGATGCTGGCAACCTCAACATTTTCATCCTCCTCACCTCAACGCCTCCTTTGACATCATCAATCACGCCATCCTCCTCACCCTGTTTAGACCAGCTTGTGCCTATTAAACCCAAATCAGTTCACTCCCAAGCCTACAAGGACCACCTACAGCACTGCAAAGATGTCCTCTACTCTCAAATTATCCACTCTGGCTCCGGAATCCCAAAAGCACTCTTCTCTACAATAAACAAACTAAATAAACAAACTTTACAACGTGAACAAACTCCTCAGCGCCCTGGATACCGCCACCTGTCATTCAGAGTAGACAACAGCATCTCCTTTCTGGCTTTCAGCATCTCCTTTCTCCTTTCTGGCATCCAAATAAAATTCTGGCTTCAAATCAACTTCCTCGAACTTAACTATGATAAATCTAAATTAATCTTCGTTTGCCCCAAAACCACTCACCAAATTCACCCATAACTTTGCCCCCAACATCGATGGTCATTTGAACACAAATTGAACAAAATTAATCGAACAAAACACTTCCATTAACTCGACATTCTTTTCACAGCACAAAGTTCACTTGAACATCCTTTTCCTGGATACTCCCTCTTTATTTTTATACCATACCATGCTTCTCCACTTGCAACCCAAATATTTTCCATGAAATAAATAAAATGAATTTTATGAATCTTCTCATTATTTGAAAGTTTACAAAATGTTCCAAATCTGTATATTATTTTCTACTGTGGTTATATTAAACCATTATTTTACAAAATCCAACTTTCAATAAACTGGAAAATGCTTCGCCATGGAATAGTCCACCACTCATATAAATAATCATAAGAGTTCTGCGAAACATCTCCATCTTTAAAACTTAGCCAACCAATTTTAAACCACATGTTTTCCCCCAAAAAAACAAGTCACATTCTTTGTATATTGCCAACATTGTTCATCGTTTAAGTATCATCCAGAACTAAATTTTTATAAACCATCAACTTGTAGATGCATTTATTTATATCCCATTAACCCAAGAACTCTCAATTGCTTGGTTATATTTTAGTAATGTCATATATCCATATTTCTTTTCCAAAATGTTCCTGATATACACATTAATCCCATCTGTCTTTGTTTCCAGATGAACTCAAATCAGGAAATCAACACAAATCCTTATTACCTCCAATCAATCACACTGCACATCATTCCCCGTCCTTGATGGATAATTTTACATCCAGATGGGCACAGCATCCCGTTTTTGGCGACCCAGCCCTGAAACAAGCCCCTGGACTCCTTGCAGGCTGGACCAAAACCCCTGGACGAAGTTGCATCCCAGTACTGACTCTGCTGCCTTCTTGCAAACCACTTCAACTCCATGAATTTTACATGTTTCGTGAACAGAACAAAGCCCTCTGTAATTGTCAGATTGAACCTGCCCCAAACCCGTCCATATAAACTCCATTGTTGTCCTGTCCATCTCTCTGTGTTGTGGATCCGGTGCAAAGTTACACAAAGTTCCCGTTTACATTTTGTGACTCACAGCTCCTGCCTCCATGGAACAATGACGCCTAAGCACTCAATTAGCCCTCCCAGTACCAAAGACTTACAATCAGACCGACAGACAGACAAATAACAGAGGCATGTCGCCAGCCCCAGCACAGGACATCACCTTTCCGGGCAGGCACAATATAATCCACAGTATCGAAATGCCAATTTCTATCCGGAGCCTCGCGAAGCCAAAATCGGACATGTTCACTGCATTTCAACCTCCATTTCACTGACCCTGACTATCCCCATTGCTCGATCACGCACGTCACTGTGCTCGGCCCGGTTAAATTAAACTCAAGCGTACTGTACCTGACGCTTCCGGTCGGCACCGGAAGTCTGTTTATTTCTTGAGACCCCTGAATCGGGACATCAACGACAATTACAACGACAAACAGGACTCGATATTCTCTGTTCATTAATTACGTACATGATTTTGGTTTTACCCACAATATAATGTCCCGATATTCTCCAGATTTAAGTCCTATATATCCTGTCGTTAAAGCAACACCCTGTAGACTGACTCCGCCTGTCGTTCTTCCAAGGTTAGTGAATTATCTCCGACCTCTTTCCCTTACAAATCTCGAACAAAGGTCAACTAAACTTTAAAAGGTCAAACTTCGAATTGGGGTAACCAGCGCTTTATTATTCCGCAAATAATACAAGTCCGGCGTCATTCCCTGCAAGAACCACATCCAGACAGACAAATGACCCTTATTGAGGCTCTACATCGCAAAATGCTAGCTCCTACGAATCCAACAACCGTCACAATCCGTCCAGGAACTTCCGTACGAGGCGTGCTTCACAATGCATCACCTTTACTACCTGGTGCACACCTTTCGCACATCCTTCCTCGTTCGCACAACGCTTCATCAACACACCTCCTCGCGCCCACACCTTGGCACAAGCCACACCACATACCGACAGTTGACCTCAACCTTTCTCCTTCCTCGGATCAGCGTTCTGTTGAAACGTGACATTTCTGCTCAAATTATTGAATTTCCAATTTTAATAACTTAACCTTACCAGCATACTAAATCTGTGTCCGCATCGATCAACACAAATGCATCGATGCATCTTCCAGCCGCCACTCCGCACTGTACCTTACTGTATGAACAAGACTTCCTGTTGGAACTTGGCTCCGGAAATTAATTACTCTGTCTTGAAATCGTTTATTTTAGCCATCTTAAATAAATCCATCCATCTATCCATCTTATAAATCCATCTTAAATAAAAATCCATCTTATAAGTCCATCCATCCATATAAATCCATCTTAAATAACGTATTCGTCCTGTGACATTGCCTGGCATATATGTCGCAGCCGGCCACTATTCCGACATGGCTCGTCTGACATGAACGTCCGACATCCAGCAAAGTCGAAATGACCCACAATGCATTTGGGCACACATCCTCCTCTGAGAGTGGGCGAGTTATCGCCGGCACTCTGAGCAAATCTCATACAGCACACCCGTGACTCGCGGCTCGCTCGGCTCCTGCCCGAACGCACAATATCCCTCTACCCAAACTTCCACGGAGCCGCACGGCGGAAACACAGGTTTGTACCACACTTTAATTAAACGAACATTGCCAGGATTCTCGGATAGACGTTTAATTTCACAACACACATGACAAAAATCCGATTTAAATTCAGAGATCGCCGATCGACCTGGCACAACCATCTCAACGCGACGACGCCACGCCGCCCCCCGTCTTGGCGCGCACCCTCGTGCCTCCACACGAATCCCAACACTCCCTGCACGCCGCTCTATTCGCGTTCACGGCGGGGTTTACCTCACGTTGGGACATGCAGTCGGCTGTCATAACAAAGTGCGAAAAGCTGTCATAACAAATCTACGACCTGGCATGTAGTGAGCTGTCAGAACATTGAGCTGTCAGAACTCATCCCTAGCTCGTAAACATCGCAAAAAACAGGATCTCCGACGCTCCACCTCTCTGACCCAAAATGCACTATGTGACATCATCATCCTAAAGGTGAGCTGCCTCAGGAATATAGGCCTACCCCACACATACAATACACAATATCTGCCATTGAATGAACTCTTCAATTCAAGTAAAACACACATATTGATTCGAATTCTGAATTTAGTTCAACAAATTCCAAATCTCCGTCCGACTGCCGCTCGAAAGAAAAAAAAACAGCCCATCCTGCAACCATCTCCAAGAAACCGCTTCATATCAACAGTAGATCGACAAGGGCACTCCGAGTGCTTTCCTGACCCGATTTATATCAATTCGCTTCCCAAACAACTCCCAAACAGATGACAGACAAATACATTGGTCAGATACACACGTCAATTAACATCCCAATATACATTCATTCCTCATTCATATACTCATAGAAGTCTCCCAGACTTCGCGCGAAACTCAGATCGACTCAAATCATGCCTTTCTCCAGCCACTCCCAAACAATCTTTGCTCATTCATGTTACGTCTCTCATTCAAGGAAAAGGATTTTTTGGGACGGGTTGGACGGGGGTGGGTTGAGGTGAAAAAGGGAAGGCAGGGCGGGGGGTGTTGGGGTGTTGCCTAGAGCCCCGGGACTGAGCTCAGGTCTTGGGGGGGTGGGGGGTGTTGCCTAGAGCCCCGGGACTGAGCTCAGGTCTTGGGGGGTTGGGGGGTCTTGGTCTGGTATCTGGTCCAGCGGCATCACTCGCTGATTTACTTGTTTAACTGCTTACTTACTTGTCCTCTGGCCAGGGATTATTTAAATCTTTAGTTAACACAGCCCAGTCCTTTAATGGTCTTACCGCGGCAAAATGATGCCTCTTAAACATGAAAGATGCCGGGGTTCCCTTAAGGGGTTCCCTTTCTTTCATTAGCTTGCTTCCCATCTTATTGCTCTGGGCTGATCCTTCCTGGAAAGTTCTCGGCCTGGCTCAACCTTTACGGCTGTCCGACCTCACTTTTCCCCCTTCCCTTGTACCGAACGTTATCTTCACCGATATCCTGCGCAAATCCTTTTACTGGCCATGTTTTTATGGCCTTCTATGTTCCTATGGCCTTCTATCTAAGTTAGCCACAGCCCTTCGTTCCCTGGCATGCAATGGCATACCCCATCTTGTCTCTGGGCTGTTCCTTCCTGGAAAAATCTTGGCCACCTGGCTTCAGCCTATATGGCTGTCCGACCTCATTTTCCCCTCCTGGTGCTAACTGTAACTTTAAGCTTACTGTTAAGTCCTTACTTGTTTATCCTGGCTTTAACAAAGCTACGTCATTCTGAGGCCTAAAATGAGCCTTTACTTACAATTTCTGTTCGAGTGCAGGCCGCGCGGAGACAGGGAGACTAAGCCCGCTCGAGGGAGGAAGGTACGAATTTGGAATAATAGCCCTCTGATATAAAACAACTCCCACCTTTAATCAAATCCGCGTGCCGGCGCCGGCCTCAGGCAGCCTTCCTCCTGTCCCTCGGGCTCCGTTTCCCGTCGTCCGGTGCTGACCCCATTCCTGGTACCATCTGTGAAGAAGCAGCTCTTCGTTTGCAAAAGAAGTCCACAATAGCCTGAAATGACGCAGCTTTATTAAAAACCAACTTATACAGATCCGGAAGAAGCCAAGACATCTACAGCAAGAGCCAGTCTCATGCCACGTCAAGCCTTCCTGGAAACACATTGATTCTCATTCACTTATATATGAATACGATTATCAGAAAATCTCCGAGAGAACAAAGCGACTGGCGAGAGTCCCTCCCACCGTTATCCGCTGTTCGGGGGAGTCAGCCCTTCCTTATCATTCGGACCAAATGTTTCTCTGGGCTCCGAGAAAACAGAAATGTAACTCACAAAGAGAAGAGTGTATGCTTGGCCAAACAAACCCATATATTTTATGGGTTTGTTTACATGAGTAATTCAAAGCATGTTTATACAGAGTCATGCGTCGCTGTGATTAATACAAAATATATATGGTTAACGATAGGTTTATGTCTGCACTCTAAACATTCTACTCGCGTTACACAAAATCACGCGCATGTGGGCGTGGTTTCACGACCGGCCTTATCTAGCCTCGAAAAAAGCACACGTATACAATTGTCCAGCATGACCTCAGCGAGCCTTTCCTCATCCAAAACTAAAACGAAGCAAAAACCCTTTATTAACTTTATGAAAATAGCATTTTTAAACAACATTTAAATCATAACACATTAGCAACCAACGTCTATAACTGAACTTTAGGCAATAACAAATCTACAACTTGACATATATATATATATATATATATATATATATATATATATATATATATATATATATATATATATATATAGTTGTGGATATGAGAATTGTGTTTTTTTATTGTGTAATGAATTGTAAAATATCACCCTCCTTCCTCCAGTTGTTGTGTAAAGAAAGGTCAAAGGTCGCCCATAGTTAGGCCACCGCAACACGTAGCCAATCATAAATTCCCTCGGTAGTTATGTCCCTAATCTTTGTAGTTGAAGGCTCTGTTTCCCATTAAATTGACACTTCATTGCACCGAATTAAATAAGGTAGATCCCTCTGACATGATATCTTCAAAGTGCCAGCTTACGCCACTTTGCTGCATTTTAACTCCCTTACGCCACTTTGCTGCATTTTGTCTCCCTTACGCCACTTTGCTGCATTTGACTCCATTAGCCACGTGGTTAAGCCTCGGAGAAGAATGGCGTGTCTCCGCCCTCGTGATCGGAAGGAGGAGTGAGCGGCACCAATCCACCAACCAAGAACGAGGGGTTTGGCTTGAGAGAGCGGAGAGAGAACGATTGGGGGAGGTTCAAAAAGGTTTGAGGGTGTGGCCTATAAAAGACCGCCGCGGGACGCCTCGAGAGAGAGAGCTTGAACGAGAGAGCTTGAACGAGAGAGCTTGAAGAGAGCGCTTGAACGAGAGAGCTTGAACGAGAGAGCTTGAAGAGAGAGCTTGAACGAGAGGGCTGTGAAAAGCAAGCTGGAGAGAGGGAGAGAAGGGAGAGAACCCCGAAAGAGCACGCGACACAGCAGCAACAACAGCTTGAAGCAGGGGAGCTCGAACCACAGCAGTGTGAACCAGTGCAGCTTTGGGAACCGCGGCAGTGGACGTGACCGCAGCGTGGGCGTCTGACGACGGTGCCGAGGTGACCACGAAGCAACGGCGGCCGGCCCGACCGTGCTCCAGCCCGAGCTGAACCTTCTCCCTCCAGCCAATCCACCCTGCAATTCCCCATTCGTGTGAGTCTGTCTTGGTTTGTTTTGTCCTTGGGTTTCGAAGTAAGACTGTTAATAGGTAAGCTAATGATTTCACTGTGTCTCCTGCTCCTTCCATTTCCCTGTGTATAACCTTGACTGCTCTTTTTGCTTTGGCTTGTGTAAATAATTAATAAATCCTGTTTTTCCTCCGTACTTCTTCTTCTTCTTCATTCTCGTTCGGTCGCTTTAGTGGTTTCAATATTGGGTGTACGTGGCGCGATTCGGCCAACGTTCAGGATCGGGTTTAGTGAAGGCTAATGACTCGAACTTCGGGTTGCTAAAAACCGCTCGGCAACTAGACCATCCAAACCGGGGTTCGAGCGGTACTTGTCTCCCTAGTCTGCGGAGGGACGGATAAAGGTATTCGGGATAAACCCTGGACCCATAACCCTGATCCGTTCCATCCCGCGGGATAGCATTACAAGTGCCAGGAGCGGAGACGGTCAGCTTAACAAGACAAGGGACTAACCACCCCTTGCTAAGGGGGAAGAGCCGTACTCCGTATCCGTAACAATTGGTGTCAGGAGTGGGATTCGAGGCCTGAACCAAATTTTTAAAACATCTAAAAAAAAAAAAAATTTGGTCAAAATTTGGAGTGGCCGAAATTTACTTTTAACATCCCAAATTAAAAGTCGCGCCATGGACGATCAAGGTGATCGAATGCCGGTTGGGGAGCTGGAAGGGGTAGAATCGACCCAGGACCTCGGGGAAATGTATGCGGGAGAAATGGAGGAAGAGAACAATGAGGAGGTGGTTGAGGAGGTATCAGGCGCACAAAATGGCCTTCTCGCGCACGAGGTTGGGGGTGCACAAAATGGTGGTGCCGCGGAGGTCGAGCCCGCGGTGGCGGCTGGGGACGCTGGGCAAACCGGGTTTGACCTCAGATTATTCCTGACCCAACTGAATGCAAAGATGGATAGAATGGGGCAGCAATTGGGGGGCCAAATGGGGGCAATGAGGGACGAAGCGAGGGGTACCAGCGAACAGTTGGGAAATAAATTTGAGGGTTTAGACAAGAAATTTGAGGGTAAATTTGAAGGGCTAGACAATGGGATAAAAGAGGTGAAGAATGGGTTAACGGGGTTGGAAAATAGAATGGCTGACCAGGAGAACCAGATGGAAGGAATGAAGAATGGGTTAGGGGGGTTAGAAAACACAATGGATGACAAATTGCGGGAAGTAGGGGAGCAATCCGCCCGGGAAATCAAACGGATGGGGAACCAGATAGAGGAGGTGAAAATCGGGTTGGAAGGTAAACTGGATGCTCAGAGGGATGAATTGGAACAGATGAGGGCGGCATCTACTAAAGAGATGGGAGAAATGGGGGAGGAGATAAGACGAGGTGTGGGTGAGGATGTCTTGGGGGTACGTGAGGAGGTAAAGCGAGGTGAGAAGCGTATGGAGAAAGAGGTGAGAAATAGTACGGCTAGGTTACAGGGGGGCATAGAAGATCTAACAAGGGGAGTAGAACAGCTGACGGTGGGACAAAAGGAACTAATGGAGCAGGTGGAAAAGAACACTGCGGTACTAGGAGGGTTGAAAGCAACACAAAAAGAACTCAAAAATGAATGAATAGCGACGAAGAGGGAATGTCGGATGGTACATGAGGGGTTGAAAAAGAGGTTGGACGAGGTGACAGAGGCAATGGAGACGAAAGACCGGGAGGTGAGGACGCACATAGAAACGGTTAAGGTGGCGTTAGAGGAAGAGATAGAGGGGGCGCACCGGGAAATGAAGGAGGTAAAGGAAAAATTAGAGGAGGTGGAAGAAGGGGTGAGTGAAATTAAGAAGAGACGGAGGGAAACTAAGAAAGAGATAAAGGAGGAAGTAATGGAATATGTGCAAGGTCTGTGCTCAAATCGTGATGGTGTGCTTGCTAACCAAATAAAGAGTTTGCAGGTGGCGAAGGAGGTGCGGAGACAAGGTACCAAGGTGAGTGGCGGTATACTCGGAAATGTATATGGTGTGAGGGGAGATTCAGTCGGCTTGGGGGTTGGTTTGGACCCGGGTGTTCGTGAGAGGCCACTGGTAAAGTGTGCGACAGGTGCAGAGTGCGAAGGAGGGGGTGTGCGAGAATGTCCGACTAGGGGGTGTGTGAGGAAAAAGTGCGCGCCGAGGAGTGAGTGTGCTGTCGAGAGTGAGTTGGTCGTAGCGCGTGTGCGAGGGGGCACATGGAAGCGTGGGATGGGGAGTGTTACAGAGGATGTAACGAGAGAGTGCACTCCTGTGGTGAGTGTTACGGAGGGTGTAACGGGAGAGTGTGCGCAAGAGGATGCGCGAGAAAGGTGTGTAATGGACGGGTGCATGAGTACAGAGTGCGCTGTCGAGAGTAAGGGTGAATGCGTGACCGGGTGTGGTGGTGAAAGTAGTGAGAGTGACACGGAGCGTTAGTTGGTTGTGGCAGGTGAGGAAGGATGCACACCTGGAATGGTAGAGCGCGTATGGGAATGCACACTGGAGTTGGTAGTGAGGCACGTGATTGGGTGTGCGGAGGAGAGCACACCTGTGGTTGTCACAGAGGATGTGACCGAGGAGGGGGCGCAAAGAGGTGTGTTGGTGAGGTGTGCGAATGACAAGTGTGTGCGGTGGTCAGGTGTGTGACAAAGTCTATGAGCGGAATGAGTGTACCTGGGTGTGTAAGAGAAGGTGCAATGACAAAGAGCATGGAGACAGCTGGATGTATGAGCAAGGAACGGGCTACGGGGTGTAAGCATGCAAGTGGAGCATCGATGCTAACCGGGATAGCGGTTAGATCGACGTTTAGCCGAAGCGGGCCCTCGGTGCGTGCCAGGCTTCGTGTGCAGCGGGGACCAGCAGGGACCAGCAGGGATCGTAACCGCGGCGGTTTCGAAAGAACCGCCGTGCGGGATCCACGCCGGGCCGTGCTCTGAACGGCCGCGTCCGTGCTCCTCTAAGCGGAGCGGGCGGCCCGGTAGGAAGGGTCGTCATGGCGACCCCTTTTGGTTGAGGCGTTCCGGCAGGGCGAGATCGGGCCATTGGACGGCTCTGTGCCGAGATGGTGCATGGGATCTCGGCCCGGGTAAGCCCCCTTCCCTGCACCGAATGCCGGACGAATCCAACCGCCGGCACCAAACAACCCGCATTCATTGCTCGGCTTTGCGAAGCCGGGCTTTGGAAATGAATTGGCGCACCGAGAGGCTCAAGTGAGTAGACGTGTGATGATGATAGTGTTTTGGACCCGAAATTGAAAAGCAACATTTGATGATTGGCAAAGGATTGGCAGATTGATGATTGGTAGAATGATTAGCAGTGATTGGCAAATTTTTGATTGGCTGAAATTGGATGGGCCAAATTGGTAGTGGAAGATGCCCGATGTGGTGGGATGGCAACTTTGCCATCTCTCACACCCAGGGGCAAAGGAGCACTAGTTATGGGGTTGGCAGTGCCTGGCATGGTGTGGAGGTACGTCATCTCAGGTGAGTGGATGTAGATGGTGCGAGGAGATCTCAATCCTAACTACCTTCTAGATGACTTTAATACACTTTACACTACCCGGGGTCTTTCCCTGCCAATCCATTGGCCAACTTACACTATGGGTTCTAAAAACCAATTCCCATTGACCAAACTGTGGTGCTTATCAACTTGGGGTCTCACTCCCCCGATTCAACTCCCTATGCCCTTGCACAATTTCCTGGCTGAGTCGTGTAGCTCTCCCAGCAGGTCTACCCACCTGCACACCTCCACCACTGCAGTTGCCTCCGAGCTTACCTGCTCCTTACCCTAACCTATCTACCTGAGGAAGGCCCTCTGGCGCTCTCCCCACTCGGTGCCCTCTGGCACTGGGCTACCCGGGTCCGTCCTCTGGATCCTCGGGCCCCATCCACAACTCTACCGGCTCCCAGAGCCCACCTGCGGCCTCACCTGGCCGACATCCTAACAGTGGCGGAGTGTCCATTCAACTACACACACTAACAGGCTACACGCCCAGCCATTTCCACGACACTAATGCACCCATCCAACCATCATTCTTCCACCACGCCAGAGAGCCCGGGAGGGTTAGGATAATGATAGGGATCTAGAGAAGAAGACCATAGGTAACGGTAAGCTTAATTAGCGACTTTTGAACAGGTAGTGGGGACATAGAGAGGGTAGTTGGATGATAATGACGAGGGAGCGCAATAATATAAGGGGCGATGGGGAAGCGCGAGTTTTAGCAGGGCACCAGGTAGATTAGATGATGCCGAGTGAGTGAGTATTGATATCGGTGAAATGAGGAATTGCGAGGCAATGCTCGGGAGAGATGTGTGTATGAGCGTGGGAAAATCTGGGTGCCTGAGGCAATGGTTTTAAGGATCGAAATTGTATTGAAAATCGAAAGTGTATGGAGCAGTGTATGAGTGAGTAATAGTAATTGTGTGTTGTGTTGGCCAAATGGTCCAGGGAGGAAGGAGGGTGCAGGTGGCACCAGGTGTAATTGCACAGGTGTGCCAATCCAGGTGAGAATGGTAGTATGGAATAAATGGAGTCTGGAATGGATGGTTGTGGAGTGAGTATGGTGGAAACAGTGGAGTGGAGTGGATGGTGCGAAGGTGTGAATGGGGGAAGAGTGGACCCCCATCACGAATACCCAGGGAGGGTAGTTTTAAGAGTTAGGTAGAGGGAGTAGGTAAATTGTGGTTGGATATTGGCATCTGTGGTGCGTGTGGAAGAATGATGGTTGAATGGGTGCATTAGTGTCGTGGAAATGGCTGGGCGTGTAGCCTGTTAGTGTGTGTAGTTGGTTGGGCACTCCACCACTGTGAGGATGTCGGCCAGGTGAGGCCACAGGTGGGCTCTGGGAGCCGGTAGGGTTGTTGTGGATGGGGCCCGAGGATCCGGAGGACGGACCCGGGTAGCCCAGTGCCAGAGAGGGCACCGAGTGGGGTAAGCGCAAAGGAGGGCCTTCCCCAGTTAGATAGGTTAGGGTGAGGAGCTAGGTAAGCTCGGGTGGCAACTACAGTGGTGGAGTTGTGCAGGTGGGTAGACCTGCTGGGAGAGCTACATGACTCAGCCCGGAAATTGTGCAAGGGCACCGGGAGATGAATCGGGGGAGTGAGAACCCAAATTGATACGCACCACAGTTTGGTCAATGGGAATTGGTTTTTAGAACCCATAGTGTAAGTTGGCCAATGGATTGGCAGGGAAAGACCCCGCGTAGTGTAAAGTGTGTTAATGTCAGTTAGAGGATAGTTAGGATGGAAATCTCCTCGCACCATCTGCATCCACTCACCTGAGGTGACGCTACTCCACACCATGCCATGGATGTTTTGATTATTTTTATTGTGCAAATGTTTGGAATGTGAGATGCATCATGACATGGGTGTGACATTGTGCTTTGTGTTCCATCTCTCCCTCCTTATGAGGATTGATGATGAATTGGTGATGGCAAATTTTGGTTAGAGGGATTGTGGTGACGAATTTGGTATAGGGGAAATATGGGGGAGACGTGACAGTAGTGACGAATTTGTAAATGTGTAGGTTTTTTGTAAATATGGGGAGGGGCAAGGGGGGGTAGTGTAGGTCACATGTGGGGGGGCGTACGGTAGGGACGAGCATTTCTCACCTCGCTCTCCGTACGCACCTCGTCCTGCATTACCTTGTTTGATGTGTACCCTTGTGACCCTACCCCCCTCGCTCACCTGTCTTCTTCCCCTCCCCCCCCCCCCTTGCCTCCCACCCGAGGACTGTGCGCCACTGGGCGTCGAGGGGAGCGTGCGGAGGTCGCCTTGTGTGCCAGGACCCTCGCAACCAGCATGCATTGCATTGATGTACCACTTTATGGACCGCTGTTCTGCGGCCAAGTACCACTTGATGGACCCCAGGTTCTGGGGCAGGGCACCTCTGCTGGGGACCGGCCATAGTGGCCAGGTAACCTTGCTTGCGGACCTCGGTAAGGTGGCACCTATGCCCAACAGGTGGACCATCCTTAGTTGGCCCCTGTGGCCCTAAATTTAAAATGGACACTTTGTGCTTTTTATGTTCAAATAGGCCGCATGAAGAGAGAAGACATCGGGAAGAACATCGGCCCAGCAGGGAAAAGGAAGACCACCACCAGTTGTTTCTTTTGTGCGAATCTTTATTAAGAACTGTGATTGTGTAGACAACAGACTGTGCACTTTTGGTGCTTTTGGTGCTTTCGGCACTTTTGGTGCTTTCGGTGCTTTTGGGGTAATTAGTACTGGTGCATCGATGCAATGCGTGCTGTCTCCTCCCTCCCCAACAGGAATTTCTATTCTTTTGTCT
>NC_136268.1:41419028-41431528 GCF_964187855.1 Myxine glutinosa
CCTTTGGACAAGAATCGCTGCTGGATCATCTCACGCAGTACCTTGCGCGCGCGCTTTTATAGCGCCTCCGGCGATCAAGCCGCTGGCCTTTAGGACACGCCCCTCGGTGTGCTCACCTCGGCCCTGGTTGGTCGCGCGACCCTCTGGCTCCGCCCTTGATGACAACGGGCGGGCACGCCCGTCTTCCCCGACCCGAGCACATGTTCAATGGTGGTTTTGGAGGGGATGTAATTGGCAATCGAGGCTTGGCAATGATGAAAGGGGGGTGTGAAAGGACTCTACTCTATTTCACTTGGTGCAATGGAGTGTCATCTTAATGGGAGACAAGGCCTTACCCTAATACACATAATAAAGATATAACTATCAACCAGGGGGAAATCTATGATTGGCTGATGTGTATGCTTTATGGACTAATTATGGGACGCCCTTTGACCTTTATACAACACTGGAGGCAGGAGGGTCCAGAATCAAGCAATATTAATAAAACACACATTAAAAAAAAAATACAATCCTCATATCCATAACAATATATATTGTTGCGGAACCCAACATCGGCCTATGGTTCCCCTTTGAGGGGGGATTAGTCCCCTCGTTTGTGACTGACCGACGTGGTCCCTGAAGCTGCACCGCGACCTCCGGAAAGGCCGCTGCACAGCCCCATTCGTACCGCGGACAGATGTTAATTGATTGCCGAGCGGTGTTTAGCAACCGCAGCACGAACTGTTACCAAGACTAACCCGATCCTGAAACGTTGGCCAAAATCGTGCCACAGGTGTCCAATAAGGGAAAAGACAACGACGGATGTAGAGGAAAGAAAGGCAAAGGGTAAGAAATACAAATATGATTTATTTACTATTTACACAATTGAAAGCAACCAAGGAGGAGGAAGGATAATAAAATAAAAACAGAAGAAGAAGAAGCGGACACAGTGCACCTTAGCTTACCTATTCAGTCTTACTTAGTACCCCAGGACAAGACAAAAGACAGACTACGAGCACACTTACACGACTGGGGAATGAAGGCAGGAACGATTGGCTGGAAGGAGGGGAAGGTCCAACTGGAACCGGAGCACGGTCGGGCCGGGAGTGAGCCGCCGCCACCCCCTTCTCGATCGGCACATTCAGCAGCCGCCGTTCCTTCGCGGCCACGGTCGAAAACTGCAGTCGAAGCTCAAAGCTGTGGTGGTGTAAAGCTCATGGGACATCCCTCTCTCCTCTCCTGGATCACGCAGCTCGTCTCAGGTGCGTCGCGTGCTTTTTAAGCACTCATCCTCTGTGCTCATCTCCGTAGCTTATCTGGACTCATCTCAGGTGGGGGCGTCTCCCGCGGGTTATATAAGCCCCCCCCTTGAACCTTCCCGAACCTCCCAGATTGCTCTTCCTCCGCCCTCTCAAGCCAAACCCCTCGTGCTTGGTTGGTTGTTCGGGGCTGGCTCACTCCTCCCCTCTATGACGAGGTGGAGACACGCCTTTCTTCTCCGAGCTGGCCGCGTGCTCAATGGAGTTTTGGGATGAAGAAAACCGCCCAAATGCAGTTGGCAATGGATGCTTTAGGAATGGGAATGAACGGGAATCTACTCTATTTGAATTCGGTGCAATGGAGTGTTAAATTAATGGAAGACAAGGCCTTAACCTACATAGAATAAGGAAATAACTACCAACAAGGAGGAAATCTATGATTGGCTAACGTGATTGTATATGACCTAACTAAGGGACGCCCTTTGACCTTTATACACAACTGGAGGAAGGAGGGTGATATTTTTACAATAAAAAAAACACAATTCTCATTTCCACAACACTGCACCCTCGTCCTCTTAGGCACGTCCCGGGCCTATTACCTTTACTTTTAGTGTGGCACGTAGGTGTAGTTCCCTCTACATTTAACCTGACCCTGAGTGTGACAGTTTTAAAACACAAATAACTATGTCCCGCTGCTCCATTGCACCCTGCCTAACAGACTCACGCCCACAACTAACCGAATTGCGGGTTTGTCTTCAAACTATACATTTACGATGGGGGAGCATTATTTACAGTTGACGCTATTTTATTTACAAAACGCAACCCAGGACCTGTGATTGTTCTTTTGGGGGTGGTGGGGGGGGGGGGGGGGAGACAGTCTGCCCTGCATCGACGCACCATGAAGCACCCAAAAACGCACCAAAACACCTTCAAGCACCAATCGGTGCACAGTCACCACAGTTCAATAATAAAAATAAACCCAACAAACCCTGGTGCTGGTCTTCCTCTTCAGCTCCCTCTGCTGGCCATGGTTCTTCCAGTTGTTGTCTTCTTCGTCTTCTTGCTGGCGGCCTATTTGGTGGAAATAAAACTTGCACCAAACGTGTCCATCGTTCTTTTTATTTATGGCCCACAGGGTCGACTATGTGTGGTTCACCTGTATGGCATAGGTGCCCTGTGACCAAGGTCCACCAGCAAGATCTCGGGCCATCATGGCCGGTTCCAGCAGAGGGCCCATGCCCCAACCCATGGAGTCCATAAGTGGTGCTCAGCCACAGACATGTGGTCCATAAGGTGGTGCATCGATGCAGACAGCTGGTTCCGGGAGTTTCGGGCGCACAATGGCGGACTCCCGCACGCTCCCCCCGGCGCCCAGTGGCGGAAGGGGGGGGGGGGGGGAAGACAGGTGAGCGAGGGGTAAGGTCACAAGGGTACACATCAAACAAGGCAATGCAAGGCGAGGTGCGTTTGGAGACAGAGCGGAGAAAAGTTCGTCCCTACCGTACGTCACCCCCCCTGTCACCTACTCTACCCTTGCCTTACCCCATATTTACAACAATCTACACATTTACAAATTCGTCACTAATGTCTCGTCTTCCCCATATTTCCCCGAAACCAAATTCGTCTTCATTCCCACTAATCCAAAATTTGCCATCACCCAATTCATCATCAATCCTCATAAGGAGGGAGAAATGGAACAACAAAGCACAATGTCACACCCACGTCATGATGCGTCTCACATTCCAAACATTTGCACAACAAAAAATAATCAAACCTGGCATGGTGTGGAGCTTTGTCACCTCAGGTGAGTGGATGTAGATGGTGCAAGGAGATTTCAAACCTAACTACTTCCTAAATGACTTTAACACACTTTACACTACCCGGGGTCTTTCCCTGCCAAACCATTGGCCTTCTTACACTCTATGCGGTTTTAAGAACCAAATTCCCATTGACCAAACTGTAGTGCTTCCTCAATTTGGGGTCTCACTCCCCCGATTCATCTCCTGGTGCCCTTGCACAATTTCCGGGCTGAGTCGTGTAGCTCTCCCAGCAGGTCTACCCACCTGCACACCTCCACCACTGTAGTTGCCACCCGAGCTTACCTAGCTCCTCACCCTAACCTATCTAACTGGGGAAGGCCCTCTGGCGCTCTCCCCACTCGGTGCCCTCTCTGGCACTGGGCTACCCAGGTCCGTCCTCCGGATCCTCTGGCCCCATCCACAACAACCCTACCGGCTCCCAGAGCCCACCTGCGGCCTCACCTGGCCGACATCCTCACAGTGGTGGAGTACCCATCCAACTACACGCACTAACAGGCTACACGCCCAGGCATTTCCACATCACTAATGCACCCATCCAACCTCCATTCTTCCACACGCACCACAGATGCCAATATCCAACCACAATTTACCTGTACCCTCTACCTAACTCTTACACTACCTTCCCCGGGTATTCGTGATGGGGTCCATCCTCCTTTACCCCATCCACACCTTCGCACCATGCACTCCACAGTTTCCACCATACTCACTCCACGACCATCCATTCCATACTCCATATATTCCACACAACCATTCTCCATACACCTGCAGTTGCACACCTGTGCAATCTCACCTGGTGCCACCTGCACCCTCCTTCCTTCCTGGACCATTTGGTCAACACAGCACACAATCACCATCACTCACTCATACACTGCTCCATACACCTGTTCAGTTGCACACCTGTGCAATCTCAATTGTTCCTCACTCACTGCTCCATACACTTCCACGCTCAATACACTTTCGATCCTCAAACACCATTGCCTCAGGCACCCAAATTCTCCCACGGTCACACACACATCTCTACCGAGCATTGCCTAGCAATTCCTCATTTCACCAAGCCCGAGAGGCACCCATCGGCTGCACCACGGACGCACCCATCGGCTGCACCAACGGGCTGCACCACGGACACACACACCGGCGGCATCACGGACACACACACCGGCGGCACCACGGAAACACCCACCGGCTGCACCACGGACACACCCAGCGGCTGCACCACGGACACACACACCGGCGGCACCACGGACACACGCACCGGCGGCACCATGGACACACCCACCGGCTGCACCACGGACACACGCACCAGCGGCACCACGGACACGCGCACCGGCGGCACCACTGACACGCGCACCGGCTGCACCACAGACACACGCACCAGCGGCACCACGGACAAACCCATCGGCTGCACCACGGACACACGCACCGGCGGCACCATGGACAAACCCATCGGCTGCACCACGGACACATGCACCGGCGGCACCACGGACACACCCATCGGCTGCACCACGGACACGCGCACCGGCGGCACCATGGACAAACCCATCGGCTGCACCATGGACACATGCACCGGCGGCACCACGGACACACCCATCGGCTGCACCACGGACATGCGCACCGGCGGCACCATGGACACACCCACCGGCTGCACCACGGACACGCGCACCGGCAGCACCACGGACACACCCACTGGCTGCACCATGGACACACGCACCAGCGGCACCACTAACACACCCATCGGCTGCACCACGGACACGCGCACCGGCGGCACCACTGACACGCGCACCGGCGGCACCACTGACACGCGCACCGGCTGCACCACGGACACACGCACCAGCGGCACCACGGACAAACCCATCGGCTGCACCATGGACACACGCACCGGCGGCACCATGGACAAACCCATCGGCTGCACCACGGACACATGCACCGGCGGCACCACGGACACACCCATCGGCTGCACCACGGACACGCGCACCGGCGGCACCATGGACAAACCCATCGGCTGCACCATGGACACATGCACCGGCGGCACCACGGACACACCCATCGGCTGCACCACGGACACGCGCACCGGCGGCACCATGGACACACCCACCGGCTGCACCACGGACACGCGCACCGGCGGCACCACGGACACACCCACTGGCTGCACCACGGACACGCCCACCGGCTGCACCACGGACACGCGCACCGGCGGCACCACGGACACACCCACCGGCTGCACCACGGACACACCCACCGGCTGCACCACGGACACACGCACCGGCGGCACCATGGACACACCCACCGGCTGCACCACGGACACACGCACCGGCGGCACCACGGACACACGCACCGGCGGCACCATGGACACACCCACCGGCTGCACCACGGACACACCCATCGGCTGCACCACGGACACGCGCACCGGCGGCACCACTGACACGCGCACCGGCGGCACCACTGACACGCGCACCGGCTGCACCACGGACACACGCACCAGCGGCACCACGGACATACCCATCGGCTGCACCACGGACACACGCACCGGCGGCACCATGGACAAACCCATCGGCTGCACCACGGACACATGCACCGGCGGCACCACGGACACACCCATCGGCTGCACCACGGACACGCGCACCGGCGGCACCATGGACAAACCCATCGGCTGCACCATGGACACATGCACCGGCGGCACCACGGACACACCCATCGGCTGCACCACGGACACACGCACCGGCGGCACCATGGACAAACCCATCGGCTGCACCACGGACACATGCACCGGCGGCACCACGGACACACCCATCGGCTGCACCACGGACACGCGCACCGGCGGCACCATGGACAAACCCATCGGCTGCACCATGGACACATGCACCGGCGGCACCACGGACACACCCATCGGCTGCACCACGGACACGCGCACCGGCGGCACCATGGACACAACTACCGGCTGCACCACGGACACGCGCACCGGCGGCACCATGGACAAACCCATCGGCTGCACCACGGACACACGCACCGGCGGCACCATTAAAAAAAAAAAAATTTTTGTATACTGAATCGAGGCTCGTGAAAGAGCTAACATATATTTCACAAACAAATCAACCAGACAAACAAAATATACAAAAAGAGGGAGCGGAAGACAAGATGGGGAGAGAAGGGGAAGCACAACATTTGAGAGCAGGGAGAAGTGTGGGAGGGAGAGGGCTTGGGGGCAGGAGGCGTGGGAAGGGGGGGGGGGGGGGAGGGGTGAGAGGTATAAAACACAAGGGGACCGAAATTAGCGGGGGTAGAAAAGATCAAGGTTTTGGATGGGGGAGGATAAGAGATGGTGGTGAACAGCTGTTTTAAAGACCTGGAGGGTGGAGTGGGATTGAAGAGAGTGAGGGAGTTTGTTCCAGAGGCGGGAGAAAAGAGGAATGAAGGAGTGAAGGTGAGCAGAAAGTCTTGATTTTGGCAGTTTAACCATAAGAGGGTTGCAGGCAGATCTTGTGCGACCTGTAGGAATATTTGGGGGACAGAGCCCAGAGAGAGCTGGGGGGGGGCAAGGCCAGAGAGGAGTCGGTAGAAGACGGAAAGACCACCAACCTGCCTGCAGTGAGTGAGTGAAAGGCCCTTGGAGTTAGCTTCATCGCGGGAGATTCCAATGATTCTGAACGCTTTGGTTTCAACAGCGTGAAGACGAGCTAGGTGTGAGGCAGGAGCACCAAACCAGAGGGGAGAGCAGTATTCCATAGAGCTGCGGATGAAAGCCTTGTGGCTTGTGGAAAGCACACCTGAGGAGCTCAGGTGTGCCAAGGAAGGACTTCGCACGACGGAGGATGCCCAGTCGGCGACTGGCTTTGGAGGCCAGATTTGAAATGTGTTTTTCCCAGGAAAGATCATGGCAAATAGTGAGACCCAAAAGCTTGAGTGACAGAACTTCTTGGAGAGGATTATTCAGAAAGTGGATGGGAGGGTTTTCCAGTCGGTCTTTTCGGAGAGACACCATGGACAAACCCATCGGATGCACCACGGACACGCGCACCGGCGGCGGAAGACTGGGAAGCGCGAGTTTTAGCAGGGCACCAGGTAGATTAGATGATGCCGTATGTGTGAGAATCTTGATATTGAGCAAATCTCGCGAGATCTCGGAGACGGTGGGAGGGATTTTCGAAGCTCCACACGGTCTCCACGTTTTTCGAAGTTAAGTCTGTTCACAATTGTATTTTGTCGAAACTGTATTTATCTTTCGGTGTGTGAAGTTATTGTGTGCAACTTTGGTTGTTTCTCGGTGTTTATCTTTCATAAATTGATCGTCTGTTTGCCGTGTCACGCGCAAGGCCTTTGCCGCGTCGCGAACGATTTGAAATCCAAGTTAAGTGATTGTTCCCATTTGTATTTTCGTTAAAACTGTATTTATTTATGGTGTTGTACGTATATTGTGTCCCGACGAAGATTTTTCGGTGCAAATCTTTCATACCTGTATTGAAAATCGTGTTAATTCGTGTCGTGTCTTGAGGCCTTGTACAGTGTACACTGTACAACCTTGAGGCATTGTTTTTCTCTCAGCGGTCCGTCGTTTGTGATCCAATAACTTTCGTTCTCTGTATTCCCAGTCTTTTCACCCATAGCCTACTTCCTTGTGTAAATCTCAACTCAAAAAAAAAAAAAAAAAAAAAAAATATTTCCTTCTCTGTTCTCATTCGTTTATTCATTCTTATTCGTTCGTTCGTTCTTCGACCACGTGTTTCTCCCCCATTTCCCCAGATAGTTTTCACTGTTATTAACCTTCAATGTTTACACTTTCCCCTCAAGTTATGTATTCCGTCATATTTTATAACACCTTTTTCTTCTTCTTCTTTAAAAGGCTGCTTTCGACTTGCTCACCAAATCAATTCATCCCCAAAAAAATATCCATCTCCTATAGTGCCTTTTTTCTACATTCCCTAAACTCTCCTGCACTCCATCCTCCATCCAGCGTCCTTAAACGTATTTTTAACTCGAAGGTCACAAGAAACTCATTTTGCAATAAATGTTCGTTTCCCATAAATCGTACACTTTCTAAAATCCAATCTCACCCCTCCCCTCCAAATCTTCCCCATAACCCCTCCCCTCCAAATCTTCCCCATCACCCCTCCCCTCCAAATCTTCCCCATCACCCATCCCTTTCAAATCTTCCCCCTTGCCCCCTCCCTCCTAAACTACCCCCTCACCCCTCCCCGCCAAGACGCCCCCTCACCCCTCCCCTCCTAGACTCCTCCCTCACCCCTCCCCTCCAAATCTCCCCCATATCCCATCCCTTTCAAATCCCTCCCCTTGTCCCTTCCCTCCCAAACTCCCCCCTCACCCCTCCCCTTCAAATCTCCCCACCCTCATTGCTTCTCAATTTCCCCCCTCTCACTCCCCCTCCTCAAAGCGTTCTCCCCGCTTCTTCCACCTTCCAACTCTCACCTCCATCTCCCCCAACCTTCTGCCTCGCTCTTCCCCGTCCTCAAATAACACCTCATTGTGCCTCACCCAATCACCATCAAACCTTTTGTCCGCCCCATCCTTCCCTTTCTCCGAGCTATTCTGAAATCTCTGACACACCTTCAACAGCTCTCCCTACCTCTTCCACCTCTTCCACATCTTACCCTACCCCTCCTCCCCCCTGTTCTGTATCTGATGCTCCCCCTTCCTCTTCATTAACGGTATGGACCTCAAACATCCGGGGCCTTCGTTCAAACTTAACTGATCTCTCCATACAGGTTGCTTCTGTCAAACCAGACATGATCTGCTTAACAGAAACTTTCCTCCTTTATGATGTCTCTGATTCCTTAGTATCTCTCCCGGGCTACTCCCTCCTCCGGTATGATAGACCTGAGCCTCGTCCTGGAGGCGGGGTTGCTATCTTTATCAAAAACTCTCTTCCTCACTCGCCCTGCACGGCACTCTCTCCACCTCACCCCCAGGAATACCTCTGGCTACGGCTTCCCCTTCGCTCCCACCTCTTGTTCATATGTGTGTTGTACCGTCCACCAAACAGTGATGACTCCATCTACATCTCGCTGTCTGATAATATGGACCAACTTCTATCTACTCATCCCAACTCTCTCTTCCTCATATGTGGTGATTTCAACTGTCATCATGCCAGTTGGCTGGGTGTGGGTACCTCTCTCACCAGCCATGGCTCCTCAGCAAAGGACTTCTGCGACTCACTGGGGCTGACACAATCTGTCAATTTCCCGACCCGGATCTCAGTCAACGGAACATCTTCTCTTCTGGACTTGGTTATGACTAACTTCCCTGAAAATGTCTGCTGCTCTTCTTCTGCTCCAATCGGATCATCTGATCATGTCCTTGTTAAAGTGGACATCTCTCTGACCATCCTCAGGGAGCCTGCTCAGCATCGACGAGTCTGGCATTTCACTCAGGCCAACTGGCACGGTCTTCAAGCAGCCATCAATCATCTGGACTGGTCTCCCATCTCTACCACCTCTGACATCAACTCATCCTGGGAATTCTTCCAAAGTAAATTGCTCTCTCTCATGCACAGATTTATCCCATCTCGTCTTCAGTTGTCATACCCTTCCTCCCGTCCATGGTACACGGAATCTTGTGGTGAGGCTGTTGCCCAGAAACAACTTGCCTTCGTCTCCTGGAAAGCAAATCCAACGGAAGGAAATCTCATTTCCTTTCACAAAGCCCGAAACAAGTGTGTGTCCACCCTCAGGAGAGCCAGGAAACAATATCTCTCCGTTCTCAAGACCGAACTCTCTTATCTGTCTCCCTCTTCCAAATCCTGGTGGCATCTGGTCAAATCCGTTTCTGGTGTTTGTTCCCCCTCCATCCCCTCCCTTATCTCAAACGGCTACACAGCTGACTCCGCACGTGAAAAAGCTGAATGCCTCAACTCTGTGTTTGCCTCTAAATCTTGTGTCCCAAACCCATCCCTCTCTGTACCCACCATACCCAGTCGTACCCTGCTGCTCCTGGACTCCGTGTCCTTTCCTCCTGACAAGGTGGAAAAGTTTCTGTCAACCCTCGACTCTGATTCTGCAACTGGACCCGACGGCATCAGCCCACGGGTCCTAAAATCCTGCTCTGCCGCTCTATCTCACCCTCTCTCTCTTCTCTTCACCCTCTCTTTTGCTCAAGGTCAACTGCCATCTGCTTTGAAATCAGCCAACATCACCGCTTTGCACAAAAAAGGTGCAAAAACAGATCCTAGCAACTACAGACCAATCAGCCTTCTCCCAATTATCAGCAAAGTCATGGAATCCATCATTGCTTCGGATATGAAATCTTTGCTCTTCTCCAATGGCTTGATCTCTGATCATCAATTTGGTTTCAGACCAGGTCACTCTACTCTGGACATGCTGCTTCTGCTGTCGCAACAATGGATGGAGGTCCTCAATGCCAAACAGGAAATTAGAGCTGTCTCCCTCGACATATCACGTGCCTTCGACACGGTCTGGCACCCCGCTCTGCTCACCAAACTCTCCTCCTTTGGTATCCATGGAAATCTCCACGCATGGCTGGCGGACTTCCTCTCTAGTCGTCGTCAACGTGTGGCCCTGAATGGGTTTCTCTCATCTACTCTTCCTGTTCAGGCTGGAGTTCCCCAAGGCAGTGTTCTGGGCCCCGTGCTTTTTCTGGTCTTCATCAATGATCTCTCTGACTCTCTTGAAAATCCTCTCTATCTCTTTGCTGATGACTCCACTCTCTGCCGCTCCATTCCTCTTCCCTCAGATCGGCAGTCTGCAGCCTCCTCACTCTCTGAAGACTTGGACAAAATCACAGACTGGTCAAACAAGTGGAACATGTCTTTCAATCCTGACAAATCTCACACTCTTACTATGTCTCTCCGAAAAGATCGACTGGACAACCCTCCCATCTACTTTCTCAACAATCCTCTCCAAGAAGTTCTGTCGCTCAAGCTTTTGGGTCTCACTGTCTGCCATGATCTTTCTTGGGAAAACCACATTTCCAAGCTGGCCTCCAAAGCCAGTCGCTGACTGGGCATCCTCCGTCGTGCGAAGTCCTTCCTCGGCACACCTGAGCTCCTCACCACATACAAGGCTTTCATCCACAGCTCAATGGAATACTGTTCTCCCCTATGGGCCGGTGCTCCTGCCTCACACCTAGCTCGGCTTCACGTTGTTGAAACCAAAGCTTTCAGAATTATTGGAATCTCCCGCGATGAAGCTATCTCTGAGGGCCTTTCACTCACTCACCGCAGGCAGGTAGGTGGTCTTTCTGTCTTCTACCGACTCCTCTCCGGCCTTGCACCCCCAGCTCTCTCTGTGCTCTGTCCCCCCAAATATTCCTACAGGTCGCACAAGATCTGCCAGCAACCCTCTGATGGTTAAACTGCCGAAATCTCGGCTCTCTGCTCACCTTCACTCTTTCATTCCTCTTTTCTTCCGCCTCTGGAACAAACTCCCCCACTCCCTTCAATCCCACTCCTCCCTCCAGGTCTTTAAAACAGCTGTTCACCACCATCTCTTATCTTCCCCCATCCAAAACCTTGATCTTTTCTACCCCCGCTAATTCACCCCAGATCCACCTTGTTTGAAATTCCAACTTCTTTCCTGGAAGTCCTGGCAGTGTCCATATGTTTTATACCTTTCCCACCGCCCCCTTCCCATGCCCCCCCCCCCCCAAAGCCCTCGCCCTCTCTCAGATCTCTCGATGTCTCCATGTCTCTCGGTCCCTGCTCTCAAATGTTGTGTTTGTGTCCTTCTCCCTCTCTCCCCATCTTGGCTACCGCTCCCGATGTTATATGTTTTATGTGTCGGTTTGTCTTTCTGTGTGATTAATGTTCGCTCTTTCACGAGCCTCGATCTTGTATACAAAAAAAAAAAAAAAAAATGAGGCAATGCTCGTGAAGGTGCACTGTGTCCGCTTCTTCTTCTTCCGTTTTTATTTTATTATCCTTCCTCCTCCTTGGTTGCTTTCAAGTGTGTAAATAGTAAATAAATCATATTTGTATTTCTTACCCTTTGCCTTTCTTTCCTCTACATCCGTCGTTGTTGTCTTTTCCCTCATTGGACACCTGTGGCACGATTTTGGCCAACGTTTCAGGATCGGGTTAGTCTTGGTAACAGTTTGTGCTGCGGTTGCTAAACACCACTCGGCAATCAATTAACATCTGTCCGCGGTACGAACGGGGCTGTGCACCGGCCTTTCCGGAGGTCGCGGTGCAGCTTCAGGGACCACGTCGGTCAGTCACAAACGAGGGGACTAATCCCCCCTCAAAGGGGAACCATAGGCCGACGTTGGGTTCCGCAAAAAATATATATATATACATACATACATATGTGTCACGCTACCAGATTCTTGTACCAGATGCTCAAATTATGGATTTAGAGTTATACCTGCAGCATTAAAGTACCAACCCTGTACCTCCATAAAATAGTAGGGTTGGTCAAATTGGGCAATTACAAATGCAAGTAAACAAAAATTTAAATATTCATGTGTTACCCAAAATGTC
>NC_136268.1:41436528-41616835 GCF_964187855.1 Myxine glutinosa
CCTTTTCCCCTGTTTACGTGACTCGTGGTTGTCCCTCTCAGCCCTCTCCCTGTTGGTATTTTTGTGAATATGACTGTTCTTCACGGTTCTGTTTAAATATGTTTAAACTTTCCCCTGCAGTGTTTTATTCAGTGGTATATTACAACACACTGTTTTACTTCCTATTTAAAAGGCTCTTTTCAATTTCCTCTCCAACCCATTCTACTTCAAAAAAAAATTCAACCTCTTCTAATTCTAAATCACGACATGCTCTAAATTCACATTCATTCCACCCCTCCTCCATCGTTCTTAAACGGATCACTAACTTGAAAATCACAATAAACCCAAATTGTTATAAATGTTCGTCTTTCATTAATCATCCACTTTCTAAACTCCCCCTTGCCCCTCCCCTCCTAAACTCCCCCCTTGCCCCTCCTAAACTCCCCCCCTTTCCCCTCCCATTCAAAACTCCCCCGCCACCGCTCCCCTTCAAATCTCCCCCCCAACCATCCCTCCCAAATTCTCCCCCCTCCCACCTCCTCCTCAAAGCTTCCTCCTCCCCACTTTGTCTCCCTTCTATCTCATACCTCCCCCAACCTTCTACTTTCCTATTCCCCCCCTCAAACAACCCCTCACTGTGCCTCATCCCATCACCATCAAACCTTTCATCGTCCTCATCCTTCCCTTTCTTGTAACTCTTCCGTAATCTCTGACACACTATCAACTGCTCTCCCTACCTCCCCCTATCATCCTCCATCTGACCCTAACCTTCCCCTCCCCTGCCCTGCAGCCGATGCTCCCCCTCTCTCCTCATTAACGGTATGGACCTCAAACATCCGGGGCTTTCGCTCAAACCTGATTGATCTCTCCATTCAGGTTGCTTCTGACAATCCAGACTTGATCTGCTAAACAGAAACTTTCCTCCTTCAAGATGTCTTTCATTCCTTAATATTTCTTCCTGGTTACTCCCTCCTCCTGTATGACAGACCTGAGCCTCATCCTGGTGGTGGGGTGGCTATCTTGTATCAAAAACTCTCTTCCTCACTCTCCTTGCACTGCCCTCTGTCCACCCCACCCCCCGGAGTACCTCTGGCTACGGCTTCCTCTCCGCTCCCACATTTTGTTCATATGTGTTCTGTACCATCCTCCAAACAGTGATGACTCCATTTACACTTCGTTGTCGGACAACATGGACCAACTTCTATCAACTCATCCAAACTCTCACTTCCTCATATGTGGCGACTTCAACTGTCATCACGCCAGCTGGCTGGGTGTGGGTTCCTCTCTCACCAGCCGTGGCACCTCAACAAAGGACTTCTGCGACTCTTTGGGACTGACACAAACTGTCAAATTCCCGACCCAGATCTCAGTCAATGGAGTATCTTCTCTTCTAGACTTGGTTATGAAAACTTCCCTGCAAATGTCTGCTGCTCTTCTTCTGCTCCAATCAGTTCTTCTGATAACGTGCTTGTTAAAGTGGACATCTCTGGCCATTCTCAGAGAGCCTCCTAAGCACCGACAAGTCTGGCATTTCACTCAGGCTGACTGGCACGGTCTGCAAGCAGCCATCAATCATCTGGACTGGTCTCCCATCTCTACTGCCTCTGACATCAATTCTTCCAAAGCAAACTGCTCTCTCTCATGCACAGATTTATCCCATCTCGTCTTCAGTTGTCTTACCCTTCCTCCCACCCATGGTACACTGAATGTTGTGGTGAGGCAGTTGCCCTGAAACAACTTGCCTTTGCCTCTAGGAAGGCAAATCCAACTGAAGGCAATCTCAGTTCCTTCCACCAAGCTCGGAACAAGTGTGCGTCTACCCTCAGGAGTGCCAGGAAGCGCGATCTCTCTACACTCAAGATTGAACTCTCAAACCTGTCCCCTTCCTCCAAATCCTGGTGGCATCTGGTCAAATCCATTTCTGGTGTTTGTTCCCCCTCCATCCCCTCCCTTACCTCAAATGGCTGCACAGTTGACACCGCACGTGACAAAGCCGAATGCCTCAACTCTGTGTTTTCCTCAAAATCATGGGTCCCAAACCCATCTCTCTCGGTTCCCACCTTTCCCAGTCGAACCCAACTGCTCCTGGACTCTGTGTCCTTCTTTCCTGACAAGGTGGAGAAGTTTTTGTCAAACCTCGACTCTGATTATGCAACTGGACCAGACGGCATCAGCCGTCAGCCGCCGGTCCTAAAATCCTGCTCCGCCGCTCTATCTCACCCTCTCTTTTGCTCAAGGTCATCTGCCAGCATCTTGGAAATCAGCAAACATGACCGCTTTACACAAAAAATGTGCAAAAACAGATCCTTGCAACTACAGACCAAACAGCCTGCTCCAAATTATCAGCAATGTCATGGAATCCATCATTGCTTCGGATATCAAATCCTCCCTCTTCTCCAATTGCTTGATCTCTGATCATCAATTTGGATTCAGACCAGATCATTCTACTCTGGCCATGTTGCTTCTGCTGTCTCAACAATGGATGGAGGTCCTCAATGCCAAACAGGAAATCAGAGCTGTCTCCCTTGACATATCACATGCCTTCGATATGGTCTGGCACCCAGCTCTGCTCACCAAACTCTCCTCCTATGGTATCCATGGAAATCTCCATGCATGGCTTGCGGACTTCCTCTCTGGTCGTAGGCAACGTGTGGCCCTGAATGGATTTCTCTCATCTCCCCTTCCTGTTCTGGCTGGAGTTCCCCAAGGTAGTGTTCTGGGCCCTGTGCTATTTCTGGTCTTCATCAATGATCTCTCTCACTCTCTGGAAAATCCTCTCTACCTCTTTGCTGATGACACCACTATCTGCCGCTCCATTCCTCATCCCTCAGATTGGCAGTCTGCAGCCTCCTCACTCTCTGCAGACCTGGACAAAATCACAGACTATTCAAACAAGTGGACCATGTCTTTCAATCCTTAGAAATCTCACACTCTTACTATGTCTCTCTGAAAAGACCGACTGGAAAACCCTCCCATCTACTTTCTCAACAATCCTCTCCAAGAAGTTCTGTCGCTCAAGCTCTTGGGTCTCACTATCTGCCATGATCTTTCTTGGGAAAACCACATTTCCAAGCTGGCCTCCAAAGCCAGTCGCTGACTGGGCATCATCCGTCGTGCGAAGTCCTTCCTTGGCACACCTGAGCTCCCCACCACATACAAGGCTTTCATCCACAGCTCAAAGGAATACTGTTCCCCCCTCTGGGCCGGTGCTCCTGCCTCACACCGAGCTAGGCTTCACACTGTTGAAACCAAAGCTTTCAGAATCAGTGGAATCTCCTGCGATGAAGCTAACTCCAAGGGCCTGTCACTCACTCACCGCAGGCAGGTTGGTGGTCTTCCTGTCTTCTACCGACTCCTCTCCGGCCTTGCTCCCCCAGCTCTCTCTGTGCTCTGTTCCCCAAATATTCCTACAGGTCGCACAAGATCTGCCAGCAACCCTCTTCTGGTTAAACTGCCAAAATCTAGGCTCTCTGCTCACCTTCACTCTTTCATTACCCCTTTTCTCCCGCCTCTGGAACAAACTCCGCCACTCCCTTCAATCCCACTCCTCCCTCCAGGTCTTTAAAACAGCTGTTCACCACCATCTCTTATCTTTCCCCATCCAAAACCTTGATCTTTTCTTCCCCCGCTAATTCACCCCAGATACACTTTTTTGAAATTCCAACTTCTTTCCTGGAAGTCCTTGTTTTATACATATGTTCATATGTTTTATACCTCTCCCACCTCCCCCCAAGCCTTCTCCCTCCCACATTTCTCTCGATGTCCCTGCTCTCAAATGTTGTGTTTGTGTCCTACCCCCTCTCTCCCCATCTTGTCTACCGCTCCCCTTATTTTGTGTTTTATGTGTCGGGTTGACTTTTTATGTGATTAATGTTCGCTCTTTCACGAGCCTCGATCTTGTATACAAAAAAAAAAAGGGAAAAAAAGAAGAAGCGGTGAAAGCTCTTACCTGGCTTACCTGGCGATCTCACTGGCAGCTCCGATCCTGCAGGGAATGAACTCACACGAACACAGGATTTTGAATAGAAAAGAAAATAATACAAGGATTTATTTACAATAAATAGCGGGACAGGAAAATAACGCGCCAGTAATCACTAAACCCCTCTAATGGAGCGCTCCCACACTTCACTTCAAATACAAACAAATGGGAATTAATTAAATCAAAGAAACCGTTGTGT
This sequence comes from Myxine glutinosa, assembly GCF_964187855.1. Lineage (NCBI taxonomy): Eukaryota > Metazoa > Chordata > Myxini > Myxiniformes > Myxinidae > Myxine > Myxine glutinosa. The sequence continues at coordinate 41,440,686 of NC_136268.1, forward strand.
GTGCGTTTGTGGATGTGAGCTTATCTTAGTTTGGCTGGATGTGTCCGTCAGGAATCGCACAGGCTCCGGCGCTCACGCGAAGCAGGCTTCCATCCTCCTCGTTCACGCTCTGCTAGGCCCCGAGCCGCCCGCTCGCCCCGGTCTCACCTGCTCAGCGGCACACTTCGCTCGCCCGCTCGTCGGTCGCACGCGAGGTCCCGTTTGCTCGTAGCACCAAGCCTCGCTCCAAGCACCAAGAGGAAATCAGGGAAGAAAGCACCAATAGCACGCGCAGGACCCAGAGTGAAGAGAGCAAAATGTCCACGAGCGAGTCATTTTGTCATCCGCGGTGTGACGTCAGCCCTTTCTCTCCCAATCAGTCCCTCACTTCTTGGTGGTCTTTTCGCGCCTTCCGACGTCAACGGCGCTTGTCCTCCAACCAGCAACCTGCTTTTAAGTCGTGTTTCTGCGCCTTCCGCACTGATTGGCCGAGTGTTCGCGCCTTCCGCACTGATTGGCCGAGTGTTTGCGCCTTCTGCACTGATTGGCCGAGGTGTCCACGGCCGGTGGCCAATCAGTGTGCCGCTTCCTTCCACCAATCAGCAGACAGCTTCTTACTCCAACCAATCACACGTTCCCTGGGCGTGGCTCTTGCTTGTTAGCACGATGTTTGACGCCCATGCCGGCGTTGTACGCGGCCGCAACCTACTTGTCTTTCCGCTTTGTTTTATTGTAAGGGAGGGGATTTAATTAACGTGGTGCACAAAGGGCCTATCTAAGTGTTTTATTTTTTTGTTGTTTTTTTTGTATACAGAATCGAGGCTCGTGAAAGAGCTAACATTAATCACACAAACAAATCAGACAGACAAACAAACATAGTATATAAAAAAGGGAGCGGTAGACAAGATGGGGAGAGAAGGTGTAGCACATAAACACAATATTTGAGAGCAGGGACATCGGGAATGTGTGGGAGGGAGAGGGCTTGGGGGAAGGCGGCGGCGTGGGAAGGGGGGTGGGGGGTGGGAGAAGTATAAACACAAGGACACCAAGGACTTCCAGGAAAGAAGTTGGTATTTCAAAAAAGTGGATTTGGGGTGAAATTAGCGGGGGTAGAAAAGATTAAGGTTTTGGATGGGGGAAGATAAGAGATGGTGGTGAACAGCTGTTTTAAAGACCTGGAGGGAGGAGTGGGATTGAAGAGAGTGAGGGAGTTTGTTCCAGAGGCGGGAGAAAAGAGGAATGAAGGTGAGCAGAGAGTCTTGATTTTGGCAGTTTAACCATAAGAGGGTTGCAGGCAGATCTTGTGCGACCTGTAGGAATATTTGGGGGACAGAGCCCAGAGAGAGCTGGAGGAGCAAGGCCGGAGAGGAGTCGGTAGAAGACAGAAAGACCACCAACCTGCCTGCGGTGAGCAAGTGAAAGGCCCTCGGAAGTAGCTTCATCGCGGAGGATTCCAATGATCCTGAACGCTTTGGTTTCAACAGCGTGAAGGCGATCTAGGTGTGAGGCAGGGAGAGGAGAGAGCCCAGAGGGGAGAGCAGTATTCCATTGAGCTGTGGATGAAAGCCTTGTATGTGGTGAGGAGCTCAGGTGTGCCAAGGAAGGACTTCGCACGACGGAGGATGCCCAGTCGGCGACTGGCTTTGGAGGCCAGATTTGAAATGTGGTTTTCCCAGGAAAGATCATGGCAGATCGTGAGACCCAAAAGCTTGAGTGACAGAACTTATTGGAGAGGATTATTCAGAAAGTGGATGGGAGGGTTGTCCAGTCGGTCTTTTCGGAGAGACATCGTAAGAGTGTGAGATTTGTCAGGATTGAAAGAGATGTTCCACTTGTTTGCCCAGTCTGTGATTTTGTCCAGGTCTGCAGAGAGTGAGGAGGCTGCAGACTGCCGATCTGAGGGATGAGGAATGGAGCGGGAGAGAGTGGAGTCATCAGCAAAGAGATAGAGAGGATTTTCAAGAGAGTCGGAGAGATCATTGATGAAGACCAGATAAAGCACAGGGCCCAGAACACTGCCTTGGGGAACTCCAGCCTGAACAGGAAGAGGAGATGAGAGAAACCCATTCAGGGCCACACTTTGACTACGACTAGAGAGGAAGTCCGCCAGCCATGCGTGGAGATTTCCATGGATACCAAAGGAGGAGAGTTTGGTGAGCAGACCGGGGTGCCAGACCGTATCGAAGGCACGTGATATGTCAAGGGAGACAGCTCGAATTTCCTGTTTGGCATTGAGGACCTCCATCCATTGTTGAGACAGCAGAAGCAGCATGTCCGTAGTAGAGTGACCTGGTCTGAAACCAAATTGATGATCAGAGATCAAGCCATTGGAGAAGAGGAAAGATTTCATATCCGAAGCAATGATGGATTCCATGACTTTGCTGATAATTGGGAGAAGGCTGATTGGTCTGTAGTTGCTAGGATCTGTTTTTGCACCTTTTTTGTGCAAAGCGGTGATGTTGGCTGATTTCCAAGCAGATGGCAGATGGCCTTGAGCAAAAGAGAGGGTGAAGAGAACCGAGAGAGGGAGTGAAAGAGAGGAAGAACAGGATTTTAGGACCCATGGGCTGATGCCGTCAGGTCCAGTTGCAGAATCAGAGTCGAGGGTTGACAGAAACTTTTCCACCTTGTCAGGAGGAAAGGACACAGAGTCCAGGAGCAGCTGGGTACGACTGGGTACAGAGAGGGATGGGTTTGGGACACAAGATTTAGAGGCAAACACAGAGTTGAGGCATTCAGCTTTTTCACGTGCGGAATCAGCTGTGTAGCCGTTTGAGGTGAGGGAGGGGATGGAGGAGGAACGAATGAATGAATGAATGAATTCGGAGGAGGAGGAATTCATTCGGAGGAACAACAAACACCAGAAACAAATTTTACCAGACGCCACCAGGATTTGGAAGAGGGAGACAGATAAGAGAGTTCGGGCTTGAGAAAGGAGAGATATTGTTTCCTGGCTCTTCTGAGGGTGGACACACACTTGTTTCGGGCTTTGTGAAAGGAAATGAATTTCCTTCCGTTGGATTTACTTTGCAGGAGACGAAGGCAAGTTGTTTCAGGGCAACATCCTCACCACAAGATTCCGTGTACCATGGATGGGAGGAAGGGTATGACAACTGAAGACGAGATGGGATAAATCTGTGCATGAGAGAGAGCAATTTACTTTGGAAGAAGAACTTTGGAAGAACTCTATGGGATTGCGTTGCCATAAGGGACACTGGGTTGCTCACAGAGGGGACGACACACGAGGGAATTTTACCCATAATCCCTGTACTAATTAGCATGCCCCGCCCCCTCGTGGCGGGGACACAGATACAACTTATGCCGACATCCGGCTAAACATAGAACTTATTACAGGTAGATTCCCTATCACGACAGTCGAGTACCTACCTATGCAGATCTACCTGGATCTAGATATTCCTCTGCCCACCCCCCCACCCCCGACATAACAGTATCAAACAAGCCTGGCTCCACCGCTGTTAGAGTAGAGGTCTTGTTTTACCACAGTACTATACCCAGTTGCACTTCTTTGTTTTTTACATTCACACTCGATGGGATCATCAGGTCGTATGTGAACGTTACTTCCTTGTTCTCAATTAATACTTTTGGATCATGGTTTCATGAGTTTTCTGGGACAGAGTTATTGAAGTTTTTGCAGATGTGCCAGTGAATTAATCCACATACTTTGTTGTGCCTTTGGGTGTACAGCTGTTCTGACATGAGTTTTTTTCACATCCTGATCGGAGGTGGCTTGGGCTTTCTGTTCGTACCTTGCAAAATCTATACTTGTCCGATTGACTCAGTCCCACCATTTTCTTAAAGCCATTTGTGATGTCCTTGATCTTGGGCATTAATAATGATTAGTTCCTTGTCCCAATTGAGCTGACCTCTTCTTAGCCATTCTAATGAGCCTTTTTTGTCCATGCCCAATCTGTCCAACTATTTTTTATATGTCCCTGCTCTGTCGTTCTCCCAGTTGTCAGTGTATATCTGTTGATATTTTCCTTTATATTTTTCTCTCATCTTTTTTTGCAATAGTTACAGTGGCCTGCTAAAGTATTCACATCCTACCAATAACGCCACATTTAGATGAATTGAAAATTATGTGAAACCCATTTTCCCTCATGAACTTTTTCATTCATAACTGAAGAGGTCACACTAAACACTGTTATAGTTGAAGGAGGTTACATGTCAGGAATACCTGCAAAAAAAATGTACAAATCAAAATTCACAGGTTGAAAAAGTATTCAACCCCTTTGGTCAGTACTTGGTGGAAACACCTTTTGCAGCAATGACTGCTGTGAGTCTTTTTGGTCTCTACCAGCTTTGTACAGTGAGATGGTGAAATCTTTGCCCTTTTTTTTTTTTTTTTACATGAAAATTACTCATTTTGCCACGTTTGATGGGGATCGTCGATGGACTGGAATTTTCAAGTCACCTGAAATGTTCAAGTGGGTTCAAGTCAGGACTTTGAGTCACACAATAACATTTATTTTCTTCATATTCAGCCAATCCAGCGTGGCCTTCACTTTTGAGGCTCGTGTAAGAGCTAGCACAATACACATGAGCACATAAAACATAAATGGACACATAAAACAATAAAGGGAGGGGGAGTCAAGATGGGGAGAGAGAGGGAAGTACACAGGCACCACAGTAGAGAACAGCGACATCGGGAGATCTGTGGGAGGGATAGGGCTGGGGGTGGGGGGGGGGGGGGAGGGAGGGATGGGTACACGGTATATAAAAACAAATTGACACCACCATTAATTTCAGGAATGAAGTCGGAGATTGAAAGAAGTGGATTAGGGGTGTACTAAAGGGGGTAGAAAAGATCAAGGTTTTGGATGGAGGAAGATAAGAGATGGTGGTGAACAGATGTTTCAAAGACCTGGAGGGAGGAGAGGGATTGCAGAGAGTGTGTGAGTTTGTCCCAGAGGCGGGAGATAAGAGGAACGAAAGAGTAAAGGTGAGCACAAAGTCTTGATTTTAGCAGTTTCACCAGAAGAGGGTTGCTAGCAGTTCTTGTGCGAGCTGAAGGAATATTTGGAAGACACAGCACAGACAGATCTGGGGGAGCTAGGTCAGAGAGGAGTCAGTAGAAAACAGAAAGACCACCAACCTGCCTGCGGTGAGAGAGAGAAAGGACCTCAGAATCAGCTTCATCGCAGGAGATTCCAATGATTCTGAAAGCTTTGGCTTCTACAGCGTGAAGCCGAGTTAGGTGTGAGGCAGGAGCACCTGCCCAGCGGGAAGATAAATATTCCATCAAGTTGCGGATGAAAGGTTTGTATGTGGTGAGGAGTTCAGGTGTGCCAAGAAAGGACTTCACACGACGGAGGATGCCCAGTCGGCGACTGGCTTTGGAATTCAGCTTGGAAATGTGGTTTTCCCAGGAAAGATCATGGCAGATAGTGAGACCCAAACGCTTGAGTGACAGAACTTCTTGAAGAGGATTGTTGAGAAAGTAGATTGGAGGGTTGTCCAGTCAGTTTTTTCGGAGAGACATAATGAGAGTGCGAGATTTGTCAGGATTGAAAGACATGTTCCACTTGTTTGACAAGTTAGTGATTTTGTCGAGGTCTGCAGAGAGTGAAGAGGCTGCAGACTGCTGATCTGAGGGGTGAGATATGGAGCGGCAGAGAGTGGTCATCAGCAAAGACATAGAGAGGATTTTCCAGAGAGTTGGAAAAATCATTGATTAATACCAAAAAAAGCACAGGGCCCAGAACACTGCCTTGAGGAACTCCAGCCTGAATAGGAAGGGGAGATGAGAGAATTCCATTCAGGGCCACACGTTGACTGCGATCGGAGAGGAAACCGCAAGCCATGCGTGGAGATTTCCATGGATACCATAAGAGGAGAGTTTGCGAGCAGGGCGGGATGCCAGACTGTATCGAAGGTACGAGATATGTCAAGGGAGACGACTCTGATTTACTGTTTGGTGTTGAGGGCCTCCATCCATTGTTGAGACAGCAGAAGCAGCATGTCCAGAGTAGAGTGACCTGGTCTGAATCCAAATTGATCTGAGATCAAGCCATTGGAGAAGAGGAAGGATTTAATATCAGAAGCAATGATGGATTCCATGACCTTGCTGATGATTGGTAGCAAGCTGATTGGTCTGTAGTTGCAAGGATCTGTTTTTGCACCGTTTTTGTGTAAAGCGGTAATGTTGGCTGATTTGCAAACAGATGGAAGATGGTCTTGAGCAAAAGAGAGAGTGAAGCGAACAGAGAGAGGGTGAGATAGAGCGGCAGAGCAGGATTTTAGGACCCGTGGGCTGATGCCGTCTGGTCCGGTTGCAGAATCAGAGTCGAGCTTTGACAGAAACTTCTCCACCTTGTCAGGAGTGAGGGACACAGAGTCCAAGAGCAGCTGGGTTCGACTGGATAAGTTGTGTACAGAGTGAGATGGGTTTGGGACAAAATATTTTGAGGCAAACACAGAGTTGAGGCATTCAGATTTTTCACGTGCGGAGATTTGACCAGACGCCACCAGGACTTAGAGGAAGGAGACAGGTTTGAGGGTTCAGTCTTAAGAGTAGAGAGATATTGTTTCCTGGTTCTCCTGAGGGTAGACACACACTTGTTCCGGGCTTTGTGAAAGGAAATGAGATCGCCTTCCGTTGGATTTGCCTTCCATGAGGCGAAGGCAGGTTTTTTCAGGGCAACTGCCTCGCCACAAGATTCTGTGTTCCATGGACAGGAGGAAGGGCGTGAGAACTGAAGACGAGATGGGATAAATCTGTGCTTCAGAAAGAGCAATTTTCTTTGGAATAATTCCCAGTACGAGTTGATGTCAGAGGCAGTAGAGATGGGAGACCAGTCCAGATGATTGATGGCTGCTTGAAGACCGTGCCAGTCGGCCTGAGTGAAATGCCAGACACATCGACGCTGAGGAGGCTCTCTGAGAACGGCCAGAGAGATGTCCACTTTAACAAGGAAATAATCAGATGAACCAATTGGAGGAGAAGAAGAACAGCAGACATTTCAGGGAAGTTCATCACAACCAAGTCTAGAAGAGAAGATGCTCCGTTGACTGAGATCCGGGGTCGGGAAATTGACAGATTGTGTCAGTCCCAATGAGTCGCAGAAGTCCTTTGCTGAGATGCCGTGGCTGGTGAGAGGGGTACCCACACCCAGCCAGCTGGCATGATGATCGTTGAAGTTGCCACATATAGTGGGGGCAGATATGTGCTCCAATTGTTCACTTTCTGTTAAAAGCACCAAATTTGGCATGAGGACTGTTTTCAAGGGGTTAATAAAAATTAGATATACAGTAATCCCTCGCTATATCGCGCTTCACTTTTCGCGGCTTCGGTACATCGCGGGTTTTTCTCGCTAGTATATGTAAAATTATATATCGGATTTTTCATTATATCGCGGGATTCTGCGGCCTATAGGTATTTTTATTTTTTTAGATTTTAATTATTTTTGCGGTAAAATAAGCATTTTCTAGCCTAAAAAATTAATAATAATATAAATAAAAATATAACACATTAATTAAAACCTATATTAAAAGAATATTACAGTAAATCAAAATAAAATACGCATTATAAATGAGTAGACAAAGAATCGCGCGTATGGAAAACCAAGCTTGGGTTGCTTGCGCTCATTTGCCCAGATGATTTCGTACGCGGCACACTATTGGCAGATGGATGAGACGCGACCAATCAGAGCACGCTGTTCAGTATCCTGCGGTGTTGTGTTTTTGTGCATTTTATGTGATGACGGGTAAACGTTCTGCGTCTTCTAAGGGTTCTGGCACTGAACCAAAGCGCCAGAGGAAGATGCTTAATATCGTAGAGAAGGTGAAACTCCTCGACATGTTAAAGGAAGGGAGAAGCTTTGCGGCTGTAGGCCGCCATTACGGGCTCAATGAATCTACGGTCCGGTACATTAAGAAGGACGAAAATAATATAAGGGCGACGGCAGCAGTGTCCTTTAACCAGACAGCGAAAAGGGTGGTAACTTCACGCAATAAGGCCATTGTAAGGATGGAGTCTGCATTGGCCCTTTGGATCAGTGACTGCAGGAAGAAGAATATCCCACTGGATACCAACGTTATCCGTGAGAAGGCCAGGCAGCTTTATGCCAAGTTTGCTGAAGGCGCTGGCGACGACGACCCCGAATCCGAACCATCGACCGCATCTCCCACCAAACCAACCAAATTCGATGCCAGCAAGGGTTGGTTTGAAAAATTTCAAAAACGATTTAAGCTAAAGAGCGTGGTCCTGCATGGAGAAGCTGCTTCTGCTGATAAAGCTGCCGCCGAGGGGTACGTGAATGAGACGTTCAGGACGATCATCGAGGAAGGGGGTTATAAGCCTGAACAAGTTTTTAATATGGATGAGACAGCCTTATTTTGGAAACGGATGCCGTCTCGCACTTTCATCATGATCGAGGAAGCCAGAGCCCCTGGATTTAAGGCCCACAAAGATCGGGTGACTTTAGTAATGTGTGGGAATGCTGCGGGCTTTATGATAAAGCCTGGTCTTATTTATAAGTCCAAAAACCCAAGGGTCCTCAAAAACAAAAATAAGAACCAGCTGCCAGTGTTTTGGATGCACAACCAGAAGTCCTGGATTACGAAACTCCTCACATCGGATTGGTTCCACCAGTGCTTCATTCCCGAGGTCAAGCTTTATCTCGCAGAAAAAGGACTCGAGTTCAAAGTGCTGTTGCTCATGGATAATGCAGGAGGTCACGCGCTCGACCTGTCGTATGATGGCGTACAAATAGAGTTCTTACCGCCAAACACCACATCGCTGATACAGCCCATGGATCAAGGCGTCATTCGCGCATTTAAGGCACTTTATACGCGAAACACCCTGCAGCACCTGGTCGAGGCTATGGACTCAGACGAAAACTTCTCGCTGAAGGCGTACTGGCGTGAGTACACCATTGCAACGTGTCTGCAAAATATTCAGATGGCCATAAAGGAGATGAAGACAGAAACTTTGAATGCCTGCTGGAAAAAATTGTGGCCAGAAGTAGTCCACGATTACGTGTACAAGGGTTTCTCTCCTGATGAAGTCCACCACTCTGCAGTAGATAAGGCAGTGAGAAGCTGGCAAAATTACTAGGAGGAGATGGCTTCAACGATATGACTCCCGATGACGTTGAGGAGCTGCTCGAGACCCACTCAGATCCGTTAACGGACGAAGACCTGGCGGAGATGACGAAGTCAGCAAGTGAGGAAGAAGAAGAGGCAGAAGAGGGTTCAGGGGATGAAGAAGAAGAAGGCCTATCACTGGAATGCCTCACAACCCTAGTGAGAATGGCAAAATAACTTAAGGAAAGGGCTGAAGAATGGGACCCCCAGATGATTCGTTCGTTGAAGTTCAGAAATGTAATCGACGGAGGCATTGAAGTCTATAAAAACCTCCTCGCCCAGAAGAAAAGGCAGCGCCAGCAACTGCCCATCACTATGTAGTATGTTCCTCACCCGAAAAAAAGAAAGAAGACACTCCTACGTCTTCAGCACGAAAAGAAGTTCCGGATGACGACGAAGATACTGCACCACCTGACGAGGCGCCTGCTGAAGTGGCGCCTTTAGAAGAGCTGTAATGCTCTTCTTTGCTGTGCAGTACAGTAAAAACGATTATTGATATACTTACCCAGTATCTATTACAGTATTTTCAAATATACTGTACAGCTATATATACACGTACAAATATTTTTCTAATACGTAAGGATGGGTCTCAAAAGTGTGTTTAAGAGTGTAGAAAGGGTTTATAAGAGCGTGGGAAAGGTTTATAAGAGTATGGGGAGGGTTTTTAAAGGCTTAAAATATATTTAAAAAAAAAAAAAAATGGTTTCTACTTCGCGGATTTTCACCTATCGCGGGGGGTTCTGGAACGTAACCCCCGCGATAAACGAGGGATGACTGTAGTGCCATCACCGAAATTCACGTTAAGTGCCATTAAGAGGATGTTTTCAAAATGGTGGCCATTTTGAACCCAGAGTGAAATTGACTCGTCAGAAAACCTCTAAATATTTATAACTTGGCCGAAAAACAATCAAATGCACAGCACAACTCAAATTTCACATAAAAATCATCTGCTTAATATTGTAAGTCGTACGAAGTAAAATCAGATCAGCAAAAACTAAAAATTCAAAATGGCCACCGATTAGACCGGAAGTACAAAATAAATGAGCTAAAATTCCGCTTTTGTTCACAAATATTCATTACTGTTTGTAGTGAAATTATACCAAGGTGAACCCAGGGTGTGCTCGCTACAGAAGGGGCGTCTATAAGACCCGGGACAACCGGGGCGCGCAGACACTCCAGCGGAACTCACTGTGACATAGTCCTGTAGTTTGAATGGTATGTACGCCCCTAAATGCTGCGCTGACTGTCCTCTCTGTTGGACCATTGCTATATTGAATCGACCATTGCTCATGAAATACTCTGATTTTAATGCCTGTTGCATGCATGTATTCTTACAGGATGTACTACAGATCTAAATGATATTAAACCTACCCAGAGGTCAAGTCGTGTCTGAGCTTGATTTTCACGACATTTAATATCATTTAGATCGCCGGAATGGCTGACCACAAGATGATCGTGGTACCGATTCTCGGAGCCGACCCTCAAGCTGAGGGATCAGCATCGGAGTTCACTCACTGGCTCAAAATGCTGGAGAATTACTTTGCTGCTCACGAAACAGAGCCCACCGCAGCGATAAAGCTGTCCGTGTTACAGTCGAAGGTCTATCACACTGTTTTCCGGAACATTTCTCGATTTGGGACGTACGCTACGGCTCTAGCCGAGCTGAAGCGCCTCTACGTAAAGACACGGAGCGCTGTGCACGGCTGGCATCAACTCTCTCAGCGGCGACAGCAACCATCTGAATCGATCGATCGCTTCGCGCAGGAGTTGCGCTACCTGTTGGCAGACTGCGTGCAGGACGTCCGGACCCACGAGCAAGTGCAGGACGACTTGCTCCGAGATTCATTTATCTCCGGAATTAATTCTGGAGTCTTGCGGCTCCGTCTCCTGGAGGTCGCGGATCTGACATTTACAGAAGCACTACGGCTGGCACGCATATACACAGATGCCCGAGAACAATCCACCGCATATGATCACCCACGAGTCGTGGCGGGGACCTCGCAACTCGCGCGACCGGAGAGGGCTACCGCCGAGGATACGGAGGAGGACCCGACCACTACGGCTGAGTCTCTGGGAGCTCCTGAAGCGGACTCCGCTTCCGGCCTCACTGCTGCCGCCGCTGCCCGGCCACGGCCTGACCGGTATGCAAAATGTTATTTTTGCGGGAATCGGCAGCACCCTCGCTCTGAATGCCCGGCCCGGGAGGCTACATGCCACCTGTGCTCCACCAAGGGCCATTTTGCAAAGGTCTGCAGGAAGGCCGCTCGGGGCACGCGTCCCCGCGCGACCTTGAATGGGCTCATCGCGGAGCCAACGGATCGAGCGCCGGACGGGGCGCCTCACTCGGCTTTGAAGAGCCGCTCTCCTTCTCGCGGGCCTCTGGCTACACGCCCGACCTTGGCGAGATACACCGGGCCGCCGAAACAAATGGCGCGAACGCGACCGGCCACAGCGCGACCGACCTTGACTGGCGTTCGAACGCCTACTTCAAACAAGCGACATGCTCCTGCTTTGGAAACTCCTCTCGATGTGCGGCAAACACAGCACGTGACTCGAGCCCCATCTGACGGCGGCTTTTACGAATTACATGCACCCACTTTGGCATATGAATCTGCAGACGGCAGAGATCTTTCTCACGTGACGCGAGCGCCATCTGGCGGCGGCTCTTACGAATTACATGCACCCACTTTGGCATATGAATCTGCAGACGGCAGAGATCTTTCTCACGTGACTCGAGCGCCATCTGGCGGCTGCTCTTACGACCTACACACACCCACTCTGGCAAATGAAACTGCTCATGAGCCAACGGACTTCAATGCTCCTGCTGAGGCCCAACCTGCCGACGCTGCCCGAAGGATTGCAGCCGGCGTGGGATCCACCCGCGAGGCGCGATCTTCTCGCCCGGCCGGTACAATACCTGCCGGGTCTGCCGGCCTTGCGCAGGCCATCATTCCGCTCACAGTCGCGGGCGTTTTTGTGCAAGCTTTGATTGACACGGGGTCCACGGATAGTTTTATCGATCAGCGACTCGTGCATCAACATGGGTGGCCGGTTCTCGGGACAACCCGCCGGATCTTCATGGCCTCTCAGGGACTTCGGTTGAGCACAAAAGGGGCGTGTCGATTGAAACTTGTGATAAAGGGACGCACGTTCCCGGATGTGTATCTCATGGTATTACCTGCGTTATGCGCTGACGTTCTGTTAGGACTTGATTTCCTTAAGCGGCATGGACGTTTGGAAATAGACTTCGGTGGGCCGGACATGCTCGCTGTGTGCGCCCTCGCTCAAATGGACATGGAGCCACTCTCACTGTTCCCCAACCTGACCACTGATTGTACCCCTGTAGCCGTCAAATCGCGGCGCTACTCTCGCGCGGACGCGCAATTCATTGCGGAAGAAACGGCCCTGCTCTTAAAGGACGGTATTATAGAACACAGTAGGTCACCGTGGCGGGCCCAAGTCTTAGTGGTGCGGAGTGAGGCCCACCGCCGGCGCATGGTAATCGACTATTCGCAGACGATTAATCGTTTTACACAGCTGGATGCCTACCCCTTACCGGGGATGGACGCCCTGGTACGCCAGGTGGCCCTGTATTCCGTTTATAGCACTCTCGATCTGCGTAGTGCGTATCATCAAGTCCCCATCTCTAGGGCTGATCGCGTCTTTACAGCCTTTGAATCGGGTCAGCGGTTGTACCAGTTCACGAGACTTCCCTTTGGGGTAACTAACGGAGTCGCTTGTTTTCAGAGGGCTATGGATGACCTCGTTGCGAAGGAGAATTTGACCGATGTCTTTGTCTATCTGGACAATCTTACAGTATGTGGGTATGACCAGGAGCATCACGACGCTAACCTGAAACGCTTCCTCGAGGTCGCGCGGAAATATCGCCTAACCATGAATGCGGCTAAGTGTCGATACTCTCTACGCACGGTAGACCTTTTGGGGTACACCATGACCCATGGCTCCGTCTCTCCGGATAAGGAGCGTCTGCGCCCTTTGCTCGATATGGCTCCGCCTAGCGATCGGGCTTCGCTGAAACGCGCTCTAGGGCTGTTCGCCCACTACTCAAAGTGGGTGCAAAATTTCTCCGTGAAGCTCCGCCCCCTCGTGGCCTGCGACACTTTCCCCATGGGCCCGGCCGCCCTGGCGGCCTTCGAGAGCCTTAAAGTCGACATCGCTGGCGCCGCTGTCGCGACGATTGACGAGAGTGCCTCTTTCGTTTTGGAGAGTGATGCCTCGGATCATGCGATAGCGGCGACTCTCTCCCAAGGAGGCCGCCCTGTGGCTTTCTTCTCGCGGACTCTCACCTCCGCCGAGCGGAGGCATTCGTCTGTCGAAAAGGAAGCGTACGCGATCGTCGAATCAATTCGGCGATGGCGGCTGTATCTGCTTGGGCGGAGTTTCCAAATCGTCACGGACCAACAGAGTGTTGCGTTTATGTACGACACCTTACATGCTCAGCGCATTAAGAATGAGAAAATCACCCGTTGGCGTATAGAACTCGCCGACTTCTGCTACACCATCAAATACCGCCCGGGGAAGGATAACCTGGTCGCTGACGCCTTATCGAGGCCGGCCACTTGCGCGGGGGTTGTAACTTTGGAGGGGCTGCGCACTTTGCACGGCACTATGTGTCATCCCGGGGTAACGCGCTTCGCGCATTTTGTGCGCGAGGGCAATCTGCCGTACTCGATTGAGGACATCCGCCGCATCTGCCGTGATTGCGCGATCTGTGCGGAACTCAAACCGCGTTTTTATAACCCTCCTATGGGGACACTCGTTAGGGCTACTAGACCGTGGGAGCGCTTGGCGATGGACTTCAAAGGGCCGCTGCCAATGTCGAGCAACTCTCGCTATCTGCTCACTATCGTCGATGAGTATTCCCGATTCCCCTTTGCTTACACGTGCGGGGATATGTCGGCTGCCACGGTTATTCGGTGCCTGCAGAATTTGTTTTCTATGTTTGGGTATCCGGCCTATGTGCATACCGATCGGGGTGCGGTGTTCCTGTCCCAGGAGGTGAGGGGCTACTTGCTCCAGCATAATGTCGCTTCGAGCTACACCACCCCATACCGGCCCCAAGCGAATGGGCAGATCGAACGCTTTAATGGGATTATATGGAGGGCCGTCATGCTAAGCCTTCGGACCCTCGGCCGAGGCCTCGATAAATGGGCGTGGTCGCTACCTGCCGCTCTCAACTCGATCCGGGCTCTCCTATGCACTGCCACCAACCAGACTCCTCACGAACGACTGTTCCACCACCCTAGAAGCTCCGGCAGTATCCAATCTTTACCCAGCTGGCTCGCTGAACCGGGGCCCGCCTATCTCAAACGAGCGGTTCGCGCTAGCAAGTACGACCCCCTTGTTGAAAAGGTGCAGGTCCTCCAGGCTAATCCCGAGCATGCTCGCGTGTTAACGGCGGATGGCCGCGAGTCTACTGTCTCCGTACGCCATCTCGCCCCATGTGGGGACGACGACAGGGATATCGACGAACCCGTCTACGAGTCTATGGACTCTACCGAAGCTTCCCCTATGGAACTACCACCGTTACTCCCGTCGTTCCTCACTCCCGTGCCCGAAGGCGCAGGGGCGCCCCCTCCGACGGCTCTTCCGACGCGGGGGACTCCGGGCTTGGGGACGCCGTGCCCGGTAGATTCCGAACACGAACTGGCAGGGAAGTTCGCCGCCCCGACCGCTACGGGTGGACCGACTGATGTGGATTGACGTGACCCATTCGTTTATTGCTGATGCTTGCTTGCAACCTGCCGAGCGGCAGTATAGTTCTAACGGCGGGGAGAATGTAGTGAAATTATACCAAGGTGAACCCAGGGTGTGCTCGCTACAGAAGGGGCGTCTATAAGACCCGGGACAACCGGGGCGCGCAGACACTCCAGCGGAACTCACTGTGACATAGTCCTGTAGTTTGAATAGTATGTACGCCCCTAAATGCTGCGCTGACTGTCCTCTCT
Source organism: Myxine glutinosa (assembly GCF_964187855.1). Taxonomy (NCBI): domain Eukaryota; kingdom Metazoa; phylum Chordata; class Myxini; order Myxiniformes; family Myxinidae; genus Myxine; species Myxine glutinosa. The sequence continues at coordinate 41,455,742 of NC_136268.1, forward strand.
GTTGGACCATTGCTATATTGAATCGACCATTGCTCATGAAATACTCTGATTTTAATGCCTGTTGCATGCATGTATTCTTACAGGATGTACTACAGATCTAAATGATATTAAACCTACCCAGAGGTCAAGTCGTGTCTGAGCTTGATTTTCATGACACTGTTATCTTTTATCTGAAAATATACAACCTTCGTATTGTTTCTATCGCATTTACAAGATTTTTCAGTTGCTAACTCCTGCTAAACACGAGTCCAAGCACATCCCTGCTCTTATATAGTGAATCATAAGCTTAGCTTTTTTGAACTCTTCTTGTACTTCGCTACTGAGTATTTGGGATTGCTTAAAAGTAATTTCAAACTGTTATCACATGGCAAGATATCCAATCTTGATCAGTTGTCGCACTCTTCTGGACACTTGCAGAGAGCTGTACAGCGCAGGCTGACCTTACGGCAAGCCCAGCCTCCGCGGCAGCCCTTTTTGCAGCCACACTTTACCAGCTCTTGGCACGACATGGTGATCTCTGGTAGCGTTGCCCAGAAGGGTTGCCACTCTCCGCCATCTGAGACCCAGCCCCAATCTTGCGGACTTGGAAGAGACGGGCTCGGCACGAGCGCCTGTCCCCAGATGTGGCCAGCCTGGTAAGCCGTACGCTTGGCATGCTGCACTAATGACGCTCGCGTGGGAGGGAGGGAGTCGAACTGTCGCCCCCTACGGGTGAACAACTGTTTCCGGGCATCGTTCACAGTGGATGCAGTGCTCGTTCTGTCGTACAATAAAACAACGAACCGCTCCAAAGTTGACATCCACTCATCACAGATTTCAGATGGTGCGCTGGACATGCCAAGAAAGACAGGAGTGACTTCTGGATAATTATTCCAGGTATCTAGCACGGTCTTCTTGCCCTTCCCAAATAAACAAGATACAGTGTCACATCCCGTGAATGCATGGAAAGCAGGAAGGGCACGTGCAACGTTGGTATTTCGCACTTCAGCGATCTCATGGGCTGCGAGCTAGCGCAGATGTGTCCCAGTACCAAATGCCACCCAGAGTTCGATGCCTTGGCCAGCTCGCTCCTGCAGTTTCTGTACCAGAGACACTGCCAGTACCAGGACATCGGTGTCAACAGTGCGCATGAGGATTCTGGTGAAGCCACACTGGACAGAATCTGCTGCATGCAGAAACATCCTTGTGTCGGCTTCGTCGTGCGTGCAGGGGGCTAGGCTGGAGGTGTTGTTGCGTGGAAGACTGCTAAGTATTTGTCTGCCATGTGATGAGATGACCTGTTTCTGATGACCTGAGTCAATCGATGTGACACTTAGCGCAAGAAACTTAAACAACTCCTGCTTGTTCTGATCTACACGAAGGAACTCTTTCCAATTTCTTGGAAGCTGGTTGTCTGGTGCGACACGTTGTCTTACTCCTGATCCGCGTTTACTTCGAGTTGTGGCTTTTAGGCTGTTGTCGATGTATTCATCCCACACAATATCAATACGTTTGACATGGCGAAGCTGAGCAGTCACATAGGGGACAAACGTGGCTGAAGCATATCCAGAGACTGTTCTCTCAGTTCCTGTAGGTTTCACCATCGTTACGGATTCGTCACTTCCGTTGTTGTGGTTTTCATCCACTTGAAACATTTTTGGTTCCATGTACTATTATTGTTTTCAAAAGGTTTATTGTGTATGAACTGTTTTCAAAAGGTGAAAAAGTTAGTGTGAAAAAGAAACAGGAAACCGGATCGGGAACCGGACGATGAAGACGAAGAAGAAAAAAAGAAGGCGGAGCGAGTGGAGTCGGACAAGAGGCATAGCTGCTTTGCGGTCTGGAGCGAACGTTGGCGAACGACAGTCACTCGCGAACTTTCGGGTTTCCCAAGAAAGGGATTCCTGCGTCAGAGTGGTTAGCGCTGTGACAGATTAACCTGCGTGTCAGGTTTTGTGATCGATTCCGGAGAGAATCATTGTCGGGCCGTTACGTCTCGAGAACGGGCCGTCCGCCATTTTGACTCACGTGCTTTGTGCGTCGAGCAAGGTTTCTTTGCTTCGCTTCAGCGTTTGCGTGTCGCGCAAGGTTTTTCTTTGTTTCACGTCAGCTGTTTTCACCGCATTCAGACGTATCTGGTGTGTGTGTGTGTGTGTGTGTGTGTGTGTGTGTGTGTGTGTGTGTGTGTGTGCGCAACACGGATATACCTGAAGGTAAATCTGAGGTTTGCCGACTGCGAGCTGTGGAACCGTCCATACCCGAGGGTGTGATTTCCCAGTCGCCTGGAGGGCGCTTTTTGATTTCCCAGTCGCCTGGAAGGCGCCTTTGCACAGCTTTGGCAGCAAGACTGTAACTGCCAACCCAACCGGATTCTGGTCTCGATTGGACATTGATCTGTCGATCGCTGGAGCGGATCGACTTTGGCTTGAAGCCGGGGATTAGAGACATTGGGGATGTTCTTGTTTCACTCACTTGGAGCACAGTGAGTTATATATTACAAAACTGATGGTACTATCATAGGATATTGATTGTACTTTTGATTCATATTATTGTTGTACTGTTATTCTTGTGTGATCTTAATACAATATGTGTTTGTGAGTAACAATTGGTGTGGCTTCACTATTGATCTTTGACATACAGAATAACACATTTTTCTGCCATGACTCCTCTCGGGGCTCGGAGGTACACCGTGACCAGGGGGTCGGGGAGGAGCACGTAACACCATGTTGACCAATGCTGCTCCGTCCATAATCATGACCGCTATTGGCTGGGTTAGCATTCGGAGGGGTGGTAAGAGCCTGAAGACAATTGGCTGGCTCTGATTTCTGTCGAGGTAGACGCAGATTTCCTTCGTCAGATAACGATGGCGGACATCCTTGGTTTTCATGTCTGAAAAATTCATCCAAGTTGCCATTTCTTGTTTGACATGCTATGAAGAGCCGAGAGAACAGGGAACAATCGCTTTTCATAGAGGAAAGCTGCTGATTAGCCTTGGAAGTCTTCTTCTGGGAAGGAGTCACAAAGAAGCTGAACTTGTTTCTCGTAATGGGGTCAGCTAGCAGTTTCTTCCGCTCTACCAAGCGCTCTGAGATGAATTCCTCACACTGCTTCTTACCAACATCCTCTATCTGTCGCATCCTCGATATTCTGGCCTCGTCTGCTACTACCTTGGTATCCAAGATAATCAGGTCAGTGCTTTCCTCTTCAAAAGGGTTACCCAATTCTTCAAAAACTTGCACAAGAGATTTGACATCTTGGTGGAATGCTGCTTGGTAACTTTTCTGTGCTTCATGGTGGTAGTTTGCCTCGTGACTTGCCTCAGGAGCGATACCCGCTTCGAAGTCGTTGACGAGCCATGCCATCTCAGGGCCGGATAGCATCCATCTGTGAAGAGCGCTGGGATTTTCAGTCAGGCCCACGGCCCCTCCATCACCCTTGACCATCGCATTGTTCTGCTCATGCGTCTGATCGATGGCAATTGCAGAAAATCTTCTGGGGGTTTTGTTGATGGTGAACAAGCGCTGCTTGAATGCCTCTGCTACTTCTGGTGCTTTCTTATCCAGTGCGCGCATATCGCGTACATGTATAGGAAGCCAACGGGCATAGTTTGGGTGGTTCAGAGCAAAAAGCCATGGCAGCATATTGTAAACCGCATCCACGTACATGTCAAAGTCAGCCTGGCGAAGAGACTTCATGAAAACAAGGAGAAGAAGCTCCAGTTGTAGCGCTGTGTGCCAGTACTGGAACTGCAGCACTGTCGACCTCTGCTGAGTGCACCACGCATCAAAGAGAAGGGTGCCATCAACCATTCCACCCACTTACCTCTGGTACACTCTCCGAAGCAGAATAAATAACGAGCACGCCGTTACTTGATGGGCCCTTCGGGTGTGCGTCACACTTGTGGCCTTGAGAAATGATTCTGCTGTTCCTGGCGCTGCAGCGTTTGCATCTGCAAGGGACGCTGTCCATCCACTACATTCAAGCCACTGTCCTATCACCTTTAAAAATGCCATCTCGATATGGAGACCACCAAACACTATCACAAACTTATCTTCGCCGTAATTGTCACGCCATGTCCACTGAATGTCTTTCGCTACAGCATATAAGGGCTGATCAAAGGCGATCACCGGAACTTGACCGGGATTCAAGTGATTAACAGAAAGCGTTATCACGTCCATGGCATGTCTTATCATAGCAACTGATTTGGCTTGATCAAGGAAGAGTGGTAACAGCGCTGAAATGGCGACTGAAGTGGGTAGCGTACAGGATGGTTGAGATGAGTGGAAAGCAGCCCAAGAAAAGTTTTTCTTTTCTCCTACACTTTCATGGTTAAGCACAATGGCGCTGGACTGCTCGAGCCATTTAGACTCATCTTTCAGGCCGCGAGCAAAGGAGCTTTCATCCGATTTGATTTCTGAGGCTGTAGCTGGAAGCTGGGCCTTACCTGCTGTCACTGGCACTGGGATAACATCGGTGTATGCTGCTGGCCGTTCCTTTATAGATTTGCCGGTATCATGTGATGAAATATTGATAGGTGCTCGCTTGGTACCAGGAGCATCTTCCGATGGATGTTGAAACAAAGATATCTCAGTGCCGTGAAAGGAATCTTTTGCCATCATCGAACTCGGGTTGTGGTCAATATTGTCCATGGCAGCCGGTGTGAAAAGACCCAAGCGGAGATTTGATGGACACACTGCACCCTCGTCCCAGTAACGGCGACACACTTCATTTCCAAGATCTGTCGAGATGCTCAAAACTCTATCGTATGAAATGGAGATTCCTAATTTATGTAAGGTTTCCACAAGATCACGACTGCGAGTCTTGGCGTGAACAGACATCCCTACATAGATTGGGAGAGGAGACTCGCGAGATTTGTTTCGCTGTTCCCGCTTAACTTCTCCGTCACGTCGACGAAGATAAGTATTGTACTGCACCAGTTGTGCGATGGTAAGAAGAGCCTGTCCTTTTGATATGCTATACGCTTGGGCTTTGATGTTTGGCCCATAAAGGATCATGTTAACAAGGGATAACAAGGATGCCGGGATAGAGCTCACTTGACAGTTTTGTTCAAACGATCCATTAAACGAGTACTTATTTGTAAGCATGTCTTTACGGACGATCGCTGCTGTCTTCGCAAGATGTATGGCCTCGTCATAAAAATCTTCCTTGTGGACTTTATGCAGCGCATCGCCAATGTCCTCTCGAAAAGCTAAATAGACATCACGTCCCTGGCTGTAAGGGTGGAGTTCAGGTACCTGAAGAAGAAGACGTTCCTTGAGGCGCGAAGTGTTCACCCGTGTAGTAGTTACCTTACAGAGCTGCTCCAAGCAGTTTGTGTACATCCTTGCCAGGTCTGCGAGTTTAAATGTCGGCAGCTCTCCACCACTTGACCGCGACTCTTCAATAAAAGTAACAAGCTCCGCCAGTGCAATGCCATCCAGACGATGAGGCATCTCAATCTCAGTCATCTTATCCCTTTTGGCATACTCTGCGTTCCTGGACAGTATTGATAAACACCGAGCGTGATAACGTGCCTTGAGTGCGATCAGATCTCCACAGCCAAGCTTAGCCAACAGCTTTTCGTCATTTAGCTCAGATGCGCATTCACGGACTCGAGCATCTAGCCCAAGTGTCGAGACTCTGTGTGGAGGCTGATTTATCAGACTCGCATAAAAAACACAAAGGACTAGTGTCTTTTATATAAGCACTGGCATTGGAACGAGTAAACTTTTTATCAGCTAGAGACTCCTCTTGGGATTCAGTTTTTCTTTTTTCAGCTCTTTTCAGCTTGGTTGAGTTGAAAGGGCGTAACAGCTTCTATGCCAACGGGCCTTATGCTTCGAGAAAGTATCCGCAACTCCTTCTCCTTCATCCAATTGGGATAGGCATATTTCTCTGGCCATGCATCCGAGATTAGCAAACTTCTCTATATTGCCTGCCAAAGTCTTTTATCCGGCACCTACGTCTAGGCGTTTTGAGTCTGCAGGGCACTGTAGCAAATCCCCGTTGGATTCTTGGCAGATAGCACAAAGCTTCCAGTCAGTCTTTGGGGCCGCATTACCTTTGTGGTCATCCATGAGGCTGCAACTTCCTTTGAACGCAAACTATTATGGGTAAGCGATAACAGGGGAATTCTGGATGCGGTTTACTTCCGGTTTTCTAATAAAAAACGCTATTTAAGCACATTCCGACATTTGACTATACTACGCAACATAAATGTCTCGACAAACATATAATAAATAATTTTTTAATCATGTTTTAACGCTATCTACGCCATTTCTAAAGCACTTCCGGTTATATCAATTCTCACACTTCAGGTCAAGTTGGCGGCCATTTTGAAAATCGCCCCAAAACTCGATTTAACGGGAAATTTTGAGATGGCACTATGCCACAACAGCTAGTTCTAACATTCCTGAAAATTTGGTGCTTTTAACAGAAAGTGAACAATTTAGGCAAAAATCTACACATATCTGCCCCACTAATATGAGGAAGAGAGAGTTGGGATGAGTGGATAGAAGTTGGTCCATGTTGCCAGACAGCGAGATGTAAACGGAGTCATCACTGTTTGGTGGACGGTACAACACACATATGAACAGAAGGTGGGAGCGGAGGGGAAGCTGTAGCCAGAGGTACTCCTGGGGGTGTGGTGGAGATAGGGCAGTGCAGGGAGAGTGAGGCAGAGAGTTTTTGATAAAGATAGCAACCCCACCTCCAGGATGAGGCTCAGGTCTATCATACCGGAGGAGGGAGTAACCAGGAAGAAACACTAAGGAATCCGAGACATCTTGATGGAGGAAAGTTTATTTTAAGCAGATAAAGTCTGGTTTGTCTGAAGCAATCTGTATGGAGAGATCAGTCAGGTTTGAGCGAAGGCCGCATTTGCTTGAGGTCCATACCATTAAGGAAGAGGGAGAGGGAGCATTGGATACAGGATAAAGGAGGAGAGGGGCAGGGAAAGATGAGGGAGGAGAGGGAGAGAGCTGTTGACAGTCTGTCGGTGATTGCAGGAGAGATAGAAGAAGGGGAACGATGAGGACGACAAAAGGTTTGATGGTGATGGATTGAAGCACAGTGAGGAGTTGTTTGAGGGGTAGCAGAGTGAAGTAGAAGGTTGGAGGATGTGGAGGTATGAGTTGGAAGGGAGAGGAAGTGGGGAGGAGGCAGCTTTGTGGAGGAGGGGTGAGAGGGGAGAATTGAAGAAAAATGGTGAGGGGAGTTTTGAAGGGGAGGGGTGAGGGGGGGAAATTGAGGGGGAGTGGTGAGAGGGGAGATTTGAGGGAGAGGGGTGAGGAGGGAGATTTGAGGGGATGGGGTGAGATGGGAGTTTTGAAGGGGAGGGGTAGGTTGGGAGTTTTGAAGGAGAAGGGTGAGGGGGGACATTTTAGGGTGAGGGGCAGATTTTAGGGTGAGGGGTGAGGTGGGAGGAGGGAGATTTGAAAGTTTTGAATGATTAAAGAAAAATCGAACATTTATTACAGACTGGGTTTCTGGAGATATTCAAATCTAAGATCCGTTTGAGAACGTTTGAGGAGGGGTGGAATGAAAGTAAGTTTAGAGAATGAAGAAAGGAAGAATTGTATGAGATTGAATTTTTTTTTGTGATGGAAAGATTCAATGAGCAAATCGATTTCAGCCTTTTGAACAAGAAGAAAAAAAGCGAGTTGTAGTATACAAATTAATACAACATGGCAGGGGGGAGTTTAAACATTTTAAAGCAAAATCCGTCGGTTCAACAAATGGACGTGGGCGGGGGAGGCACTTTGTGCTTCAAATCATTGTCCTGCTGAAATGTGAATCTCCTTTTCAGATTCATGGCTGATTAAAGCAGGTTTTCATCAAGGATTCTCCTTCACTTTGCACCGTCCATTGTCCCCTCTATCCTGACAAGCTTGTCAGTCCTTGCTGATAAAAAGCAGCCCCATAACATGATTCTGCCACCACCATGCTTGACAATAGGGATGGCATTGACTAGGTGATGTTCAGTGTTAGGCTTGTGCCGCCAGATGTAACGCTTTGAATTTAGACCAAAACGTTCATTTTTATCTCGTCTGACCACAAATCTTTTATATCATTAAGATGATATCCTGAAGTATCATTAAGATGCTTTTTTCGCAAACTCAATATGACCTTTTAGATGAGTCCTTTTCAGTAATTGCATCATTTTTGCCACCTGCCAGTGGAGGCCAGCTTTGTGAAGGGAACAGGATATTGTTGATTGATGAACACTGACCCCCATCTCAGATAGAGAGCCTTGTAGATCTTTCAAAGTCATTGTTGGACTTACAGTGACATCCCGAACCAGTTTCCTGCATGTCCGGCTGCTGAGTTTGAATGGGCGACCTGATCTGGGTACAGTCTGGGGGTATGATACGTCTTCCACTTTTCAATGATGGATTTCACCGTACTCAACGGGATAATGAGCGAGTTTGAAATCTTCTTATTACCCTCTCCTGAATGGTGCTTCTCCACCACTTCATGTCTGACTTATTTGGAAAGCTCATTGGTCTTCATGTTTGTGTTGTTGGTTGACCAAGTGAGTTTCACCTTAAAACTCCTCAGATAAGTGGGGGAGCTAAATTTTTAAGTTGAACCACTGATTACATACAGGTGAAGCATATTACACATATTTTGTAACCTTCCAAACAAATAATTTGCTCCAGAAGTGATGTAGGGCTAATTAGGCAAAAGGTTTGACTACTTATGCAACTGAGAATCATTTGATTTTCTCTGTTAATTTGATTTATTCACATTTTATCTGTATTTTTTTGCTTTATCACTTTGGAGTAGTTTGAAGACTACATATATTACGTTTGATTTGAGAGTATCATGAAATTAGCTCAGATGGCTTCAAAATATGAAAACTTTGGTGTGAGGTTAATACTTTTGCAGGCCACTGTAGAGCTGTATTTGTTGTGTTTCGGTTTTATGCATGACATCTTCTATTTGCATCAGTCTTTGGAAATGTTTTGCTAGATGGTTTAGGGATACCTTCGCTGGCTTGCTGTCTTCAGTTGGTGAAAATAAGGAGGTTTGGAAGAGGATAGAGAAGATCAAGGATAGAGGGAGACAACTGGATGCAGAGTTGCTGCACCTGTATGGGCAATAGACAAAAGCAGCAAGGAGAGCTGTGAATAAGTAGTGAGTAGGCAGGTGATGCAGGAAGTACTGGGGGAGTGGAAGAGGCATTTGAGAAACATGGGCTGAAAATGAGCATGGAGAAGATGGAGGTGATGTGGGTCAAGCAGTAGAGAAAATAAATTAATATCAGGTTAGAGGGGAAGGAGATCAGAAAAGGAAATAAGTTTGAGTATCTGGGTGTAACAGTGACTGGGGATAGTAAGTTGTTGGCAGAGATGCAGAGGATTGAGGTGGGTGCAAATGCATGGAGGAGGGTGGAGGGTGATGGCAGACAAATATTTCAAGGAGATTGAAAAGAAAGGTTCTGATGTTGTGTGTAACGCCGGCCTACCTTTAAGGCCTGGAGATGGTGGCACTGACAGAGAGAGACAACAACAGAGGCTGCAGGTTGCGAGAACAACTGGGTCAGTAGGATTATGGGAGTGAAGAGGGTGGATAGAAGAAGAATGGATGAACTGAGGGAGGAGATTGGTGTGCAGACGAGTTTGATGGGAAGATTGGTGAAATGCCGGCTCAGATTGGCTGGACACATGACGTGGATGGGGGAAGAGAAAATGGCAAAGAGAGGGGGACAGATTGAGTGAACAAGGTAGAAGGAAAAGAGGTAGACCACGGTTGAGAAGGGAGGATTGTGTGAAGAGGGATTTCAGTAAGGTGGGGGTGGTTGGAGGGTGAAGAGAGTTCGCTGAGGAGAGAGGGGAGTGGAGGAGTATCGTGGGGGAAAGGCAGGTCAGGGGCTTGGGTGGCATCGGACCTCACCCCATATAAAGGGAAGAGGAGGAGAACAACCACTGCTTGGCCATACCTGATGCTATAAAAACGTATTGTAAATGTTTAGCTCATCTTCAATTCTCATAGAGCAAGAGTCACCAGCATCACAAGTCACCAGCACAACAAGAGTCACTGGCAACACGGGGGTCACCAGCAATACGGGAGTCACCAGCATCACAAGAGTCACCAGCACCACAAGAGTCACCAGCATCACAAGAGTCACCAGCATCACAAGAGTCACCAGCATCACAAGAGTCACCAGCATCACAAGAGTCACCAGCATCACAAGAGTCACCAGCATCACAAGAGTCACCAGCATCACAAGAGTCACCAGCATCACAAGAGTCACGAGCATCACAAGAGTCACCAGCATCACAAGAGTCACCAGCATCACAAGAGTCACCAGCATGACGGTTGTCACCAGCATGACGGTTGTCACCAGCATGACGGTTGTCACCAGCATGACGGTTCTCACCAGCATCACGGCAGTCACCAGCATCACGGCAGTCACCAGCATCACGGCAGTCACCAGCATCACGGCAGTCACCAGCATCACGGTAGTCAGCAGCATCACGGGAGTCAGCAGCATCACGGGAGTCACCAGCATCACGGGAGTCACCAGCATCACGGGAGTCACCAGCATCACGGGAGTCACCAGCATCACGGGAGTCACCAGCAACACGGTAGTCACCAGCAACACGGTAGTCACCAGCAACACGGTAGTCACCAGCATCACGGTGGTCTACAGCATAATCACAATAGTCTACAGCATATCACGGTAGTCTACAGCATATCATGGTAGTCCACAGCATATCACGGTAGTATACATCATATCACGGTAGTATACAGCATATCACGGCAGTCTACAGCATATCACCGTAGTCTACAGCATATGACGGCGGTCTACAGCATATCACGGCAGACTGCAGCATATCACCGTAGTCTGCAGCATATCACGGTAGTCTGCAGCATATCACGGTAGTTTACGGCATATCACGGTAGTTTACGGCATATCACGGTAGTATACGGCATATCACGGTAGTTTACAGCATATCACGATGGTATACATCATATCACGGTAGTATACATCATATCACGGTAGTATACAGCATATCACGGTAGTATACAGCATATCACGGTAGTATACAGCATATCACGGTAGTATACAGCATATCACGGTAGTATACAGCATATCACGGTAGTTTACAGCATATCACGGAAGTATACAGCATATCACGGTAGTTTACAGGATATCACGTTAGTATACAGCATATCACGGTAGTATACATCATATCACGGTAGTATACATCATATAACAGTAGTATACAGCATATCACGGTGGTTTACGGCATATCACGGTAGTTTACGGAATATCACGGTAGTTTACGGCATATCACGGTAGTATACGGCATATCACGGTAGTATACGGCATATCACGGTAGTATACGGCATATCACGGTAGTATACGGCATATCACGGTAGTATACGGCATATCACGGTAGTATACGGCATATCACGGTAGTATACGGCATATCACGGTAGTATACGGCATATCACGGTAGTATACGGCATATCACGGTAGTATACGGCATATCACGGAAGTTTACAGCATATCACGATGGTATACATCATATCACGGTAGTATACATCATATCACGGTAGTATACATCATATCACGGTAGTATACATCATATCACGGTAGTTTACAGCATATCACGGTAGTCCACAGCATATCAGGGTATTTTACAGCATATCACGGTAGTTTACAGCATATCACGGTAGTCTATAGCATGTCACAATAGTATACATCATATCACGGTAGTCTAGAGCATACCACGGTAGTATACATTATATCACGGCAGTATACATCATATCACGGAAGTATACATCATATCACGGAAGTATACATCATATCACAGTAGTATACATCATATAACAGTAGTATACAGCATATCACGGCAGTATATATCATATCACGGCAGTATACAGCATATCACGGTAGTATACAGCATATCACGGTAGTCCACAGCATATCACGGTAGTCCACAGCATATCACGGTAGTATACATCATATCACGGTAGTATACAGCATATCACGGTAGTATACAGCATATCACGGTAGTATACAGCATATCACGGCAGTCTACAGCATATCACCGTAGTCTACAGCATATCACGGTGGTCTGCAGCATATCACGGTGGTCTGCAGCATATCACGGTAGTTTACAGCATAGCACGGTAGTTTACGGCATATCACGGTAGTATACGGCACATCACGGTAGTTTACGGCACATCACGGTAGTATACGGCATATCACGGTAGTATACATCATATCACGGTAGCATACATCATATCACGGTAGTCAAGAGCATATCACGGTAGTATACATTATATCACGGTAGTATACAGCATATCACAGTAGTCTTCAGCATATCACGGTAGTCCACAGCATATCACGGTAGTTTACAGCATATCACGGTAGTTTACAGCATATCATGGTAGTATACAGCATATCACGGTCGTCCACAGCATATCACCATAGTCTACAGCATATCAGGGTATTTTACAGCATATCACGGTAGTTTACAGCATATCACGGTAGTCTATAGCATGTCACAATAGTATACATCATATCACGGTAGTCTAGAGCATACTACGGTAGTATACATTATATCACGGTAGAATACAGCATATCAAGGTAGAATACAGCATATCACGGTAGTTTACAGCATATCACGGTAGTTTACAGCATATCACGGTAGTTTACAGCATATCACGGTAGTTTACAGCATATCACGGTAGTTTACAGCATATCACGGTAGTTTACAGCATATCACGGTAGTTTACAGCATATCACGGTAGTTTACAGCATATCACGGTAGTATACAGCATATCACGGTAGTTTACAGCATATCACGGTAGTCTACAGCATATCACGGTAGTCCTCAGCATATCACGGTAGTCCACAGCATATCACGGTAGTCCACAGCATATCACGGTAGTTTACAGCATATCACGGTAGTTTTCAGCATATCACGATAGTATACATCATATCACGGTAGTATACAGCATATCAAGGTAGTTGACAGCATATCACTGTCGTATACAGCATATCACGGTAGTTTACAGCATATCACGGTAGTTTACAGCATATCACAGTAGTATACAGCATATCACGGTAGTTTACAGCATATCACGGTAGTTTACAGCATATCAATGTAGTTTACAGCATATCACGCTAGTATACAGCATATCACAGTAGTTTACAGCATATCACAGTAGTTTACAGCATATCACGGTAGTATGCAGCATATCACGATAGTATGCAGCATATCACGATAGTATACATCATATCACGGTGGTCTACAGCATATTACGGTGGTATACATCATATCACGGTAGTATACAGCATATCACGGTAGTTTACACCATATCACGGTAGTATACATCATATCACGGTAGTTTACATCATATCACGGTAGTATACATCATATCACGGTGGTATACATCATATGACGGTAGTTTACATCATATCACGGTCGTATACATCATATCACGGTAGTCTTCAGCATATCACGGTAGTCTTCAGCATATCACGGTAGTATACATCATATCACGGTAGTATACAGCATATCACGGTAGTATACAGTATATCACGGTAGTTTACAGCATATCACGGTAGTTTACATCATATCACGGCAGTATACAGCATATCACGGTAGTTGACAGCATATCACAGTAGTATACAGCATATCATGGTAGTTTACAGCATATCACGGTAGTATACAGCATATCACGGTAGTTTACAGAATATCACGGTGGTATACAGCATATCACGATAGTATACATCATATCACGGTAGTATACAGCATATCAATGTAGTTTACAGTAAATCACGGTAGTTTACAGCATATCAATGTAGTTTACAGCAGATCACAGTAGTATACAGCATATCACAGTAGTTTACAGCATATCACGGTAGTATGCAGCATATCACGATAGTATACATCATATCACGGTAGTCTACAGCATATCACGGTGGTATACATCATATCACGGTAGTCTTCATCATATCACGGTAGTATACATCATATCACGGTAGTATACAGCATATCACGGTAGTTTACAGCATATCACGATAGTTTACAGCATATCACGGTAGTTTACATCATATCACGGTAGTTGACAGCATATCACGGTAGTATACAGCATAGCATGGTAGTTTACAGCATATCACGGTAGTATACAGCATATCACGGTAGTTTACAGAATATCACGGTGGTATACAGCATATCACGATAGTATACATCATATCACGGTAGTATACAGCATATCAATGTAGTTTACAGCATATCAATGTAGTTTACAGCATATCACGGTAGTATACAGCATATCACAGTAGTTTACATCATATCACGGTAGTATACAGCATACCACGGTAGTTTACAGCATATCACGGTAGTCTATAGCATGTCACAATAGTATACATCATATCACGGTAGTCTAGAGCATATCACGGTAGTATACATTATATCACGGTAGTCTAGAGCATATCACGGTAGTATACATTATATCACGGTAGTATACATTATATCACGGTAGGATACATCATTTCACGGTAGTTACGGTAGTATACATCATATCACGGTAGTATACAGCATATCACGGTAGTATACATCATATCACGGTAGTATACAGCATATCACGGTAGTTTACATCATATCACAGCAGTATACATCATATCACGGTAGTTTACAGCATATCACGGTAGTATACAGCATATCACGGTAGTTTACATCATATCACGGTAGTATACAGCATATCACGGTCGTCTACAGCATATCACGGTAGTATACATCATATTGTAGCGGTTGCCGCTGAACATACACAATCGCCTTACACCTGCCGAGGACGCAACCACGGAGCGATCGCTGTGCCGGGCTCGCCCAGACCGCCCGGAGACGCTCAGTCTCGCCTTTCCCGGGCTCGCCCGGCGACACCCAGTCTCGCCGTTCCCGGGCATGTCCAGACTCGCCCAGGTCTCCCGGACACGCCCAGTCGCGCCTTTTAAGGGCAAACGCCCCGGCATGAGATATTCGAGTGCTTGTATATAATGCTGCCCGATAAACGGGCTTTTCAGAGTACCCGAGTTGATTTGATGCAACAAAGAAACTCGGACGAATTCCAGCTTTTTGTCGCGTCCATTCTTTCGATTCGAGTTGGAGCACAGCTCCTTCATTGGTGACCTACCGACATGGACACGGCAGTTGCCCTCAAACTGCCTACCTTCTGGGAGGCTCACGCGGCGGTTTGGTTCGCCCAGGCGGACTCCCAGTTCGCCATGCGAGGCATCACCGCCGACGACACCCGCTTCCATCATGTGGTAGCAGCACTCGGCTCAGCCACCGCGGGCCGCGCCCTCTGCCTCCTCCAGCCGCTGACAAGTACGGCGCGATCAAGAAGCTCCTCCTCGACGCTTTCGCCCTCTCATCGGCGGAACGCGCACGGCGCCTGCTCGACCTGCCCGAGCTCGGCGACACGCGCCCGTCCGAGCGAATGGATTACATGCTCTCGTTGTTCGGGGAGCACGCCCCGGATTTTCTTTTTCAAGAGCTGTTCCTCCGTCAGCTGCCTAGCCAGGTACGCCTCGCCCTGGCAAGCACGCAGATCACGGATCCCCGCGCCCTCGCCAGGGAAGCCGACAAGATCTCCTCGGCAGGCCAACGCATCGGGGCAGCGACCTGGAGCCCGCCGCCGTCCGAAGCAACGCCCATGGCGCCTGAGCACCCGGCACGGTCGGCGGCCGAACTGACGGCGAATTGGCGGCCACTACGCCGCGCCGACCGCCTCCAACACGACGACCGGGGCCTACACCTGACCAGGCGTGGTGTTACTACCATGCCAGGTTCGGACAAAAGGCCCGGACATGCCGACCCCCGTGCACTTTCGGCAAGTCGGGAAACGGCCGGGCCGGCGTTCATTACCAGCCATGAGCGCCGGCCACACGGGCAACTTACTTTTTATCAGGGACAAAGCGTCTGGACGGCGCTTCCTGTGTGACACCGGCGCCCAACTGAGCGTCATACCCGCCTCCGATCAGGACAGGCAGTCCGCGATTTGCGGCCCCTCCTTGGTGGAGGCCAACGGATCGGCCATCCGCACCTTCGGCCCGCGCAACGTCACCCTCTGCTTCGGCAGCCAGCGCTTTCATTGGACTTTTGTGACCGCAAGTGTGCCCATGGCTCTGCTGGGCGCCGACTTCCTCTGCGCACACTGGTTGCTGGTTGACGTCAAACGGCGTCGCCTCGTCAACGCCGAGACCTTCAGCTCCCTGGCATGCACGTTGAGCAGCTCCGCGCCGACCGAGCTAGCATGCGCCCTCCCGGCGGCGAACGAGTTTGCTCGCCTGCTCGCAGAGTTCCCGGCCCTCACGCGGCCGACGTTTTCGGCGGTCGCGGTACGACATGGTATCGAGCACCACATACCAACTACGGGCCCACCGGTCTACGCCAGAGCCCGCCGCCTCAACCCAGCCAAGCTCGCCGTGGCCAAAGCCGAGTTCGACGCTTTGGAACACCTCGGCATCGTGCGGCGCTCCGATAGCGCATGGGCTATGCCACTACACATCGTACCGAAGCCGGGGGGCGGCTGGCGCCCATGTGGCGACTACCGCCGCCTTAACGACGTTACCACCCCCGACAGGTATCCGATCCCGCACATTCAAGACTTCTCCGCCCGTTTGGCAGGACGGGTCATTTTTTCGAAGATCGATTTGATACGGGGATACCACCTGGTACCTGTCAGGCCGGCCGATGTCCCAAAAATGGCCGTCATCACGCCGTTCGGCTTATTCGAATTCCTTCGAATGCCATTTGGCCTCAAGAACGCGGCTCAGGCGTTCCAGCGCTTGATGGACGGCGTGCTGCGCAACCTGCCGTTCCTCTTCGTCTACCTGGACGACATCCTCGTCGCCAGCGCGTCCCGGGCCGAGCACCTCCTCCACCTCCGAACACTGTTCGAGCGCCTCAGCGAGCACGGCCTAATCGTCAACCCGGCCAAATGCCACTTCGGCACGATGGCCGTTGATTCTTTGGGCCACCACATCACCAAGAACGGGGCCGTGCCGCTGCCTACCAAGGTCGAAGCCATCACCGCGTTTCCGCGTCCCCGCTCCATCAAGGCCCTGCAGGAGTTCCTCGGAATGGTGAATTTCTATCACCGCTTCGTGCCCCGCGCTGCTCAGCTCATGCGGCCCCTGTACGAAGCCCTCCGGGGCAAGCCGGCCAAACACGACGTCGTCTGGTACGCAGCCATGGACGCGGCATTTACAAGCTCAAAGCTGGCCCTCGCCAACGCAACACTGCTCGCTCACCCAGTGCTCAACGCTCCCATCGCCCTCACCACGGATGCCTCCGACTACGCGGTGGGCGCCGTACATGAGCAATGGGTGAACGGGGTTTGGCAGCCATTCGATTTTTTCAGCCGGCAACTCCGGCAGAACGAGCTCAAATATAGCACGTTTGACCGCGAGCTCCTCGGTCTACACCTGGCCGTTCGCCATTTCCGCCACCTCCTGGAGGGCCTACCCTTCACGGCTTTCGTCGACCACAAGCCGTTGGTTTACGCAATGGCCAAAGTCACGGAGCCGTGGTCAGCCCGCCAGCAGCGCCACCTCTCCGCCGTGTCGGAGTTTACCACGGACATCCGGCACGTCGCCGGCAAAGACAACGCCGTGGCCGACTGTCTTTCTCGGGCCAGCGCGAACGCGGTCCACCTCGGCGTCGACTTCACGCTTATGGCGGCTGACCAGACCACCGACACCACGGTGCAAGCCCTCCGGGCGGCGGCCACGGGCCTCCGCCTGGCCGACATCCCCTTCGCGGACACTGTCCTGCTCTGCGACGTCTCCCAAGGCCAGCCTCGCCCCATTGTGCCCATTACCTGGCAACGCCGCATCTTCGCCTCCCTCCACGGCCTTTCCCACCCGGGCCGGAAAGCTTCCCAGAAGCTGGTGTCGGCACGATTCGTCTGGCACGGCCTTCGACGGGATGTCCGCGATTGGACCAGCACCTGCACGGCCTGCCAACAGGCCAAGGTCCACCGACACACCCAGGCCCCGCTGGCACCTTTCACCGTGCCCGAACGGCGTTTCGACCACGTCAACGTGGACCTGGTGGGCCCCCTCCCCCCATCACGGGGTTTCACACACCTGCTCACCATGGTGGACAGGACCACCAGATGGCCGGAGGCCGTTCCCCTCGTCTCCACCACCACCACCGCTGACGGGGCGCAGGCTTTCATCGCCACCTGGGTCACCCGTTTCGGCGCACCGGCGGACATCTCTTCGGACCGCGGGCCGCAGTTCACCTCCGAGCTGTGGGGCGCGGTCACCCGCAACCTGGGGGTCAGGCTCCACCGTACCACACCACGGCCTACCACCCCCAAGCCAAAGGGTTGTGCGAGCGGTTCCACCGTTCCATGAAGGCCGCGCTCACGGCCGGCCTTCAGGACGGCGGCTGGACCGACCGGCTACCGTGGGTCCTTTTGGGCCTCCGCACGGCCCCCAAGGAGGACCTCCGGGCGTCCACCGCCGAGCTGGTGTACGGCCAGCCACTACGCGTCCCGGGCGAATTCGTGCCCGACGCCACCAGTCCCTGGTCCGCAGCTCGCCAGCGCTCGGACCTCCAGGAGACCGCCCGACGGTTTGCCCCCGTGCCAACGTCCCACCACGGTGACCCCCAGGCCTACGTCCCCCCAGCGCTTCGCACAGCGGAGTACGTTTTTGTGCGTCATGACGCACACCGGGGGCCACTCAGGCCGCCGTACGACGGACCCTTCCGGGTCCTGCGACGGGACGACAAGTCCTTCGGCATCGACGGCAGGTCGGACCGGATTTCGGTGGACCGCCTCAAGCCGGCGCACGTGGACATCGACCAACCACCTCGGTTGGCCCTTCCTCCGCGGCGAGGCCGCCCCCCGTCCACGGTCCCTCGCGCTCGACCACCCACCCCCACACCGGACCGCCCCCCACGACCCTCCAGGGGTCGCTTCGGCCGGGTCATCAGGACCTCCCTTAAATTGACCCTGCCGGTGCTAGTCGATTCTGGGGGGGCGTGTGTAGCGGTTGCCGCTGAACATACACAATCACCTTACACCTGCCGAGGACGCAACCACGGAGCGATCGCTGTGCCGGGCTCGCCCAGACCGCCCAGAGACACTCTGTCTCGCCTTTCCCGGGCATGCCCAGACTCGCCTTTCCCGGGCTCGCCCGGCCCGTCCGGCGACACCCAGTCTCGCCGTTCCCGGGCATGTCCAGACTCGCCCAGGTCTCCCGGACACGCCCAGTCGCGCCTTTTAAGGGCAAACGCTCCGGCATGAGATATTCGAGTGCTTGTATATAATGCTGCCCGATAAACGGGCTTTTCAGAGTACCCGAGTTGATTTGATGCAATAAAGAAACTCGGACGAATTCCAGCTTTTTGTCGCGTCCATTCTTTCGATTCGAGTTGGAGCACAGCTCCTTCAATATTACGGTCGTCTGCAGCATATCACGGTAGTATACATCATATCACGGTATTATACAGCATATCACGGTAGTTTACAGCATATCACGGTAGTTTACAGCATATCACGATAGTTTACAGCATATCACGGTAGTCCCAAGGTACGTGCGGCAATGACCGACTGAGCAACGGTAATTGCAAAACTAATTCTTCCTCTGTACAGCAGAATATCCATTTCCCATTAAAATGACGCAAATAAAGTTGTCCTTTTTTTTTTTTTTTTCTCATGTCAATTGTCAATCGACCTATTAAGGAGGACTCGGCCGACCTGGGCACAGTTTGCACTGCACGGTCGTGAGACTGTAAAAAGGCCTCGATGCAAGCAGAGTTTGTGTCTTGCTGTTGTCATCATCTGCTGAGCGGAGGCTTAATGGCATTTTGTCAAAAGTTTGTCTTCTTCTTCTTCGGGAGTGCTTAAGCAGAGCTAGGCAACGTGTTCAAAAGGCGTTTGATATGAAGAAAGGAGAGTTATCGCGCATGCTCTGGGGAAGGGATAATTATGCGGCCTGAAAGGATCTGGGTCTGCGTGGTGGTCGTGAGGATGGGCCGGCGCTGGGTTGCGGGTGAACGCGAGTGGCGAAAAGCCAACGTGCCTGGGACCCTGCCAAAAGCAGCTACTGCGATTCATTGCTCCATTTGAAAAAGTGAGAGTGAGAGTAACGCAGTGACTGAGGGAGAGGGAGAGCAGACGCGCGACCCATGGGAAAACGCAATCCCCTGGCCGGCGAAACGCGATTATTTTTAAAGCCGCGAAAATCCTTTCATCCCGAGACGCCGTTTCATCACGCACCGCGGCCGGCCGCTGCTCAAAACCTCATCCCCCTCGTCCCCTCCCTCCTGGCCATCATAACCGAGCTCGGAGCATATTCCCTCCCCCTCGTCTCGCGGTCCTCAACCCCACGGCTCCGCGCAGAGCACGCACGGCTCGGGTCCGATTCGCCTGGAGCCGTGCGCGCCCGGCTCGCCTTTCCACCTGGGCGACCCAGGCGTCTTCGCACGTGCAGCCCCGCACGGGTAACGGGACGGAGCAGCGCTTTTTGCATTCGCGGCCCGTCACTGGTGCATTGATCGGCACGGCGCCAAAAGCTAGCAGGCCAAGGGGGCCGGTGGCTCCTCCACACGCACGCAAACCGAGCTGCCTTGCGGTCAAAGCTTCCACGCAACCGAAGGAGCTTCCAAACATGGGGGCGCAAAAAGACAGACCCCTGGGACATGCAGCAATCGTGAGGAAACAAACAATGGCATAAACACAAACACACACACGATGTACGTACACACACTGCATGTACGTAAGTACATACACAGAAACACTATGTACGTACACACACAGAAACACGACGTAGGTACACACACACAAACACTACGTAGGTACACACACAAACACTACGTAGGTACACACACACACTATGTACGTACACACACACACACACTATGCACGTACACACGTACACACAGTACGTACACACACAGAATGCATGGTCATACACACAGAATGCATGGTGGTGGTACACACACACACACACACACACACACACACACACACACACACACACACACACACACACACACACACACACACACACACACACTATGCATTGTCGTACACACACACACACAGTATGCATGGTCGTGTACACACACACACACAGTATGCATGGTCGTGTACACACACACACACACAGTATGCATGGTCGTGTACACACACACACACACACACACACACACACACACACACACACACACACACACACACACACACACACACACACACACACACACACACGCACACACACACACGTTTGCATTGGGGCAGTGATGTGGAGGGGAAAGCGAGGGACGCACGGCTGACCATTCTGCGATAACTCGACTTGGCTGTGCCAACACCCTGGGGCTCACAGCGATAGCTTTGGACGCCAAAATGCCGAAGACTCAGCCAATGGAGCTGCGGGATGGACCCCCAGCTTTCCGTGTGAAAATCCCCCACAGGGAAAGGCAGGCAGGGCATGACGACAGGGGAAGCGCGTCTTTGTTTAACCTTCATCGCTCACTGGAGAGGACGCGCTTTCTTTTAATAGCCACCACATGCGCGCCCCATGACTAATTGCTGGAACAAGTCCCTGCTAAATTGCTCAAACTCTCCTTTCTGTAGCCAAGGCCAACACAGCCAAGTCCAGCTTTTCAAGCATCTTGAAAGTTCTCCTTGCAGCCAAACCCTTAAAATAAAGAGCTGGTGTCGGCGCATTCAGCTTATAGTGTGAAGCAGCAGAACCTTTTCCTGACCAGGGTTGTCTTTCTTTGGAACCTCCATTTTGAAGTGCTACAGCATTCTTGCCCAGCTTATATAAAGCAAAAGGCATTCACGACTGAAAAAGTTTGTTGGAAGAATCCATATTGACAGATGCATGAATAAAAATGACGGTTGCAGAGGAGAAAGTGCACGGCACAATCAACTCGAGCTTTGGGTTTCGTCCGCCAGAACCAGAAATGTCAGGCTCCCAACGTTTGAGTGGCTTTCATAAGGGAAAACGCAGGCCTCGTGTGCTCAGATGCTAAACACTACCCCGGAAGGGTAGAGTGACAGGCCTATAATGGAGCTCGAGGATGGTTGCCTGAATCTCGTGAACTATCGGTACGATCTGGGCGAGTTTATCCACCCTTATTTAGCTGCTCAGGAAAGTATTTAACTGATATTTAGCCAGGGAAGTATTTAGCTGCTGCGGACATGACCTGCATGTGAAGGTCACAACGAAGCGTTGGACTTTTCGGGGTTTTTTCAGTCTGTCATTTTCTTGCACCAGTAATCATATACACCAAACCACCTGCAGCCACACTTTTCTGTGCAGGGACCTTCACGGGAGGGGGGAAAGGTTTCAGAAACGGCAAAACCCCAAGGCCACAGCAGCAAAGCTGGGATGGCGCTGCGCAGGCAAAGATGTGGTGATAAGCGCGGCCTAGCGTAACGCACGGCAGCCACAGGAAGGGTCAATGGAGGATGTGAGGCACCTCCAGGACCTGCCTTACATTTCCAGTTGGGAGCACTTTGGAGTTTTAAGGCAACGGAAGGCAAAGAACACACAAAGAAGTAGAAGTACATGTGAAGAGGCCTAATTTATGATATTCCTGGCTCTGCTATTATGAGACAGGCAAATTGGGGAAGAACAACGATAAATAAAACTAGGAAAATGCGACTGTGTCGTCAATATGCCTCCACATAGTCCCACAATGGGTAGATGCCATCACTCTGCATGTGCATATGTATGGGTGGAGGATCACGTTTGTGAAGTTTCATGTGGATTGGATAAGGTTCGTTTTTCTATCCAAGATGGCTGCCAAACCACGTGACCGATTACATCATCATTTTCAAAGCACATGCAACAGTGCTGTTAGATGATATTTGTAAAATTTCGCATCAATACGTTGAGCGGTTTCAGAGATATAATTATTTAATATTTCCCTTCAATCCAAAATGGCTGCCAAACCATGTGACCTATGATGTCATACATTTAATATTTCAATACCAATGGGTCATAGATCATGTGCATGGAATTTCAGATTTTTACGATAAGGAATTCGATTAAAACAGTTTTGGCTGGGATACCACTTCACCTATGATGTCATCATTATCACGCTTTTGTTCCCCATTGGGAGTACTTGACAATGTGCCGAGTTTCAAATTTTTCCATTCAGTGGTTTCTGAGAAATCGTTTTTTAATTATTTGCTTTTAATCCGAGATGGCTGCCATACCACGTGACCTATGACATCACAATTGTCATAAAAACATTCTGCATGGGTGTCACTCCTACCCTGAAAGTTTTGTCTCAATGGGACATATGGTTGCTGAGAAAAACGAGGTTTAGCCCGTACGGACGGACAACCCGAAAACATAATGCCTCCGCCGACAAACCACAGAAATAGGTGCTTGCTGTGTATAGGAAGATGCTCCGACGTGAGTTTGATCGAGATGAAGCAGCTAAGGTTGGTGATTCGGTTTAGGGAGAACAGGAGCAGTAAAGGTACAAGTTCTGAGCACAAGCTGTGCTGCACGAGGCATGAATACTATTCCCCCCTCTTCCATTTCGCACTAAGCCTCACAACCCCACGCATCCCGCCTCCCCTCTCCCACCGCCCGCAACACGACACCGGTTCACCCGAGCCCGCAGCAAAATGCGGCGCATAGACCGCAAGGGAGGCAGCGAGCTGGCGAGGGAGTGCTGAGGTTCGGGGGGGAGGCGGGATTGAGGGCGCACAGAATTCACGTCGGAGCCGCTGCGCCCAGGCCGCGTCCTGCCGGCGCTGGAAACTAATCGCCCGCTGACTGACAGCGTTTCTCGCGCCAGCGATTGAGGGTAATTGCCGCCGCGCTCCGTTGCCGAAGCCGCGCTGTTAACCCTTCCGCTGGCGAGCCCTCGTGCCTTTCCCTCCGTTACCTTTGCGTAAAGCGGGATAAAGGCAAAAGCAAAACGGCAAAATGTAAAAAGCCCATTCGTTAAGGACTCGGACCGAATGGGACACCATACCGACGCAGTCCCCAGTTGGGTGAGAATGAATATTCGTCCCGACCGAGGCCTAAAACCAACCCCACCGGTATATTGAAGACATTGTGCAGGTTTCCTGCTGAAAACGCGTTACCGGATGATCATCCCGGTGCGTCATTAGATACGCCGATAAGCCATCTGCCTGGGCCGAGCCGAACAAGGAATTCCAATCTGCCTTGTGAAAAACGGCAGCAGTTGAAGCAAGCCTGAGCTCGTCGTTTCAGAAGGGCGAAGCACAGGGTATTACTTAAAGCCGCAGATTAAAATCAAAATGTACACGGAGCGGGATCGCAGCCATCTCGGAGGGTGCCGAAGAGAGAGGAGCTATCAATAGGCGGATATGTCTAATGGATCGCTCAGGCGTCCCCGGCGCCGGAGCGTAAAGTAATACCCAGGCACAGTCTCTGCATGCGATTTGTCGTCCTTTCGGCCTTTATTAGAAGAGCGTGTTCCCAGAACATACGAAGCCCACAGGAGTGATGCTCCCCGACTCCATCTCCCCGGTCACCTTTACCACCACCATCAACACCACCACACCCCTTAAAAAAAATAAAATCCAAAAAGCACTTCTTCCCCAGCCTTAGAAACGGATTAACACCATCAATTTTGTTTACAGCTATAAATGCCGTTTCCCAAACCCGCTCATTTCAAAAGATCGTGCCTGGTTTTCTCTGCGTCCGCACTTCGAACGCCCCATTTGTAATGCCACCGGGGTGCAGTTATGGCCGTGGAGGGCCTGGGGTTCACGTCGTTGTGTTCGGGGTGACCCGGAGCTCTGAGGCAGCTGCATGGTGCGCTACTTCTTCACGTAGTGCCACTTGTCCACTGCGGGTATAAACAGGAGAAAACCATTCCATCATTGGCTGGACAAAATCAACCCATTCTTCCCTGTCCAATGAAGTGAGGATACCAATCCCAAGTTTGCTTTTGAAACTTGGTATCTGTTGTTATATTTTTTAATATATAAGGCTCATGGAGCGGCTAAATGACAAAGGGTAACAGCTTCACAAACTACCAAAGGGTATGCGGAGTTGCAAAGAGATACACAAGGAAGAAAGGAGGAATAACACAAAACGAGTAGCAATGGCCTGGAGAGGAACAGAATGGGAAAGAATTAGCGTGTGCAGAACAGATCATGGAGGTGCATGGGTGAGCGAGCACACAGGTTAGCGGTGGGCTGACAATTATTTGCAAGACTGCAGTGAGGATGACGAGTCAACGGACACAGGAAGACGGCTCAACAATCGGGAAAACAAGAGGTTGAATGAATGCAACCAGCAACCAGCCAAGACTGAGAGAGAGCCTCCATTCATCATAAGGATGCAGATCATTCAATACATTCTACATGAATCGAAAAGCAAAAGATGCATTTAAAATGAGGAATCAAGTGTTATACTTGGTGAAGCATGAGCTACCTTTTCACCCAAATAATCAACAAATCTATGATGAAAATCGAGCATAAAGACATCAGTTGTAGTGTGCAGGAGAATAGTTGGGATTGGAGGGGATAGAAGTAATTTTAAAAGATCAAATTATGAGAAAGCATGACAAATTGTTATGATCACATTGCCATTGTAGTGAATGCAACTTAGCTACTCGCGTAATACCACCACCACCATCAGCATCATCATCATCATCATCATCATCATCATCATCATAATCATCAGCAGCATCATCAGCATCATCCTCTTGACAGAGCATCTGCGCTGCCGAAGCAGTTTCTTGGCTAGTTACACTGGCTGGTTTACCATTGCCTTCCCAGCAGTCAGTCAGGGCAACGATTTTGAATTTGGTCAAAATACAACAACAACAGGCATTTTAAGGCCATTTTCCCTGCACGAGCAGGGGTTTTCTTGGTTTTTAAGTAAATTTTCATTGAGATTAATATTTCATAGTTAATTGCAATATTCAAATGCGAGATATCGATCGAGATTTTTTTTTTTTAACGAATGCATTTAGTGTTTTTAACGTACATTTTCACTTATGGATGCTTTTGCTTTTTTTCATTTATACACAATATTGTCATGTTTATTGAACAGTTTACAGTTATAGAACTTACAATTTTCAAATGCTAGATGTTGAATGAGGTTTTTTTTTTTTTTTCAACATATGCATTTGCGGTTTTTTACGTAAATTTTTGATTTTTCGCGGTGTACCAGCTTTGATGTCCATCAGCACGCACGACGTCCATCACGTCAATGAAAGACGAAGGAGTTATATATATATATATATATATATATATATATATATATATATATATATATATATACTAGCCGAAACCCGTGGAACATCCACGGAAGGGAGGATGTGGTGTATGGATAGAGTGTACCATTATGGATGGCATAGGGGATTTGCTTGCATAGGGGATACACACACACATCTCAGAGAGTACGCTAGTAATCTCTTTGTAGGGATGGGGTGGAAAAAAATGTCGCTCCCATCTGCTACATACAAAACTAAAGTTGGATTATATTCTTTAAAAACTCGCTGAGAGCCTACCTGGTCTGTTCAGCTGATTGTCGGGGTAGGGATCACTTTTCAGTTCTCCAGAACATGGCAAAAGCAAAATAAACCAAAAAATGAGATCGGTCAAATCTGGGAATTCATCTTCTTGTTCATAATAATGATAATAATAATAGTAATAATAATAATAATAATAATAATCTTCAGACTGCATATTTCCGAGCTCCCTCTATCAATGGCAATGATTCTGCTACCATTCAACAGTTTTACTTCCTGCAACATCCTTTGGTATTATAATTCTCGTATCTTGAAAGGATTCCAAAAAAAGTACTTAAAACTACATTCCTATGTAAAATAATAGGACTGGGGTAGGCGTGGCTAATACTGTCAATCAGCTTTATGGGGGCGGAGCCGCGAGACACATTTGCCTCAGTGTCGGCGTTATGCGTGATATGTTATGTGGCATCAAATAATAGCAGAAATATCATGTCTCGGGAAATGCCTTGTTTTTCATTGTTACATTTCTGAAAATAAAATAATAGTGAGGTACCAGTGCTTTCCACCGCACACGGGACACGTGATCACGAACCCTCCAGTCACGGATTCTCGGCAGCAGATTCACTACGTCAGCGCATCACTGAGGCCTTCGTATAGAACAGTTTCATCTTTAGTTTGGCATACTGCATTGACTGCAGTGGTCAATGGTCAATTAATTGATATTTAAATATAAAGATCCTAGTTGCCCTACTCGCTCAACCCTGAACCTTGTTTTGCGCATGCGCAAATAAGAAAGCGTGTCACGTGTACAGTGTGTTTGACTAACGTCTTTCTGATGATTTATAGTGACTGTATTTGTCTGGCGAGAATCTACTCAACTATTGCCGAGGTCTTCTGATTTCTCAGAACCAGGATTTGGATACTACAGAGAAGTACTTTTATCTTATTTTGATAACAGAGCTGCAAGATACAGTCAGGCTTACATAAGACAATATAGGAACACATGTGCAGTGTTTGGCTTTGCTGACGAAGACATCTTGACACTTTTGCTCCAAGATTGGGTATCCTCTGAGTACCATATATACCATTGTGTTATTCCACATTGTAAAAAATTACAGAAACAAGTGAACAAAAACATTTATGCTAAATTAAAAAGGCAATGTAGGGATGACAAACTACAATCTAAAAAAGGTCCTAAACAAGATAGGTATGATGTTGGTTGAGAGAGTATCTAAGAGTATTGCCATCACATAACAATCCCTACATCACTGCCTCATTTACACTTCATCAGTTATTGCTTCAAGCTTCTACAAACACTCCACTGGTTAAAACAGTACTTGATTACTCCTGTCGTGTAGCCACATACTGAGACTACAAATTAGCAGCCCAAGTACAATGTTATAATATCAGTAAATGATCATCAACTTCTTACAAACTGCATAGACATCTCTCATAACAGCATTCTACAATATTCTTTGTGATTGGTTACTCAAAGTTGACAAAAAAGAAAAGTAGGAAAGACAACTGAAGCTGCAAGAAGTCCCTGAAATTATATATGAGCTGCTTATACTTATGCAGAAATGAAATATAGGAGCTTCTAATACTTTTAGCTAGGCCTAGCCCTAGACAATAGTTATATAGAGACAATAGAGCGGGTTGGGGAGCACGGAGACTTTGGAAGTGAGCCGGAGATAGGGGGATTAGAGGTTAGGAGTGAAACCTCCCCCCGTCCCAAGCATGAGCCCACCCTCCTCCCCTATGAGGGAGCCGGGAACAATAGGAACGCAGCGATGGCCGAAGGGTCTCGCTACAGATGAGGGAACAAATGAGGGAACAAATGAGGGGAATGGACGACGAGCGAATGGAAAATAATATGAAAAATATTAGATGAGATATGAATGCCCAAAATAATAGAATGAGTGACGAAATAAGCGAAATAAAAGGGGCTATTAATAAAAATGGGGAACATATGAGAGAAATGAATGATACATTGTGAGCCTGTAATGCACGAATGGATGCCCGTAGTGAACAAAAGGATGCCCGAAATAAAGAGTTAAAAACCCAAACTAAAGAAATCAAACAACAACAAAACAACAACAGGCATTTTAAGGCCATTTTCCCTGCTCGAGCGGGGATTAGCCTTGCGGGCCCCATGACATTCTTCTCCATTTTGCCCTATTTTCTGCATTTCCCCTTGTTAACCCCCTTGCCCGCATTTCTTCTTCCACCACCTTTAGCCAAGTCTTTCTCGGTCTTCCCCGTCCTCTACTTCCTTCTACATTCATTTCCATCACTCTACTCAACCAGTCACTTTCATCCTTCCTCAACACATGACCAAACCATCTCAAACTGTTTCTCCCCACAGCATCCATTACAGGCTCTATTCCCATCATCTTTCACAATTCATCATTTTCTTCCCCTCTCTCAACGATACTCCACACATCCACTGAACCATTCGCATTTCCACCCTTTCCAGCCTTTTTCATTACCCATGTCTCGCTCCCATAAATCATAACACTTCTCACACATTCAGCATACACCTTTACCTTCAGCTTCAACGACACTCCCCTCCTCGTCAGCATGCCACTCAGTTCCAGAAACTTCTTCCATGCACATCTCACTCTAGCAACCGTTGCCGAGTCTGATCCACCTTCTACATTCAGCATGTCTCCGAGGTAGCAAAATGTTTTCACACCTTCCAGCTTCATGCCATCTCCAAGATCCAACTCAACATTTCCTCAATCTGCAGCTCCCTCTGTGCACACCTTACACTTGAATGTAGCTGCCACACTGGTTAATGACCCTCTCAGACCACTACATTTTTGATGAATCCACTCTGCCCACATTGTACATTGAATGGAGTTCCGCCGACACCCTTCATGCACAGCACACGGCCACTTCCCAGTTGTTTCCACCTCACCACATGCTTTACCACTTGCCATCACCTTCATTTTTCTGATATTCACCTTCAGACCTTTTGTCTCCATACATTCCTTCAACTTGTTCATCTTCTCCTTCAGTCCATCCATACTTTCCGCAATCAACACCAGATCATCTGCATACAACAACTCCCACGGTAAACCCTCCTTTACATTCCAAGCCAGCACCTCCATCACAGCTACAAATAGTAGTGGACTTAGTACTGACCCTTGATGCACTCCCACCTTCACATCAAGGTCACCACTGTTCCCGTCCTTCGTCCTTACAGCTGTGCGCGCTCTCTCGTACATTGCCATCACTCCTCTGATGAACCATTCCTCCACTCCTAAGTTCATCAATGCCCATGTCACTACTTCGCGTGGAACCCTATCAAATGCTTTCTCCAGATCAACAAACCCAAGAAACAACTTCTTCCTCTTCTCCATGTACTTCTCCTGCAACTGCCTTACAATAAAAAGCACGTCTGTCATTCTTCTTCTTGGCATGAATCCAAACGGCATTTTGTTGATCTTCACTTTCTTCCTCATCCTCCGCTCCAACACCCTTTCCAATACCTTCATTCCATGCTCCAATAACTTTATCGCTCGATACGATACGATATCGATACGAAAGAAATCAAAACCCAAAGAGAACAAATGAATGAAATAAAGAAAGAACAAAATAATGAAATTGGGGCACAGGTGAAGCCTTGGGCAGCAGAATTCAAATCTAAACGGGGGGAGTTAACAGTGGGAATGGAAGAATGTGAGACCCGAGCTGATGCGTTTCGGGCACAGGAGGGTGAAAATTTAAATGGGGAATGCTTGGAAGCAAATGGGGAATGCTCAGAAGTAAAGAGGGAAAACTCAAATTTAAATGGGAAACATTTGTTGAATGAGGACCTGGAAGGTTGTCGGGCTGGCGCGGATGCCGGAATACACCAACAGAGGGAGGAATTTGGAATTGTGCAGCATCATGGCAGTTGTACAGAGCAACAGGGGGTAAAACTATTGGAGGTCCGTGTAACGGAACCGGACCGAGTGTGTGTCGATAAAGACCTGTCGGGGACGCAATTGGATGATCATGAGAATGAATTTGTATCGGAGCGGCTGGACACCTGTGACAGTCTCATCAAGGAGGAGGTTGCTCAGATCCAACAGGGTCTGGGGGATGAGGTGAGGCGGTCCGTCGTCACATGTCCGCAGGATGAGATTAAGGTGACCGAGGGGACACTCACTACGAATACCAATTGGGTACAGGAGGCTCCGAAATTGGATACCCAGCTGGGGGGGGGGGGGGGGGGTGGTTTGGCTCCGAGCTGGATTCGGACAAGGAAGAGTCGGGAGAAAGAGCCTCAGAAAATCTGGTCCCCATAGAGAATTTGGAGCAGCTGCAGGGAGGGGAAAAATAACCCGAAGAAAGGGTTGCTACCTGCAGCTGTGGTTATTGGGCACACGAGGCCAAAATCTTGAAAAAGAAATTAAAATTAAAATTAAAATAAGAGTTCAATGTGGAACAGCCATGGAGGGAATTGGTCCCCGGGCTGCGGAATTCGGACCAGGAGAGGTCATTGGCGTCGGCCTCGGGGAAAATGTGCCCCTTTCAAAATTTGGTTGTGCCTGGGCCCCACAGGGTATCTGGTGGAGTGTGGCATCCCTTGTCCATCGGGGCAACGGCCGAGTGTGTCTCAGGCCGGAAGGGTCGCTAGACCCTAGTGAGGGTTAAGACCTCCGGGGGGGGGGGGGGGGGGTCCGAGGTGGGTTCTCACAGGTTCCTGGGATGGTGTATTATGAGGACCACGAGGGGGAGGGGTTGTAGGTCGAATTTTGGTGGCGGCACCACGGATGGCCAACATGGGCCTGATGTGGTAACCGCCTGAGCATGCGGCCTGGCAGCCTCTCGTTGAGACTCTGGGACAGCCAGCATGTGATGACCGGCCATGCTGTGCTTGTCTATGGAAATGAGTTGAACCGCTTGGATGGGGATGGATTATAACCCACCGGACAACCATTGGGGCATCTGTAGAACATGATGGTGTGAGAGTGATCTTCCACAGATATTCCGTTGTGATTTGTGGACTCTCGGCTTGGGAAGAGAGCCACGGGATTGTTGAATTGGGAAGTTGTAACGAGCAGAACATATGGGCGATGCTCGGCTGGCAGGTGTATGGACAAGCACCCTTCTTTGGTGAGATTAGTGAATGGTGAAAAATAATTGGCATGAGTAATCTGAGGGTTAGATGTAAATTTAAGGGTGAATTTTGTGAGGCCATGGTGGACACTACACAGTGGCACCATTATTGATCCAGGTGTGTTAGACTAAAGTGTTGGAGGCTGGGATAAAATTGATAGAGTAGCAGGACACAGCCTTCAACTGGCTACGGGGGTGACGGCGCCAATATTTGGGACGCGGGCTTGTGGAGATGTAGTTGGGTAGTCTGGAGGTCAACATGGTGCTAAGGGTGTCCGAGGTGTGTGGACCATGTCTTCTGGGATGATTCTCCTGGTGGAGCATGGCTGTCTGCTAGACCCTGGGCATGGTCAAGTGTGTGTGTTATGTGGACTGGGGGATTTGAGAGGTGCAGGGCACATGATGTGGATGCCATGCACCCCAGGTCCGAGGTTTTCAAAATGGTGGAGTTGGCAGCAGGTGCTCACCACATTGGCCAGCTGGGGTTAGTGCAGCCGTGCTCCTCGCAGGGGGCCGAAGGATGGATGGTGGTTCGCGCCCTTATGGACACTCATGGCGGTGACTGCGGCCCTCTGGCAGCCAGTGGTGTCTGGAAATTGGGAGCCCACCGGGGTGTGGTCTGTTTGGGCGCCCTGGGGTATGGACACCCCCAGTGACCCATGAGGCGTGTGGAAGCCTGAGGCGATGGAGCCTGGTGTGGAGACGTCCCCCGCGGGATTTCCTCTCAACCAGGAATTCCGAGTTCCTTCACAGCCAGAAGCCATATTCTCTGCTCAAATAAACTACCTTTGAAATCTGAGGATACCTGTTCCTGTGTTTCAGAATCGTCTTGTTTAACATTTTGTTACCTCCGCCACCAAAGGCGGATGGAGGTTATATTTTCTCCCCATCTGAATGTTTGTCTGTTCTTTTCTGCCTGTGAGCAGGATATCTCAAATATCTAAAAATGTAATGGATGGATTTGGATAAAACTTATTGGACAGGTTGGGGGGGTGACAAGGATGATTTGATTTGATTTTAGTGAAGATGTGATTCCGATCATTTTTTAAATGATTTTTTTTTTTTTTTCAAAGTGATTCTTTATAATTGAGAGATGGGGCAAAAAACAATATATAACACGATATTTCAAAACGTTGTAAATGGATTATGACAAAACCTGGTGGATGAGTTGGGAAGGTGACAAGAACAAGCCGATTACATTTTGGTTCAGGTCTGGATGTATATCCGGCCGGTCAGTGGGATACAAAACAAACTGTTCAGCCGTGCATGGCTAGCTCACGAAACGTGGAATGCTCAAATAGACGTCGCTACACGGAGCCATCAGAGAAACGTGCACACCTCGTAACAGCTGCAGCCCCAAATTAAATGGCGAGGCTACCATCTCTGTTGAGACGTTGAGTGGTCCCTATGGCAGCACCAAAAGAAGGAAGAAAGTGAGCGCGAGTGGGACCATCATGGCGGAAACACCGCATGGTGAAAACGGCCGAGGGAGCTACTGGGAGGCCTCAAGTGGGTTTCTGGAGACCGTGAGGAATGGGAGCATCACAGCTGTCGAGTCGGAGAAAAATCGCCACAGAGAAACGTGCACGGCTCGTAACAACAGGCTGTGCAGCCGCGAGCAAGGCAGCGGGGCTGGCACAATCGGTCTGGAAGTTGAACGGTTCCTGTGGCGGCGCCTGGGAAGGGGGAGGGTGGGCACGAGTGGGCATTGTGGTGGAGATACCGCATGGTGCAAATGGCAGAGGGAGCTACCAGGAAGATTCGAGTGGCTTTACAGAGACTGCGTTGTAGATGTCGAGTTGAAGAGAAATCACTGCATGGGGCCAAAGGTCAGAGAAACGTGCTCGGCTCGTAAAAGCAGGCTATTCAGCCCAGAGTGAAGCGGCAAGGCTAATATATTAATCGGGACACTAAACGGTCCATTTGGCATCATCCGGAGAAGGAAGAAAGTGAGCGTGAGTGCGAACATCGTAACAGAGATACCGCATGTTGCAAATGGCCAAAGGAGCTACCGGGAGGCCTCGAGTGGTGTAACGAAAATCCCGTTAGTGATGCTCAATGGAGCAGGTGTGTTGGAGAAGTTTAAAAAAAAAACCAAATCCACATAAAGGGTCACAGGCCCCCAACAGAAAAAGCTCTGTGAATTCTGTGCAGACACACCAGGCAGCCGGGGTGCGTCCTGCCAAGATAAGCGGCTGCACTTTCCCCAAAAAGAGGCAGAGTCTTGCATCAAAGCGCAAAGCTACGATGATGCTGCCTGTCTCAAAGGAAAGGACAGCAATGAAAGAAATAATGAAAGCTGGAATGCTGATCGGAGGGGGAAGTCATTCCATGCAGAAGGTGCTCTGCATCTGAAGTGAGGAGGATCTGTGGTGAAGGAGACCGATTCATGGCTGCACACACAAAGAGATACAAATGATAATGGGCAGAAGGATGAAGAGGTGCAGAGGGATAGAGGAGAGGAGGCAGAGGAGGAGGAGGAGGAGGAGCATGATGAGGCACAACATGATCTCGAAGAAGAGCTGGCTAATAAGATAGAGGAAGTGCGAATTACACCAACTGAAGAAAGACCACGACTAATTCGACTACATAATAAAAGCACAAAAGCACTAATCAGCAGAACAAACAAATCTTTTTAAAAATACCAAAATTAGCCACACTGAAAAATAAACACAGTGAATTTTGCAGCAGCACTGTTCATTCAAGAAAAAGTAACAACGAAACACCGCAACAGGTTCTACACAGAACAGACACCACAAATAAAAACCAAGCACCACCATGGAAGCAACGACTCGAGAGATGGAGGGAGATGCTCAGAAAGGAGACAGGACAAATACAGCAATTTCAAAGAGGAAAACAAAGCCCAAAACGAAAGAGGAGAATCCAGAAAATAAAATACAAATATAAATTTGAATACAAAGACAGAGGTAAAGGCTGCTGAAAACAAACTGAAAATCAAAATGATAGCAAGAAAAAAAAATACGACAAGGATAACATGAGGAGAAAATGAGGCCAGATGTTTGAAAACAACCCGAAAAGATTCCACTGTGAACTAGGGGAACACGGAAGCAGAATGTGTCATCCCCTCCGGAAAAAGATGAATTGGAACGATTCTGGAAAGTAATTTATGAAGATCGAAAGAACACAATAAGGAGGCGGAGTGGATCCGAAACCTGGAAGGGAAAAAGCAAAATCTCAAGGAAATGCTCCCAGTAATAATTGATGCAGAAAATATAAGACAACAACTGGCAAAGATGGCAAACTTCAAAAGCCCTGGCCCAGATTAGATCTCAAACTTATGGTTAAAGCAATTTGATGCTCTCTACGTTCACGACACTCGAGCATTCAATTAACTTATCCAAAGGGATCAGGAAATGGATGAATGGCTCACAGAAGGTACCACCTTTCCAATCCCAAAATCTGAAGAGACCCAACTACCCCACAAATACCGGTCAATAACCTGTCTACCACCAACGTACAAACTTTTAACAGGAATAATCACAGAAACAATGTACCACCACCTAACACAACAAGGAGGTCTAGAGGCAGAACAGAAGGGATGCAAGAGAGGATGTTACAGAACAATAGACCACCTACTACTAAACAAGGCCATATTCGAAAATTGCAATAAGAGAAGAACCAAATTATCCACAGCAAGGATAGACTATAAAAAAAGCTTTTGACAGTGTCCCACATCAATTGATGATAAAGTGCAGGCAAATGTACAAGACAAATCCTCAAATAATCAAGCCGATTGAGAAAAATATGGATCTATGGAATACCACACTAATCCTGCAGCACACAGAAGGAAAGATTGAAATACCAAGAGTAAAGATATGATGCGGGATAATCCAAGGAGACAGCCTTTCCCCTCTCCTGTTGGGCCTGGCCCCAGACCCACTAAGTAACCTCAATAATGAGCAAGGACACAGATACACCCTAACACCCAAATAAACAAGAAAGGGAATGCAACTACTGTAAATGGATGAATTAAAATTATTTTCGCCGAACGACGAAAAATTGACAGAAAAACTGAAATGAGTGAAATGGTTCTCCAACAACATCCAAATGGAATTTGGCCTAGATAAGTGTGCCAAGTGCACATTCGTACAAGATAGACCAAGAAAAACAGACAACATAAAAATCGACCGAGATACAACATTACAGGAACTAGACAACGAAGCATCTTACAATTACCTTTGAGTAGAAGAGGGCCACCAAATTTGTCATAAAGAATGCGCAAAACAATTACCAAAGAATACCTGCATAGAACAAGGCTGATCCTGAAAACATATCTCACCCCAAGGAACAAAATGAAAGCCATAAACCAACCAGCAGTACCAATGTTCCAGTACAGCTGCGGAACAGTAAACTAGCCATAAGCGGATATCAAAAAACTAGATATCAAAACAAGGAAACTCCTCACTATCCACAAAATGTTATACAAAAATCAGTACATCCCAAGAATGCACCTGCCGAGGAAAGGAGGCAGACCCTGATGGATCTTAATGAAGTGCACAGAGCGACAACTGTAGGATTAGCAGAGTATGTGAAAAGCTCAACAGACTCCCGAATACAATTTGTGTACAAGCATGAACACAACAAACCAGAAAAGGTATCTTTCACTTACCTTGCAAAAACACTTCCAAAAACAGGTGTGATTAAAACATGTCACACACCAAACTGAAACAGCAACGAATACAGCCCCAACAATTGCAAAAAAGAAAAATACAAGATGAAATACCATCCACCTGAAAAGATCCCTTGGAACAAAACACTTAGAACAACACAACTTCACAATTGACCCATGAATCGCGATACTTAAGTCCTGAGAGGACTCCGTTTCACCTTCGAAAACCCAAATTATGGAGATAACAACCAATGACACTGAGACAGACAGACAGACAGACAGACAGACAGAGACACACACACACACACACACACACACACACACACACATACACACCTCTTTTTTAGATAGTAGGATAGGATTACAAGGTCAGGTCACATACTAGGACTAACTAGTGTTCTTGAAAATGGAGTCCATACTTTCATATCGTTTATCTATAATGAAGATAAGGATGTCATTTCAGGATGACATTTATTGTTCTCACGACTGTTTTGAGGAACATCACATGAACTTTGAAAATCAGCCCTGGTCATCAGTCTCCAGACATCATAATCCAGCACTTGTGAGATGTGCAAATCATCAATTATCACTGGAAATAATTTACCATGGTGTCGAGTCAGTACCATGTTTGTTGTCATTCGGATCAGAGGTGGTCTTGTGCACTGCAAGATGGATTCTTAAAGTTTTGGGCAGATGATTACAAATGAAGTATAAGAAAAAAAAGAAAAAAAAGAAAAAGACAACGGCACTCTTCGACGTCGACCGATATGCATCCACCCACATTATTGCATCACTAGCCGAAACCCGTGGAACATCCACGGAAGGGAGGATGTGGTGTATGGATAGAGTGTACCATTATGGATGGCATAGGGGATTTGCTTGTCCGAGTAAGAGTTAGGAAGAAAGATGAGAATGAAGAGTGCGTATATGAACAACGATCGCCGACACCGGCACAAATGCATGCTCTGGATTGTCCACTCAGTGGACGGCTTGCTTTCGCCTTCACCTGTCCAATCAGCGGACGGCTTGCTTCGCCTTCGCCCAGCAGACACCAATACGATGGCGTCGTAAGATGGCGTCGTATCGGCAGTTAATCGGATGCTTTTGGGCCCCAACGTCGGCTAATTCAGATTTTTCGAGTATGGCTGTACGTGATAAAGAAAGAGCGCGGTTCGTAGATCGTAAATCCATTAGTGCCGTGGGCATCGGGTCACTGGGTGCGGCGTAAAAGGGATAACAAAATCGAGTCCTTACGCTATTATTATATAGATTATACATACTTGTACCAAGTTTGACTTAGTTCCCATCAGCCGTTCTTAAGTCATCGCAGTAAAGAAAAAACATGACAGACACTGACCATTGACCTCTGGACTCCAAAATCAAATCAGTTCATTTTTGCATCATAATACATATTTGTCAAAATTCCAACGGCATATTTGAACCAGCATCAAAATCCCAATGCTGGTTCACAAGTTATCACGGTAACAGGATTTTTATGCAACATTATCTCTGTCTGACCTTTTGGCCCCAAAATCTCATCAGAAATCTTTACATCGTATTACATACTTGATCTATGGACACGGATTGACGGATAGACAACCCAAAAACAATGCCTTTAGCGACTCGGCGGAGGCATACAAATCTAGAAGACTGGAATTTTTTATTTTTTTTAAGTGCATCGGATGTGTACAGCTGGAAATCATTACAAATAGAGTAGATTGGGCACCTGCAAGTCTTGGTCTCGACATGTAGTGTTCTTATTATTATTATTCTTCTTCAGATGCAACACATGGCTGTGGATAGCATCATTTGCTGGCTGTGCTGCTGATGGAGTGCCCCCTATAGGTTACAACAGCAATTTAGAATTTGTTCAGGGTGCCAGTGATAGGTTGACTCCACTTTGCAAAGGACGTCATGGAATCTTTAACATCCACAAACTAATGTCAGCAGATGGGACTCCCAGTTTAACGTCCGTTTGAGGGATGGCACTCACATTGATGAATCGTCCCACGTGCAAAATACCAGGATAATCGTCAATAGCCGGGCCGACATTTGAACCCAGGATAGACAGCTCAGAGGTGAATGTGCGTACCTTTAATGCTATCCTGCCAGCCTCTTCACATGTACAAAGAGATTCAAAAGGTTATTGGAATGACATACAAAAGTCAAAGGAACCACAAAGTATATTTTCTCTTTTTCAATATAATGTCCCTTGAACGCAATGAATTTGTACTATTTGTCCTTCAAACTATCTATGCCAGTAAAACAGAAGTTTTCAGATTGATGCTTCAGCTACGATTTCTGCTTCAGTCGGTTCCTTGGAATCAGTAAATTAGCGGCCACATGGATGTAAATTCAATTGACCAAGAAGATAACAACTCGTCACCTGGGACCAGGTCTGGGGTATATTAGAGGTTGGGAGTAATAAAGTTTTGAAAAGACAGTCATGAATGCTGGCCCACCTTTGCCCAACATCTCTTGGCATTTCATCTTGATGGCCTGCCACAATTTTTTCACGAGTATGGTGTAATATTCTCCTGTTATTGCAGTTTTATAAGGCATATAGTCAATCAACAGGATTGTCTTGGCATTGGAGAACAGAGCCTATCATCTTGTCGGCTGAGGGTTGGGTGCAAGTTCTCTTGGCAGGTTGTGATCCCTTACGCTTCCATTGTATGGATTCAAATTTAGTTTCAAGATTTCATCACTGCTTCATCACCGGTTACGAGATGAGCGATAAAAATCAGCTGCATCTGCGTTGAGCAGTTAGAGAAGCTGTGGCATGGTGCCAGCTGTTGCGTTCGATTGCAAGTGCCGAGGTTTTTGGGTGGTCCATCTTGCTGAGATGGACGTGCCCACCTGTTTTCTTTCACCTGATGGTAAAAACGCCGGCTTGAGATTCCGAATTCCATGAATATTTCATTGAGCTTCGGCATGGGGACCCTCCATGATTAATGCCATGACCTGAGCACCACTTTATGGGTCGGTAGCATCTGCAGGTAGGTCTGACCTGGGGGTCATCTTCAAGGGACGTGTGTCCAGACTCACAGTTAGCCGTCCATTTGGCTATTGTAGCTTACGAGGATGCACATTTGCCATACACAGGCACCAATCATTTGTCGATTTCCAAGCATTGTCTAAAACAGTTGGAGGTTGTACGGGGCTCAGCGACGATCCTGATAAGAGCCCTAGGAGCAAGACTGAGAACAACACAACATAGCCCATGAATCGCAATCCATCACCAAAGCAGTGGTAGATATTTTGAGTCCTGGGAGCTTGTAATGTTTTTTTATGATCAGGATATCCTGTACACTACCAAATAGTACTATGAGGCCACATAGTGCATCAGAACTCTTCAAAGATGTCCTGCAGTGGTTGAGATCGATAGTCCTTCACAATGGCTCCAAAGTGTGATCAGTAAGACGGGTATTTTTTTTTTTTTGCATGACAATACTGCATGGCGGTATTACAATGACAGCACTTAAACTATTCACATTTAACTGTCACACGAGATCAAAAAGGCTTTATCCTCCATTTTATTTAACCTCCACTTCTGAGGCTTTAAAAACAAACAAAAATAATAATAAAAAACAAAGAATAGGAAATAAAAGAGGATGAAATGTCACTAGTACAATAGCACAGAGATTCAAAATTATTTGATCAATAAGTTGTGCAGTGTTCCAAAAAAGGCCTCTAATGGTGTTTTTATCCACGTGTAGAACAGCGGCTTAAGTGAGTTGCCTCAGAAAGTGTCTAATTTGAGGAAGAGTTCCTCAGCAAAGCAAAATGTACAAAATAAAAAGCAATTTCAGAGTTTATACACAGCTGAAGTTGAAGCCCGTAGCAGGTATGTGGGTTCCACTCTTAGGAGAGCCAGAAAACAACATCTGCCCAACCTCAAGAATGAGCTTTCAAACTTGTGCCACTCCTCTAAAACATGGTGGTGCGTTGTCTGTTTCTCTCCAATGCTCCCCTCGATCCCATCCCTGACTTCAAATGCCACCACAGCCAACGCTACTTGTGAGAAGGCCCAATGCCTCAATTATGTTTGCTTATAAATATTGGGTCCCCAACCCATTGCTCTCTCTGTACCCATCCATTCCTTGTGCATGCAACTGCTCCTGGACTGTGTTATTCTCACTTCAGAAGATGAAGTTTCTGGAAACCTCAACTCCAATTCTGCAACTGCACTGGACGACATCACCGCACATATCCTAAAAACCTGCTCTGCCACTCTTGCACTTCCTATCTCTGCTGTTTTCACCCTGTCATTTGCCCTAGGTGATCTTCCATCTGCTTGGAAACGAGCTAACATCATGGCAGTTGCATAAAAAGGTGCGAAAACTGATCCCTTTGACTACAGACCAATTAGCTTACTTTCAATCATTAGTTAGGTCATGGAATCCATCATCGTAGTGGATATGAAATCCTTCTTTTTCTCCAACAACCTCATTTCAGATCACCAATTTGGTTTCATTCCAGGCCACTTTAGCTTGGACATGCTGCTTATACTCACCCAACAATGGATGGACGTATTCAATATCAGACATGAGATCAGGGCCGTCTCTCTGGACATATCTCGTGCTTTTGTTACAGTCTAGCATCCTGCCTTACTCTCCAAACTGTTTGCTTATTGAATCCAAGGCCGACTCCACACATGGCTTGCTGACTTCCTCTACTCGTGTAGGCAACATGTGGCACCCAATGAAATCCTATCATCTACTCTCCTAATTAAGGCTGGAGTGCCCTAAGGCAGTTTTCTGGGTCCAGTCCTATTCCTAATCTTCATGTATTGACTCTGACTTTCAGTCCTTCAGTCCTCTGACTCTCTGGAAATCCCCTTTATCTATTTGCTGAAGCATCCACCCTCTGCGTTGACATCCCTCATCCTTCAGACAGGCAGACAGCAGCCTCCTGCCGCTCTTGAGACTTTAAATAAATCACGAGCTGGTCAAACACTGGGAATATTTATTTCAATCCTGACAAATCTCACAATCTCACTATCTCCGAAAGGACCATCTGGCAAAATCTCCAGTCTACTTTCTTAGCAATCCTCTTGAAGAAATTCTGTTGCTCAAACATTTTGGTCTCACTATCAGAGATGATCTTTCTTCAACAAACCAAACTTCGAAGTTGGCCTTCAAAGCCAGTCGCTGTATCTGCATCCTTTGTCGGGGAATCTTTCCTTGGCACTCCTGAACTCTTATTCACCTACAAGGCCTTCATCTACAGTTTGATAGAGTGCAGCTCTCCCCTCTAGGAAACAAAGGCCTTCACGATCATTGGAATCTCCTGCGATGATGCTCGGTCTATGGGCGTATCTCTCTTATTGCAGACAGGTTTGATGGTCCTGTTGGTGCATTTTCTGGTCTTGCCTTGCATCCCCTCCTCTTACCGTGCTCCCCTTCCCAAAGTTTTCAGTTATCTGCAAGGCGTACACGGTCCACCAGCAACTCCCTTCTGGTGAAGCTCCCAAAATCCAAAATCACTGCTCCACTCTTTCGTTCCTCTTTTTCCCCACTTGTGGAACAAACTTCCCCATTCTCTTCAATATAATTCTTCCTTCCAGGTCTTCAAGACAGCTGTTCACCACCATATAATATCATTCCCCATCCAAAACCCTGATCTTTTCCACCTCCGTTAACCCTCCCCCAACACTTTTCAAATTTCCAGTCTTTCATTCCTGAGGGTTTGCATCTGCATCCATCTTGTCCACCCAATACGTCCTCTCTTACCCCTCATTCTTCCCCACATCTCTTACTTGACCAAGTCTTCCTCTTTTTTTTCTCCATTAACCCTGCTGCTGGTGCTTCCTCCCTCTCTTCCTTCTATTCCTTTTGTTCTGGTACGTCCTGATCCGTTCTATGTTCTAGCTCTCGCTATGCGTTCTAAGCCCTATATTCTAGCATTCTATGTTCTAGACCAGCCTCAAATATGTATAAACGTTTGGGAAACATTAACCCCATAATCCACCACTGATACGACTCAAAATTCTCAATTACATCAAGGTTGCATACTCACTCATCAGTTGTCTGGAAAAGTTATCTGGTGGCTGGTGATTTACAAAGCAGGACACAGCTGGCTGTTTTAGCTTGAGTTTTAAAATAAAATATCATAGAAGTTGAAAAAAATATTCTTTTTACATTTTGATATTTAGAAAAAAAGTCATTAACATCTCAGTACGAACACTGCGGATTGGATGGCTCAAGCCAATCAGAATGCGCAGCACAACTTGACTTTCACTGTGCTCGGAAAAGATGCGTATGTTTCATTCAACAGGCACCTACTTTCACAAGATTAGAGAAAAAACCTAATTTAGGAAGTTAGATCATTTTAAATGCATCTTTTGAAGCTGTATGTTCAATGTGCAACAAGCTGATACTTGCGAGGCATTAGCATGCTCGATGCATGGTCGGATATAATTTTGGTGAAACATTTACGTTTTCTTAATCTGACATGCAAGGTTCATGTTAGTTAATACAAACGTGAAAAATCTCATGACATTGTACATTCACTTTTGGATTTCTGTTCACAGTGATGTCCATTAGCAATTATTTTTGTCCGCGTTGCTTCTGTTGTCACAATGGCAACAGATGTCTCATCTCATTACTCCAATTTCCAGGCATACGATGTAGACAATTCAGGAATTAGTCAAACAAGCAAAACTTGTCCCCTTTATAAGTAGTTGGAAAAGTAAAGACAACACTGAGTGACAGGGATAAGGTAGAGACTTCACATGCACACAAAGCATTCGACTCTACTAAAAAGTTAGATAGTGGAAGACATGGAATGTAATTTGTCCTCAAGGCAGTATTAATTCCTTCCACTCTCCAACTCCATGGGATTAAACCAAGAAACAAGTAACCCAATTTTTCTACTTCCTGGCTCCTAAACAAGAAACCTTGCTTGGTTAACATACCATCTGCAGTTATGGGCTCTGGTTGACTTGGTTCGGGTTTCTGTGGAAGGGACAAATGAGGGAGGTAAGAAAAATGACGTCAATCAGTTGGATATTTGCAAAATTGACAAATTATGAATTATAGGTGCGAGATAAAATCAACTTGAAGGTTACAAAGATTCAATATTGTGCAACATATTTAAAAATGGAATTCCTCGTGTCCTTGGAAAAAAAATGCAGAGGGGGGATGAAGAACCCAGAGGAGGGCAAAGCGTGACTGGACAGAGAGATCGGAAAGGCCACCTCTGGGAAAGGTGCACGGTACATAGCATGGTGAGGGTTAATTTAACAGCCGGCTGATCGATTACAAGCAGGCGTGCGCACGCCGCACAGACAGAAGTAATTACAGCGGAAATTGCCTGCATTATCGTGCTGCAGTGAGGAAGGAAGAGGGGTGAGATGAAGAGGAGAAAGACAGATGAAGAGGAGAGAGAGAGAGGGAGCCACATATGGATAGACAAATATAAAGAGGAGAGAGAGATTGATAGACAGAGACAGAGAGACAGAGAGACAGAGAGACAGACAGAGAGAGAGAGAGAGAGAGAGAGAGAGAGAGAGAGAGAGAGAGAGAGAGAGAGTATGGGTAGATAAATATGAAGAAGAAATGAGATGTACAGATGAATATTAAGAGAAAGATATATATATATATATATATATATATATGTATGTGTGTGTGTGTGTGTGTGTGTGTGTGTGTGTGTGTGTGTGTGTGTGTGTGTGTGTGCGTGTGTGCACATCTATCTATAATTCCAGTAATCTCTGTTTGTACGTTTGTCTGTGACCGCTGTTTCTCGACAACCACGGGTCCGATATACTTTTAACTTGCCAGGTATATTGCTGGGGACCCGAGGATGTGCCTTTTCAAGGTTTCATATTAATCGGACAATTACTTACCGAGCTATGTCCAAAAAACGATTCAACCAATCAGAGAGCAGCGAACTATCGCGTGTGCCGAACGTGGCGGACACACTCTGCCTCGGATGGCACATTTGAGAGCGTATTCATTTATTTCACGTTTGCAAACTATGTTGGCGTTAAACTATGTTTTAAAACTAATAAAAACGAATTTGCGATTCATTCGCTTTCCTGCGCGTTTGTGCACGCGATGGCGATTTCTTTACCAAACTCCGGAAGCCGTTCGCTTTGGACCAAACCATTTCATGTAAATAGAGGGGGGGGGATATAATTTTAGATATAGATATAGTACGGGCAATGCCCTAGTGTAAAGAATGGAGAGACCGAGAGCTGCGAGAGCTGGGAGAGAGAGAGAGAGGTGTGAAGACAGAGAGAGCTAGAGAGATGAGGAGGAGAGACGGGGAAAAGAGGAAGGAGGGAGGGGGAAGAGAGGAAGAAGAGAGGGGGGAAGAGAGGGGGGAAGAGAGGGGGGAAGAGAGGGGGGAAGAGAGGGGGAAGAGAGGGGGAAGAGAGGGGGAAGAGAGGGGGAAGAGAGGGGGAAAGAGAGGAAGAAAGAGGAAGAAGGGAGGGGGAAGAGAAGAAGAAGAGGGGGAAGAGAAGAAGAAGAGAGGGGGAAGAAAGGAGCACAAAGAGGAAGAGGAGGAAAAGCAGAAGAGGTGGAAAGAGGGAAAGAAAGGGGAGGGGGAGACAGGGAGAGAGAAAGAGGAGAAGAGAAAGAGGAGAAGAGAGGAGAGGAAGAGGAGAGAGGAGAAGCAGAAAAGGAGGAGAGGAAAAGGAGGAGAGGGGGGTTATGA
This sequence comes from Myxine glutinosa, assembly GCF_964187855.1. Taxonomy (NCBI): domain Eukaryota; kingdom Metazoa; phylum Chordata; class Myxini; order Myxiniformes; family Myxinidae; genus Myxine; species Myxine glutinosa. Next base: position 41,500,595 of record NC_136268.1, read on the forward strand.
AGAGGAGGAGAGGAAGAGGAGGAGAGAGGTAGTCTCTATCATCATCTGGTGAAGGATCGTACCTATATCTATCTATACGATGAGAGATGTCTGTTTGTCTGTCGCCATGTTTCTCAGAGATGGCAAAGGGATCTTCTTCAAACATTTTGAGGTTATCAGTGAGTGTCGGGGAGTGGTTTAGGCAAAATAGAATGTATTTTTTTTAATTTTGAGAAAAAAATTGGATTTGTAAAAACACTATTAAGTGCCAAAGGCTTTGTCGGTATCTGAAAGGGAATATTAAATGATCACCGACCTCATTCCTTAGTTGGAGTAGGGAAGTGTTTTATGCCTACAGAAAGGGTGTGAGACAGAAATGGTGTGAGACAGAAATGGTGAGACAGAAATGGTGTGAGACAAAGGGTGTGAGACAAAGGGTGTGAGACAAAGGGTGGGAGACAAAGGGTGTGAGACAAAGGGTGTGAGACAGGAAGGGTGTGAGACAGGAAGGGTGTGAGACAGGAAGGGTGTGAGACAGGAAGGGTGTGAGACAGGAAGGGTGTGAGACAGGAAGGGTGTGAGACAGGAAGGGTGTGAGACAGGAAGGGTGTGAGACAGGAAGGGTGTGAGACAGGAAGGGTGTGAGACAGGAAGGGTGTGAGACAGGAGGGGTTGAGACAGGAGGGGTTGAGACAGGAGGGGTTGAGACAGGAAGGGTGTGAGACAGGAAGGGTGTGAGACAGGAAGGGTGGGACACAGAAAGGGTGGGACACAGAAAGGGTGGGACACAGAAAGGGTGGGACACAGAAAGGGTGGGACACAGAAAGGGTGGGACACAGAAAGGGTGGGACACAGAAAGGGTGGGACACAGAAAGGGTGGGACACAGAAAGGGTGGGACACAGAAAGGGTGGGACACAGAAAGGGTGGGACACAGAAAGGGTGGGACACAGAAAGGGTGGGACACAGAAAGGGTGGGACACAGAAAGGGTGGGACACAGAAAGGGTGGGACACAGAAAGGGTGGGACACAGAAAGGGTGGGACACAGAAAGGGTGGGACACAGAAAGGGTGGGACACAGAAAGGGTGGGACACAGAAAGGGTGGGACACAGAAAGGGTGGGACACAGAAAGGGTGGGAGACAGAAAGGGTGGGAGACAGAAAGGGTGGGAGACAGAAAGGGTGGGAGACAGAAAGGGTGGGAGACAGAAAGGGTGGGAGACAGAAAGGGTGGGAGACAAAGGGTGGGAGACAAAGGGTGGGAGACAAAGGGTGGGAGACAAAGGGTGGGAGACAAAGGGTGGGAGACAAAGGGTGGGAGACAAAGGGTGGGAGACAAAGGGTGGGAGACAAAGGGTGGGAGACAAAGGGTGGGAGACAAAGGGTGGGAGACAAAGGGTGGGAGACAAAGGGTGGGAGACAAAGGGTGGGAGACAAAGGGTGGGAGACAAAGGGTGGGAGACAAAGGGTGGGAGACAAAGGGTGGGAGACAAAGGGTGGGAGACAAAGGGTGGGAGACAAAGGGTGGGAGACGGAAAGGGTGAGAGACGGAAAGGGTGAGAGACGGAAAGGGTGAGAGACGGAAAGGGTGAGAGACGGAAAGGGTGAGAGACAGAAAGGGTGAGAGACAGAAAGGGTGAGAGACAGAAAGGGTGAGAGACAGAAAGGGTGAGAGACAGAAAGGGTGAGAGACAGAAAGGGTGAGAGACAGAAAGGGTGAGAGACAGAAAGGGTGAGAGACAGAAAGGGTGAGAGACAGAAAGGGTGAGAGACAGAAAGGGTGAGAGACAGAAAGGGTGAGAGACAGAAAGGGTGAGAGACAGAAAGGGTGAGAGACAGAAAGGGTGAGAGACAGAAAGGGTGAGAGACAGAAAGGGTGAGAGACAGAAAGGGTGAGAGACAGAAAGGGTGAGAGACAGAAAGGGTGAGAGACAGAAAGGGTGAGACACAGAAAGGGTGAGAGACAGAAAGGGTGAGAGACAGAAAGGGTGAGAGACAGAAAGGGTGAGAGACAGAAAGGGTGAGAGACAGAAAGGGTGAAAGACAGAAAGGGTGAAAGACAGAAAGGGTGAGAGACAGAAAGGGTGAGAGACAGAAAGGGTGAGAGACAGAAAGGGTGAGAGACAGAAAGGGTGCGAGACAGAAAGGGTGCGAGACAGAAAGGGTGCGAGACAGAAAGGGTGCGAGACACAAAGGGTGCGAGACACAAAGGGTGCGAGACACAAAGGGTGCGAGACACAAAGGGTGCGAGACACAAAGGGTGCGAGACACAAAGGGTGTGAGACACAAAGGGTGAGAGACAGAAAGGATGAGAGACAGAAATTATGAGAGACAGAAATTATGAGAGACATAAAGGGTGAGAGACATAAAGGGTGAGAGACATAAAGTGTGAGAGACATAAAGGGTGAGAGACATAAAGGGTGAGAGACATAAAGGGTGAGAGACAACGGGTGAGAGACATAAAGGGTGAGAGACATAAAGGGTGAGAGACATAAAGGGTGAGAGACATAAAGGGTGAGAGACATAAAGGGTGAGAGACATAAAGGGTGAGAGACATAAAGGGTGAGAGACATAAAGGGTGAGAGACATAAAGGGTGAGAGACAAAGGGTGAGAGACATAAAGGGTGAGAGACATAAAGGGTGAGAGACAAAGGGTGAGAGACATAAAGGGTGAGAGACAAAGGGTGGGAGACAGAAAAGGTATTTTTAGGATGGCCGTTGGCTCCCGAAGGGAGCTCATCCTCCCTTGACCAGGTGTTGTTTTTGGTCCTGGCAGGTGTCACAGTCACCCTCCCCACTAGCAAAGCCAGGGAGGGGTGTCGGTTTAGTCACCGACAACCCAACCATCCCAAAAGACTGACCTGATCAGAGTAGAGATCCGAAGTTTGGGGGTTAACCCTCACTGGGAGTCCCAATGATCCGAATTAAAAAAAAAAGTAAGATCGGGCGTTTCTGTTGGCCATCGAGTAGAAGGGCTTTATCAGGTTTCAGAGCAATTGGTTGGTAAATGAGGGACGAGTAGGGATCAGAATGTTTGGGGTTAACACCCCTCTCGGAGCCCCCATGATCCAAAATCGAAAAATCAAAGAACGAGCGATTTTCGGGTGACTGTCTTGTATTCACATGTCAGGTTTCAGCTGCGTGATAAGGGAGGAGTAGCAAAAATAGCAAAAAGTTCACGAACGGACGGATGGACAGACATCCGGACATCACGACCCATTTTACAAGTTCATATCTTCGAGATTCGAGATGGGATGACCTAAAAAGAAGAGAGAGGAAGAGAGAAAGAGAGGGAGAAGAAGAGAGGAAAGGAAGAGCGGAGGAAGACAGAACTGAAGTGGGAATGCTGGGAGGAGTTATGCCATTAGTGTTAGCGACAATCAATGTTTCCAGGGAGACATGTTTCAGGCTTTTGGTAAGAATAGCAAATATCTTTAGGCAAAGGACAAAAAGAAAATACATCCAAGGTCTTGTTTTAAAAAGTCTGTTAATATCAGCACATACAGCAGATACAGTCACGTGAAAAAGTAAGTACACCCCCTGTAAAGTTTTGACATTTTCAACATATTTCAACATACAGCTATTTGATCTTCATTTCAACAATATTGATCGATAAAGGTGATATAATATAAGAAATATCATGAAACATTTACATTTTGTCATCCATTGTATAATTTAAATAAACATAAATGCAAATTTCGCATGTAGAAAAAGTAAGTACACCCTTGGCTCGAAGAGGTGGTATTGCCCCCTTTGGCAGAAACAACCTCAAGTAGGCGTTTCTTATAACTGTCTACCAGTCTCTGACATCGACTGGGAGAAATTTTTGCCCACTCCTCCATGCAGAATTCTTTCAGCTGTGCGATGTTTGAGGGGTTTCTTGCATGCACAGCTCGTTTCAAATCCCCCCACAACATCTCGATGGGATTTAGATCCGGGCTTTGACTTGGCCATTCCAGAACCCTACATTTCTTTCTTTTCAGCCATTCCTTGGTGGATTTACTGGTATGTTTAGGGTCATTGTCATGTTGCAAGGTCCACCTTCGGTTGAGCTTCAACTTTCCAACAAATGGCCTCACATTATCCTCAAGCACCCTCTGGTACAATGAAGAATTCATAGTGGGTTCTATGATGGTGAGCTGCCCAGGCCCTGATGCAGCAAAGCTGCCCCAAACCATAATATTTAGACCACCATGCTTTACAGTTGGTATCAGGTTCTTGTGGTTAAATGCTGTCTTTGGTTTTCGCCAAACATGTCTTCTGGTACTGTGGCCAAATAGCTCTACCTTTGACTCATCTGTCCAGAGCACATTGTTCCAGAAGTGCTGGTCTTTGCCTAGGTGTTCATTGGCAAACTTTGGTCTTGCCCTGATGTTCTTTCTGGACAGCAAAGGTTTCCTCCTGGCACACCTCCCATGTAGATCAAATATGTGCAGCCTCTTTCTAATGGTAGACTCTTGCACCTCGACATCAACAGTGGGAAGAGCTACCTGTAGGTCCCGTGATGACATTCTGGGGTTCTTCGGGACTTCTTTCAGCATCTTGCGGTCTGCTCTCGGGCTGAACTTGCTGGGGCGGCCTGGCCTGAACAAATTGGCAGTTGTTTGGAATCTTCTCCATTTGTAGATGATCTTCCGGACAATCGAATGATTGATTTCAAGTTGTTTGGAGATCTTTTTAAATCCCCTCCGAGACTCGTAGGCATCTATAACCTTCTTTCTGAAGGCCTCAGAGAGCTCTTTTGATCTCGGCATGGTGACGCCGCACACTTCAACAACCAAGAGCAAACCAAACTAAATGTGTGAGGTTTAAATCAGACAGGTTCCTCCAAGATCCTCTCTAACGATGTTCTAATCATTTGCACCTGAGCTGGTGCACCTGATTCTAATTTTAGGTATTTGAAGTAGTGATAAATGTCAGGGTGTACTTACTTTTTCCACATGCAAAATTTGCATTTATGTTTATTTAAATTATACAATGGACTACAAAATGTAAATGTTTCATGATATTTGTTATATTATATCACCTTTATCTATCAATATTGTTGAAATGAAGCTCAAATAGCTGTATGTTGAAAAATGTTGAAAAAGTCAAAACTTTACATGGGGTGTACTTACTTTTTCACGTGACTATGTTTGAACTGCATGGAACATTCTTTCAGTCGTGTGCTAAAGGAGTGTTCACAAATCGCTAGCTTTGCTAACATTGCTCGTTGGTAGTATGGTTGCTGTAGGCAACCAGCTGTCTCAGGTTTCTAAATAAAGCATTATTATACAAAGCAATTCATTGATGCAACTATTATAATCTGTTTAAAAGTTCACAGGAAAGCAATCACTACAATTTGTTTGGAGTTCACTTAATCCCAGGTGGGCTCAAAATCATCCTACTGAAGGGAAGAGTGCTCTCTTTCCATCCCCTCTTTCCCTCTCCCAAAATGAGACAATAATAAGCAGTCTTTCCAAGGACTCGTCCCAAGCATTAGCGTGGGAGTGTCGAAAGTGCGCTCAATGTGTCTGCACAGCACGCAAAACCAGGTGCAGTGAAAGGAGGAGAATGAGGTGACACACAGAAAAGGAAGGGAATGGAAAGGAGAATCTGGCAGCTAACAGCCGTCGGACGTGACTGATGGAAAGAAAGGCTTGGAGCCTGCGACCGATCAATTCACAGGAAACGGGATACAAGACTAAGCGCAGGAAAAAGCTAAAAGATGGGGGTGAACGCAAACCCAGGACATCAGCACTCTGTCTTCTCATGGGAGATGCTTCATCAAACGAAGAAGTCAGGCAAATGGTGGATGGAGATATACAGAAAAGGCAATACAGCAGCTCCATATGCATCTACAATGGTCTCTTTACAAAATGTTCACACCAGAATGACATCATTCTGTTTTAAAACAAACGTTACGCTTTTTTTGTTTTTTTTTTGATGTACAGTGCCTTCAAAAAGTATTCACACCCCTCGACATTTTACATATTTTGTTGTGTTACAGCCTGAATTTAAAATGGGTTACATTGAGATTTTTTGGTCACTGATCTACACATAATGCCCCATAATGTCAAAGTTGAATTTTTCTTTTTTAGAAATCTTTACAAAATAATAAAAAATGTAATACAAAAATATCTAATATAAATAAGCATTCAACTCCAAATCAACACTTCGTAGAAGCGCCTTTAGCAGCAATTACAGCTTTGAGTCTTCTTGGGTATGTCTATCACCGTTGCACATCTGGATTTAGAGAGTTTCTTCCATTCTTCCTTGAAGATTTCCTCAAGCTCTGATAAGTTGGATGGCGAGTGTCGGTAAACAGCAATCAAGTCTTTCCACAGATTCACAATGGGATTCAAGTCTGGGCTTTGGCTGGGCCACTCAAGGATTTTCACATTCTTGTTCTGAAGTTATTCCAGTGTTGCTTTGGTTGTATGCTTGGGGTCATTGTCCTGTTTGAAAGTAAATCTTCACCACAGTCCAAGGTCTTTTGCGCTCTGAAGCAGGTTTTCCTCAAGGATTTGGCTGTATTTGGCTCAATTCGTTGTTACCTCTATTCTTATAAGTCTTCCAGTCATTGTTGCTGATAAGCATCCCCAATGTATGATGCTGCCACCATCATGCTTCACAGTAGGGATGGTGTTAGATGGGTGATGAGCTGTGCTCGGTTTCCGCCAGACACTTTTCCGTGTCTTTGCGTCTTTGCGTCTTTGTTCCACGCTTTGCATTCAAACCAAAGAGTTCAATGTTTGTCACATCAGACGACAGAATCTTTTGCCTTATGTTCTCAGAGTCTTTCACATGCCTTTTCGCAAATTCCAGGTGTGCTGTCATGTGCCTTTTTCTCAAGAGTTCCGTCTGGCCGCTCTCCCATAAAGCCTAGATTTGTGAAGTTCTGCAGAGACTCTTGTCCTTCCGGCATGTTCTCCAATCTCAGCCCAGAAACTCTTTAGTTCTGTCAGAGTGCTCATTGGGTTCTTGGTCACCTCCCTTACCAAGGTCCTTCTTACCGGCTTACCCGGTTGCTCAGTTTGATCGGACGACCAGCTCTCAGAGATTCTGGGTAGTTCCATATTCTTTCCATTACATAATGATGGAGTACCCTGTGCTCTTGGGGACTTTCAACACTAGAAATTGTTTTATACACTTCCCCAGATATACGACTCCTCACAATTCTGTCTCAGTTCTACAGACAGTTCCTCATGGTGGAGCTTCTGCTCTGACATGCACTTTCAACTGTGGGACCTTATTAGTCCCCTACCGGTGTACAACGGAGGGGACTATAGGTTTGCACGCCGTCCCTCCGTCCGTCAGTCCGTCAGTCAGTCAGTCAGTCAGTCAGTCAGTCCGTCCGTCACGCAAAGAACAGTTTTCCGGACTTTTTTTTCTAAACGCTTAATGCTAATGATTTCAAACTTGGCACATGGTTTGCTCATGATAAGTTACAGGTCAAGTTCGAACTTCACGACGTTTCGATCATCTTTAACAAAGTTATGGCACTTTGAACTTTGGTAATTCTGATAATTCTGATGATCCTTAACTCAGTGCCATTTTAAGTTTTAATTTCATTTAAAAATCAATTTCTCTGCAATAATTGGACCGATTGAGATCAACTTTTCACCATAGGAGGGACTCGGTCTGTAGAATATTTTAATGGTAATTATGACGTCACAGGTCACGTGGTTCGTCCGCCATATTGTTTTTCGTGAAAACACGAAAACCCCTTTTTCTCTGCAACGGCTGAACAGATCGAGGCCAAACTTTGCAGGCAGAATCGCATACCCATGAACAAAAACGTCAGTGAGCATGACGTCATGCGTCACATGGTTTCAGAGTTATGACGTTTTTAAGCATGAACCTTTAAAACCGAGCTCCTCCTTCAATTTTGATCCAATCGAGGGGAAACTTCACAGATCTGTTCAGCATATCAGTCTACTAAAATGTCCTTTTGGAATTTGTGATAGGGCACGTGGTTTGGCAGATATCGTTAATTAAACGAAAATATATATTTTTTAAATGGATATCTCTTGAATCGCCAGTGCCTCAGTCCGTGAGTTGGTAATAAATTATATTATTCACACAGTGCAATACGTGCAGGCCGCTGCACGGAGCGACCTTGCGGGCTTATCAACGAGGCGAGGCGTGACACACATGTGTCTCAGCATACCTCAGATCAAGTTTGAAAACTATCATCAACCGTGCATAAATTTGCATATTCGATCATTTTTGACAAAGTTATGGCACTTTGTTTATTCTAGAGTTCTCCTCAAGCCGCAACACGCGCCCTCAGCCTCGTCTCGCGAACGTCAAAAGCGCGACTCCTCTTTCAGGAGGGGCGGAGCCAAGCCGAGCAACATATATATGCACATCGATCATTGATCTTGAAAAACAACGTATTTTCTCGTGCTTCTGCTGACCTGTCTGCGAGATGTATAAATCGAAGTCCCGAGTGCGAATCACAGGTGAGCCCGTCCTGAGGTAATTAGTGATTGGGAACGATTCAGAACCTGTAGGTAAATAACCCTTGGTAATTTCCCCAACAGTTTTCCGGACTATAATTTGGAGTGTGGTAAGTCAAAGCTGTTAATATTCCTTGTGTACAATATGCTGTAATCGTGGACTGTTCTTTAAAATGCTTTCCTAGAATAAGCATCAAGTCATAAACGTTTTCACTGAATTTTGTTTCCATTGACACAATTCTTCATATCAGGCAAGAATACATTTAATTCACATAGTTTACCAATAAATCAACAATACATCTAGGGAGGTTGGAGTGTTACTTTACCATATGCTTCTGTGCATATAATCTGCGTGAATACTTCTTTAAATATGTATCTGATACTCTGCCCTCTTAGCAGTATACACAGTACGCGTCAGAAGTAGCCTAGCTTCCACGGTCCGCGGATAACCTGGTCAGTATAACCCGGTCTCACATCATCCGCGCCCACATTCAACCGTGCATAAATTTGCATATTTAATGAGGTTCGTCTGTCACACTTTGGTTTCGTGCGGTAACTCCACCAAACATTGGGTGATTTCAACAAAATTTTGTACACACGTGTCTCAGCATAACTCAGATCAAGTTTGAAAACCAGCATCAACCGTGCATAAATTTGCATATTTAATTAGATCCGTCTGTTCATCTGTCACAGTTTGGTTTCCGTACGATAACTGCACCAAACTGGCTGATTTCAACAAAATTTTGTACACACCTGTGTCTCAGCATAACTCAGATCAAGTTTGAAAACCAGCATCAACCGTGCATAAATTTGCATATTCGATCATTTTTGACAAAGTTATGGCACTTTGAACTTTGGTAGGGGACATGTATTGCAGCGCAATACTCAGAATGCTTGTTTATAAAGGCGTCTTTCTTTCTAAATAATGTCCAATCAGTTGATTTGGCCACAGGTGGACTCCAATCAAGTTGTAGAGATCTCAAGAATGATCAAAGGTAAATGGACCCACTTGAGCTCAATTTGCAGTGCCATAGCAAAGGGCTTGAATACTTATTGGATCAAGACATTTAAGCTTTTCATGTTTAATTATTTATGTAAAGATTTCTAGAAATAAAATTCCACTTTGACATTATTGGGTATGGTATATCAGTGACAAAAATCTCAATGTAATACATTTTAAATTTGGGCTGTAACACAACAAAATGTGAAAAAGTCAAGGGGTGTGAATACTTTCTGAAGGTTATCTTATCGGATTTTACCGAATAAGGAAATACAGGCCTAAAAGCTGAACAACTTGCAAATTTTGGCCGGACCGCTACATCACAGTTCGTCGATAAAATCAATTTCTTACTCATTCAAATCAGTTTATTTGTTTCATAAGTTTGGGATGCAGTAAAGATTCCCTTGAGAGTCAGTCTTTAAAGAAGGAATTTCTTAGCAGCAGGTATGTTTGTTTATGCTGAGATTGGCCTAAATCTACTGCCAAATGGAAGTTCTAAAACGTGTCTTAAAAAAAAGAATGAATTCAAAATATATTAAAGTTATGCTCAAAACGACCAGTTACAATAATGCACCCGGCATCAAGCAATTCTTTTTTTTTTAGCTCACCTAGACTTTAGTCCGGTGAGCTTTTGCGATTGAGTAGTATCCATAGTGAGTGAGTGAGTGAGTGAGTGAGTGAGTGAGTCTGTAAACATTTCAGTCATTATTGCTTGAACCAAACACATGATGTTGATGAAACTTGGCCACAAGCTTCATATTGGATGCCTAAAAAAGGTGTATTGACCGCATCAAAATCTGCGCTGAATTAGGGGAGTGTATGGGGGATTGTTTTTTTTAACCCCCACCCACCCCAAACAGGTATTTGCTTGCTTCTCCGAAACTACACACAATTTTGATTTTTTTTTGTTTTTGTTTTTGTTTTGTATACAGAGTCGAGGCTCGTGAAAGAGCTAACATTTATCAAATAAACAAATCAAACAAACAAGCAAACAAAGCATATAAAAAGGGGAGCAGTCGACAAGATGGGGAGAGAAGGGGAGGAAGCACACAAACACAACATTTGAGAACAGGGACATCGGGAGATGTGTGGGAGGGAGAGGGCCTGGGGGGGAGGCAGGATAGGTATAAAACGCAAGGACACCAATGACTTCCAGGAAAGAAGACAAAAGTCACCTCAAAAAAGTGGATTTGGGGTGAAATTAGCGGGGGCAGAAAATATCAAGGTTTTGGATTGGGGAAGATAAGAGATGGTGGTGAACAGCCGTTTTAAAGACCTGGAGGGAGGAGTGGGATTGAAGAGAGTGAGGGAGTTTGTTCCAGAGGCGGGAGAAAAGAGGAATGAAGGAGTGAAGGTGAGCAGAGAGTCTTGATTTTGGCAGTTTAACCATAAGAGGGTTGCAGGCAGATCTTGTGCGACCTGTAGGAATATTTGGGGGGACAGAGCCCAGAGAGAGCTGGGGGAGCAAGGCCGGAGAGGAGTCGGTAGAAGACGGAAAGACCGCCAACCTGCCTGCGGTGAGTAAGTGAAAGGCCCTGGAGATAGCGTCATCGCGGGAGATTCCAATGATTCTGAACGCTTTGGTTTCAACAGCGTGAAGACGAGCTAGGTGTGAGGCAGGAGCACCAGCCCAGAGGGGAGAGCAGTATTCCATTGAGCTGCGGATGAAAGCCTTGTATGTGGTGAGGAGCTCAGGTGTGCCAAGGAAGGACTTCGCACGACAGAGGATGCCCAGTCGGCGACTGGCTTTGGAGGCCAGCTTGGAAATGTGGTTTTCCCAGGAAAGATCATGGCAGATAGTGAGACCCAAAAGCTTGAGTGACAGAACTTCTTGGAGAGGATTATTCAGAAAGATGAAACTCGGCCACAAACTTCTTATCTGATGCCGAGCGAAGGTTTATTGGTGCATCAAAGTCTGCGCTCATGAAGGGGAACTACGGGGGTGTTTTTGACCTCCCAAAATAAGTATGTGCTCTCTTCTCCGAAACTACACACACAATTTCAATGAAACTTTATCACAAACTTTATCGCCCATGATGTACCAAAGTTTGTTCACAGCATTAAAAATATCAGGGTATGATGAGGACTTTGGGGGGTTTGAGTGATTGTTGCTCCTGATCCAGGTGAGCTTCAGGACCCACGGTCCTATTTTTTCCTGTGCCCTCAATAGCAGATACAGTGAAACCCCGATTTTACGCGCCCCAATTTAACGCGAATTTCGATATAACGCGATGAGTCATTGGACCTTTTTTTTTTTTTGCTCTTTCCGTAACTTCTTCCGGAAATGGAACAAACTGCGAGAAAAAGAAAATATATTTCTGTGAAAGATAAGCTTCACGCACTTGACGTGATCAAGACGAAAAGTCAAACTCAAGTTGCACGAGACCTCGGGATACCGGAATCAACACTTCGTGGCTGGAAATCTCGAGGAGAAACGTTACGTGCGTCACTTTGCAAAGTTGAAGAAGCAGGACTAAAAGCCAAATGCCTGAAGACAGCCAAAGATGTCAGCCTCGATGACTCCCTGTACGAGTGGTTTGTTCAAGCTCACTCAGAAGGCCATCCAATGTCTGAATGGAGCAAAGAAGAGCTACACCAGTGGCACTCTGCCGACGACGAATGCCCATATTATGAGCACCTGACGGATGCCGAGATCGTCCGTAACGTAACTATAGCACCGGCGGAGGCAAGTGTACCGATTCTCGAGCCACAAGAAGATGATAATGAAGAGCCTCCACCCCCACCCCAAAAATGTCTGAAGCCATTGACCACCTTGAGGCTAGCCTCCGTTGACTGGAGACCCAGGAGGTGGACCACATAAAAATCCTCCAACTCAGAAGCATTCTAGATTTCGCTCGCAGCCAGCGACATGCTACGTTCAAGCAAGGAACACTCGATCACTTTTTTAAGAAATAAACTGTAAATGATGATTGCTAATATTCTTGAATGTTTTTATTTGTTGTTTTAGGATGTTTAAGGATGTTAGGTCAACATTGGGTCAGTTTGAACGCTGATTTTCTTGAACCCCAATTTAGCGCGACCCCGCTTTTTTCGCGATGACATTTTATGGACCTCAACGATCGCGTTATAACGGGGCCACACTGTACCTGGAAAGGAGGGCTGCTCGTTTACTTTCATTACAATATATATATCCACACTTTTGACAAAATTTAGCGTATATTGAAATTGACTCTCTCTCTATCCGTCATGCTATTTCCTCATAAACAGTTGGACAGAAATTCACCATACTTGGTAGTTATGATCACCACATGGCAAGAGCAGTATCATTTAAGGCCCTTCCCCCTGGGCTGGGGCCAAAAGTTTAAATGCCAATAAAATGCAATTGCAGGAACATAATTAAATGAAAATTTGTATATTCATACAACATTGGGAGATGCAATATGTTATGGGTTTTTGGATTTGACCCTTGATTCATGCCCCACAGGGTGTGGACTCAGGGTTACGGGGTCAAAATGGAATTTTTTAAAATTCAAAATATGATATTGGTTCATTCCTTGTGGAACTTTTCTTCTTTCAACTCTACTTTAGGTGGGATGTGTGGGGATTTGCTATCGCGTGCCACCGACTTTGCTCTAGTTCGGTCAACTCATCTTGATCCACCAGATATGTCCTTATAAAATTGATCATGATGTCCGGATGGCCGTAAGTCTGTTTGTCCGTCCGGTTGGCTGTTGAGATTTTGCTATTTTTGCTACTCCTCCCTTGTTACCCGGCTGGTTGTTCTGAAACTTGACACATGAATACAAGACAGTAGCCTGCACAATCACTCGGGCTTTGCTTTTTCAATGTCAGATCATGGGGGCTCCGAGGGGTGGGGAGGGTGGGAGGGTGGATCTTGGGTGGGGGTGAGGGGCGTGGGGGGGGGGGGGGGGAGGGATTCCCCTGAAACTTTGGATCCCAACTAGTCCCTTATTTACGATAGCAGTAACTTGCATGTTCACACTGCCACATCATCCCTTCTTGCAAGTGGATCCAATATTTGTACCTCTCACTCGGAAGTCAAAATTCAATTTGCGTAATAGTTAAATTGACCAGTCCAACATCCATGACATTTCCCAGATTTTAGATTCAGCAGAGATCTGAACTACAACCTCAAGTGATGATGGTCAGCCCAGTCAGGGTTATTTTTTAAACATTGCATTTGCCTCTAAAATCAATCAGGACTCAAGAATACCTGGCACAAAGTGTGCTTCATATCTCATGTAGATATCAGTACTGACACAGCATCTTCGTTCATCACTTGTCATATTTATACTATTATCGTACCAAAATAGTGCAAGCACATCAAAACTTAAAATGAACCCTCCCAACATGTGTGGCAATGTAGCCTGTGGTTTGTAAAGGTGTGCAGTGGGTATTGAAACTGTCGCAATCAAGATGCCACAAAGTAAAAATCTGATCGACCATAAATGAGGAATGGTTATGTTACGGATTTATGTGAATTACTATTCAGGTCTTTGCTTATTAAGGTGTAGTCGATTAAAGGTTGTGGTGATTTAAGGGTCAGGAGCCCTTCTGGGGAAAAGGAGACCGGAAACGGAAGAAGAAAAGACACGAGGTCCGGGAGAAGCGGCGATTCTCTTCTTCTTCCTCGCCCAGCGCCGAGAAGAGCGGTATCGATATTGAGCAGCGTGGGGAACGCTGCATTTGAAAGCTCGTCTGGCGAGCGGAGTTACCTGGGCGGGGTAATTACCCATTTACACGTCAAGTCGCCGTGGGTTCGTGCACGGAACCCAGCGTCCGGCACAGTTCGCCTCACCGTCTACAAGGACGCGTACGGGTCGCACCTTGGGCCTCGCGCGCGTTACAAGCCGCGCTTGGTTTTGCCCCGTTGCTTGGCAAGGAGGTGTGCGCTGCAGCAGCTGTCCCCGGTACGAGACGTGCACATTTGGAGCACGTCCGCCCGGGGTTCGTTCAACCGCCCGTGTGCGGAGAAGAGAGACATTGTGAGGGACAGTGACCCAAGTGGTCGTGAGTGGGAACAGGGGGGGAAACATATGTAAGATGGCCATCTTTGTAATATTGATTGTTGATTGTTGATGGTTGTTGATTCCTTGGGGGAATATATTATTGATTACTCCGGATCCTTGGTGTGGGGTTTCTTATTGACTGGAGTTCATATTGATTGCGTTACGAAAGCGTATAAATCATAGATCTTTCTGGCGGAGTTCCTCTCACGGTCCGGGGGTCACCGAGACCAGGTAGTCACCGGGAGGACCACGTAACAGAATTGGGGGCTCGTCCAAATTATAATTTGCGGATTCGCAATTGGGTCTACGTCCGGGATCTATAAAATTTTCTAAATTTTAGTCCGGGAAAGAATTCCCAAGAGTGGGAACTTTTCCAACGTTCCTAAAATTGTTTTGCTCTGTCGACAAAATAACAACAAAAAAAAAACAAAAAAAACAATAGCAATAATAGTAATACTGTTGCTTTTCTTTGTTGGAAATTTCTGGGGTGAAGGTTAACAGGTGTTACCAGTAGTCACCATGGCGTTTGTGGCACAGAACTTTGCGGTAACCCCTAGTGAGGCACAGTTCCGAGCGTTACTAAAAGCGGACCTCTTGAAATTGGCCAAACATTTAAACTTGGAGGTCCGAACTAATTTGAGGAAGGCAGAGTTGCAGACCACGGTGATACAGTCTATGGTGGGATTAGGAACATGGGACGAGTTAGCCTGGGAGTGGCTACCCGAAGAACCAGAAGACGTTGAGCTCCGTAAACTGGAGTTGCAATTACGGAGCCAGGAACGGATAAAAGAAGAAGAAAGGAAAGCAGAAAAGGAAAGAGCAGAAGAAGAAAGGAAAGCAGAAAAGGAAAGAGCAGAAGAAGAAAGGAAAGCAGAAAAGGAAAGAGCAGAAGAAGAAAGGAACGCAGAAAAGGAAAGAGCAGAAGAAGAAAGGAAAGCAGAAAAGGAAAGAGCAGAAGAAGAAAGGAAAGCAGAAGAGAGGAGAGAAGAGAAAGAAGCAAAGGAAAGGAGAGTGGAACGAGAACTCCAGGAAAGGTTAGAAGGGAGAAAAGCAGAGGAGAGGAGTGCTGCCAGGGAACTCGAAGCAGAGGAGAGAAAAGCCGAAAGGGAGTTGAAGGAACGTGATCTGGAGCTTCAGCAAGAGATTAAATTCAAGGAGCTGGATTTAATGAGAGAACGGGGAGAGGTACCACCCTTGCGGACGGGGTCGACACCTAGCCAGAACACCTGGGAGGTGGGCAGACATGTGAGGCTGGTTCCACCCTTCAGTGAAAAGGAAGTCACTCAATTCTTTCCACACTTTGAGAAAGTGGCTCGACAGTTAAACTGGCCGGAGGAGGCCTGGACCATACTAGTGCAAAGTGTGCTGGTGGGTAAAGCTCAGGAGATTTATTCGGCGCTACCAATGGACCAATGTGCAGATTATGAGGTATTGAAGAAGCACATCCTCAAAGCCTATGAGTTGGTTCCGGAAGCTTACCGGCAAAAATTCAGGAATGCCAGGAAGAGGGAGAGTGAGACCCATGTGGAGTTTGCTAGAGTGAAAGAAAATATGTTTGATCGGTGGTGTGAGTCAAAAGGAGTCGGGAACGACTTCGAAGCATTGCGTGACCTGATGCTGGTGGAGGAATTTCAACAGTGTGTCCACGAGGACATCAAAGTGTACCTGCAGGAAAAGAAAGTACCGAAGTTGTGGGACGCAGCCACCATGGCAAATGATTATGCCTTAACACACCGGATAGGGGTCCACAAACCTAACTCCTCGCCTAGATCTCCACAGGGGAGGTGTGGAACTGCAGGTGCGGAGAACGACAATACATGGCGGCGGCCTCGAGATGATTATGGGGACAACGCTGATACCCGAACTGTTCGAAATCAGGGGGCTACGGGCCCGAGACAAACTTATTTTTCGGGGGGCCCGAGGCAGACCACGAGTTTTTCCTCCGGGCCTACTTGCGCTTTTTGCAAGAAACCTGGACACTTGATGTCCAGTTGTTACCTCATGAAAAGGGAAAACCCAGAGCGGAGTCCGACTATTACCACTCCGAATGCGATGGCAAGCGTAAGAAATCGCCCACAGAAGAGTTACCAAACATTTATTTATGAGGGGTTGGTCTCACTCAAGGGAGACTTGACTAACCCAAGACCGGTTAGGGTTTTGAGGGACACAGGAGCCCATCAATCCTTAATGCTTGAAGGCATTTTGCCATTGTCAAAGAGTACCGCAACTGGTGATAGTGTTCGGTTACAAGGGATCGGTGGCTGTGTTAGTGCCCCACTTCATGTCATCCATTTGGAATCCGATTTGGTGTCAGGACCGGTCACCGTCGGTTTACAAGCCACGCTTCCTGTAGAGGGAGTATCTGTGATTATCGGGAATGATTTGGCCGGGGGGCAAATTTATGGTAACCCGAGGGTGGGTAAAGAGCCCTGCAGGGGAAATAACACCACCCCCGCTCGGGATGGCGACAAAAGTTCCAAGTTATTTGTAGGGGGACTGAACTTCAACACAGAGGAAGAAGTTCTGACCTCTGTCTTCAACAGATATGGGCCGCTGGTGGAAGTGCGGGTGGTAAAAGACAGGGAAACGCAACGGTCAAGAGGGTTCGGCTTTGTCACGTTTGCAAGCACAAGAGACGCCAGGGAGGCAGAGAAGAATTGGAATGGTAAGGCTTTGGAGGGTCGGACCATAACAGTAGGGAAGGCATTTCGTCGGCGTCGAGAGGTCTACAGAAGAGGACAACTTGGCGGTAGTTTTGGGGTTGGCAGCAGCCGATATTACTATGGAGGCTCCCAGAGTTACGGCACCTCCCGAAAGAATGAATGTCAGAGCACTGGCCGAGAAGGAGACCGCCAGTCAGGTAACGGCTGGGACAAGGGGTCCCACCGTAACTGTTAGGAGTCTGGAGAAGTTGAAGCACTAGATACGGGGGAGCCGCCGAGCCGGTGCTCCTACACGGACTAACCGTGAACGCCACGTTCTTAAAGGCGTCCAGGTAGTGAACTTTCCTGCACGGACTAACCGTGAACTCCACATTCCTTAAGGCGTCCATGTAGGGAATACTCAGCTGGGCCTCCCGAAAAAGTGCTATCAAGAGGTTTAACTTTGGGGCTTTGGTCACCACCTCTTAACCGTCATTCAAGAGAAACTAGAAGTGGTTGACGCTTGGTCCAGAGTGAATTAATCTAGGGGTTTTGGTGAAATTTTGTTGCTTTATTTTTAAGTGATAATTGTGCCCGGGGGGAACTGAGGATTTGGGGGTGTGAGTTATCTGGTTTGTTTATCCAAGTTGGCCGGCAAAGAAAGTTTTCGCTAGGTTCAAACTTTCTTTCTTGAAGGGGGGGAGTGTTACGGATTTATGTGAATTACTATTCAGGTCTTTGCTTATTAAGGTGTAGTCGATTAAAGGTTGTGGTGATTAAAGGGTCAGGAGCCCTTCTGGGGAAAAGGAGACCGGAAACGGAAGAAGAAAAGACACGAGGTCCGGGAGAAGCGGCGATTCTCTTCTTCTTCCTCGCCCAGCGCCGAGAAGAGCGGTATCGATATTGAGCAGCGTGGGGAACGCTGCGTTTGAAAGCCCGTCTGGCGAGCGGAATTACCTGGGCGGGGTAATTACCCATTTACACGTCAAGTCGCCGTGGGTTCGTGCACGGAACCCAGCGTCCGGCACAGTTCGCCTCACCGTCTACAAGGACGCGTACGGGTCGCACCTTGGGCCTCGCGCGCGTTGCAAGCCGCGCTTGGTTTTGCCCCGTTGCTTGGCAAGGAGGTGTGCGCTGCAGCAGCTGTCCCCGGTACGAGACGTGCACATTTGGAGCACGTCCGCCCGGGGTTCGTTCAACCGCCCGTGTGCGGAGAAGAGAGACATTGTGAGGGACAGTGACCCAAGTGGTCGTGAGTGGGGACAGGGGGGGACACATATGTAAGATGGCCATCTTTGTAATATTGATTGTTGATTGTTGATGGTTGTTGATTCCTTGGGGGAATATATTATTGATTACTCCGGATCCTTGGTGTGGGGTTTCTTATTGACTGGAGTTCATATTGATTGCGTTACGAAAGCGTATAAATCATAGATCTTTCTGGCGGAGTTCCTCTCACGGTCCAGGGGTCACCGAGACCAGGTAGTCACCGGGAGGACCACGTAACAGTTATTAGTTTGTGGCACTTTCATCACATCGGGCCATAATTAGTTAGATGTGGGTAATGTCCTGAGGAAATGGAAGACAGCAGGTCATGCCAGTGTGTAAAAGAAGATAGGCTGGCTGAAACGACTGTTGCATTCAAGGGCTTCTTAATATAGTCCTGGTCAGGTTTCCTCGAAGCGGAAATGTTGGGTGACCCTTGATTGTGTCTTTTCTTGTGATCTCATCCTTTATGCTGTGGTTTCATCATGGCAGTATCAGACCTACAAGGTCCGCAAGGCAGTATAAGACCAACAAGGTCCGCAAGGCAGTATAAGACCAACAAGGTCCGCAAGGCAGTATAAGACCTACAAGGTCTGCAAGGCAGTATAAGACCTACAAGGTCCGCAAGGCAGTACAAGGTCTTATAACATGTTATTCATGACATAGTCATGTGAAAATGTAAGTACACCCCATGTAAAGTTTTGACTTTTTCAACATATTTCAACATACAGCTATTTGATCTTCATTTCAACAATATTGACAGATAAAGGTGATATAATATAACAAATATCATGAAACATTTACATTTTGTAATCCATTGTATAATTTAAATAAACACAAATGCAAATTTCGCATGTGGAAAAAGTAAGTACACCCTTGGCTCTAATAGGTGGCATTGCCTACTTTGGAAGAAACAACCTCAAGTAGGCGTTTCTTATAACTGTCTACCTGTCTCTAACATCGACTGGGAGAAATTTTTGCCCACTCCTCCATGCAGAATTCTTTCAGCTGTGCGATGTTTGAGGGGTTTCTTGCATGCACAGCTCGTTTCAAATCCCCCCACAACATCTCGATGGGATTTAGATCCGGGCTTTGACTTGGCCATTCCAGAACCCTCCATTTCTTTATTTTCAGTCATTCCTTGGTGGATTTACTGGTATGTTTAGGGTCATTGTCATGTTGCAAGGTCCACTTTCGGTTGAGTTTCAACTTTCCGACAGATGGCTTCACATTATCCTCAAGCACCCTCTGGTACAATGAAGAATTCATAGTGGATTCCATGATGGTGAGCTGCCCATGCCCTGATGCAGCATAGCTGCCCCAAACCATAATATTTCCACCACCATGCTTTAAAGTTGGTATCAGGTTCTTGTGGTCAAATGCTGTCTTTGGTTTTCGCCAAACATGTCTTCTGGTACTGTGGCCAAATAGCTCTACCGTTAACTCATCTGTCCAGTGCACATTGTTCCAGAAGTGCTGGTCTTTGCCTCGGAGTTCATTGGCAAACTTTAGTCTTGCCCTGATGTTCTTTCTGGACAGCAAAGGTTTCCTCCTGGCACACCTCCCATGTAGATCAAATTTGTGCAGCCTCTTTCTAATGGTAGAGTCGTGCACTTTGACATAAACAGTGGCAAGAGCTACCTGTAGGTCCCGTGATGACATTCTGGGGTTCTTAGAGACTTCTTTCAGCATCTTGAGGTCTGCTCTTGGGCTAAACTTGCGGCTTGGCCTGAACAAGTTGGCAGTTGTTTGGAATCTTCTCCACTTGTAGATGATGTTCCGGACAGTCGAATGACTGATTTCAAATTGTTTGGAGATCTTTTTAAATCCCTTCCCAGACTCGTAGGCATCTATAACCTTCTTTCTGAAGGGCCTCAGAGAGCTCTTTTGATCTAGGCATGGTGACGCTGCACACTTCAACAACAAAGAGCAAACCAAACGAAATGTCTGAGGTTTAAATAAGACAGGTTCCTCCAAGATCCTCTCTAATGATGTTCTAATCATTTGCACCTGAGCTGGTGCACCTGATTCTAATTTTAGGTATTTGAAGTAGTGATAAATGTCGGGGTACTTACTTTTTCCACATGCGAAATTTTCATTTATGTTTATTTAAATTATACAATGGACTACAAAATGTAAATGTTTCATGATATTTGTTATATTATATCATTTTTATCTATCAATATTGTTGAAATGAAGATCAAATGGCTGTATGTTGAAATATGTTGAAAAAGTCAATACTTTATATTGGGTGTACTTACTTTTTCACATGACTGCACATCAATGATTTATTTGATTCTACATTGGAAACAAAATTTACACATTTACCAATGACTACCCTGTGTAGAATGATGCATCACACTTGGGAAAGGCTGGCAAGTGTTGAATCACTTTTTAGAGACCAGGACAAGCTAATCCACTGGTCAGATACATGAAACACGACACAAATCACACACACTCACACTGTCTCTCCATAAAGATAGGCAATCAAATTATACAACCCACTTCCCTGGACAGGCACTGGAAGAGGTGCAGTCTCTGGAACTCTTTGGCCTCACTATCTACCATAACCATTGGTGGGAGAATAATATCACCAAACGAGCATAAAGGACTAATCATCATCTCAGTATTCTCCAGAGAACCAAGACATCCCTGAGCGACACCGAGCTCATGACAACTTTGATAGCTATCATAAGGGGTTGCATGAAGTATAGCATCCAACTCTGGTCTTGTGCTCCGACTTCCTAACTTGATCCTCTTGAGGTGGTCAAAAACAAGGCTGCATCATTGGAATGTCAAGTAAGGAGGTGGACTCGCAAAGACTCACTCTCCCACCAGCGACAACTTGGTTGGCTCTATTTTATACATGCTTACATATAGCCTTACTACACCTGCTCACCATTTACCTTTGCCATCCCCAAGGCAGCCCAGGTTGCATATGCGCAAGAAACCCTCACCAGCTCACCCTTTCAAAGTCCAAATGATTACCCACCTGCACTCATCCATCCCATTTTTCTCCCCGTGTCTGTTGTCTCATCCTGGTCACTAGGTCTTTCAAATTTGTTGCCCATCACTACCTCATGAACTCACTAATGCACAAGTACAATCTCTTCTGCATATGCTGGTTCTTTCCCAATCTGTTCCTCTCCAGGCCATTGTTATCCCTCATTATGTACACAAACACACACATGCTTTGTAATTCTGCTCCGCTTTGTTGTTTAGCTACCCCATTAGCCAAAACCGCTGTATAAAAACAAAGATCAACCCAAAACGACTTGGTCATCAGATGCCAGTACCCGCTTGAATACACGGTTGTGAATTCATAACCATGCATTTTTCACTGTTCCAATACTTATGGTAATACTCGTATTCAGAACCTGCACCACCTGCTCCTTTGTGACATCATCTCTGAATGGTTGTCTGTTTCCACCACACCCACACATATTCTATGCATTTCGGAATGCTTGTGGTTATGAAGTGACAGCTTCTGTCATCGGGAAACCACCTCAATCCCAAAGCCACTAAGCTTCAAGTTAAACAGACTATTCTATCACTGCTTCAAGACAACCTTTTCATGTGATCTCTATGTACGGCAAACAGTCATTTTGGGTATTTGTAAGTCCAGTACATACAAGAAGTCGTTTACGTCTTCCAGGGTCCCACTTTCTACAACAAAAACTTAGGAATGAAATGTGATTGCCATGTAAGCAATCCTGATTGCCCCCTCTGCCCCTCAAAAAAGCAGATATAATACATTTTCTGCAATATCGTACATCTCGTATGCAATCTGTATACATTCATTTGCAGACTGCTGCAGGAGGCCCTTATTTGCAGAGTTTCATTGACAAGGTCTTGTTTGGTCATGTCAGTTTCACAGTCACAGTTTGGTCATGCGAGATCACAAATATTTTGCACCCTGGAGGATAATGTCTTTCTTTATCTCCATAAAGCAATATCAAGACCCCAATCCCTACTCATTGGATCTACATGACAAAGACAAATCAGGTATATAAAATGTCAGATATTCAGTCTTATACAATTGCATGCAAAATGTCTAAATATGTTGCCCATTCAGCCAATTTACACTCAGAGATAATAAAAATAATACAAAACACTGCAAAAGTAATGAGGTGAAAGCTAAAGATGTAAAAGCACATGGTTTGATTTAGAGATAGGAAACCTATTGCTCACATGACTATAATCGTGTCAAACACCCGATTGGCATGCTAGTCAACACATCAAATGCATATCCCGAAGGTGAATTCTATTAAAAATGCGTTTTCGTAGCAGTCAGGATTTGACGATTCATAAATTTTATTGTTAGCAATATAAACTGCAGGGCAGTCGTAAATCAATGCCAAAGTAAGAATGTTCAAACTCTCCGCAACTCTGTTGCTATCCGTTTGGAAAATCTCTCCATTCTGTTCCTCTTCGTTTGGAAACTATAGGTACGTGTAGAATGCAGGTTAAGTTGTAAAGAATAGGCAAACGCTTTTTTTAATGCAAATAAAATCAAGGCTCATGGAGAAGCTAAAAAACAGAATGGATCAGGATGCAACAGAACAAAAGAAGCAGTAGAAAAATGGGGTTGGGGAGGGGGGAATACCCCAACAGCAGGGTTGAGGGACAAAGTAAAGGTAGACGTCGACAAATAATAGTTGTGAGGAGGAATGAGGCGTAGGGGTCTGGGGTGAACAAGATAGATAGAGCCATAAGCTCTAAGGAAGGAAGAACTGGAAACTTGGAAAGAGGTGGAATGGGGAGGTGGGAGGGGGAGAGGTGAGCGGTGATTCTGCATTTTGGGAGGTTCACCAGAAGGGGATTGATGGTGAACAAAGTGCACTGCAGAAATCTGGGAGGGTAGGGAAAGGAAAGGGTTGGAGACAAAGCAAGACCAAAAACGAGGCAGTAGAAGACAGAGACCACTGACATGTCTGCGATGGGGAAACGATAGGCCCATGGACTGAGCTACATCGTGGGAGATTCCAATGATCTTGACGACCCTGGTTTCCATGGCGCCAAGCTGAGCAATGTAGGTGTGCTAGCAGAGCAGTACTCCATCAAGCTGCGGATGAAGGTCTTGTAGGTGGATAGGAGTTTATGTGTGTCAAGGAAGGACCTTGCATGATGTAGGATGCCCAATCGGTGGACTGGGCTTGGAGGCAAACTTAAGAGTTGTGGCTTGCACAAGATCGATCATTGTTGATGGTTCGACCCAAGAGATTTAGTGAGTGAACATCTTCAAGAGGATTGTTAAGAAAGTAGATGGAAGGGTTTGCCAGATGGTCCTTTGAGAGAGACTGTGTGAGATTTATCAGGATTGAAAGGCATATTCAAAGTGTTTGATAATCTTGTGATTCTATCAAGTTCTGAAGAGAGAAGAGGCTGCTGCCTGCTCATGTGAAGGATGAGGGATGTCATGGCAGAGGGTGGAGTCATCAGTAAATATATGAGCATTGGTGAAAGCGAAAACAACACCTTTTTGGGGGAGGAGGGTCCGGGGCTATGATCACTAGAAAATTTTGAAAAATTGATGTGGAAATATGCATTTTGGGGGTGATCGTGTCCCAATTGTAACAAAAAAAGACGACGCAAATTGAAAAAAAACAAGTGATATTTGGGGGATTTTTATTTTTAATTTCACCTGAACATTCATTGCTGGGAAGATGATTTTCAGTTAGTAAGGATTTTATTCTCATAAAAAAAATAAATACTGAATAGCACATACCTTTGCAGGACTTTTGATACACTGGTGGGCCTGTTGGTCCTAATTTTCATTGGGCTCCACAGCCTTGTTGCATACCTTTTTATGTTGAAGGCTCCAGTCACAGCCTATATTGATTGTCCTCATCGAGGCCAGGCCTTAAATAAAATAACTGCATTGATAAATGTGAGGAAAGAGACGTAAAAGGGGGGTTGGGGAGGGGGGAATACCCCTTCTACAGAGAATGTAAAGGTGAGGAGTGAAAATGAGTAGGAAAGTGTATGATGAAAAGTGTATGATGTTTGTTTGCGAGGAAGAGAGATTGAAGCCAGCCCGGGTAGCTATACTTTGAGTGAAACAGAAAGTAAGACAAGCAATCCTGACACAGAGTGTAAGATGGTTCCGGGCACCACTTAATTACTCCTAAGTCAGAACGGTAGTTCTACCGAGCGGTTGCTGTCCACATCCTACTACCGAAACCAGCGGCACTGGTGTTGATCATTAGCCTTTCACCATGAGCCCCAATGTGTTTGGACCAGAGCTGGGTGTGGGGTTGGAGAAGAGGAGAGGGTGGAGGAAAGGGGGGGGTGTTGAGGTGTATGTGTGTGGGGGGGGGGGGGGGGTAGGAGGGGGAGTTATATGTTAGCTATTATTATTTCCAAATGATGTGACTCGTATTATTGTTGTCCATATTATTGGTATTAATTAATAAATGCTTTGTAAATGTGTATTGTAGCGGTTACCGCTGGATGCACACAATCGCCTTGCACCGGCCAGAACACGGCCAGACGCGCCTCTCCCGGGCATGCCCGGACTCACTGTTCCCGGGCACGCCCGAACCTCCCGGGCACGCCCGGTCTCGTCTTTCCCGGGCATGCCCGCTCTCGCCTTTCCAGGGCTCGCCCAGAGCATCCGGGCATGCCCGCTATCGCCTTTTCAGGGCTCGCCCAGAGCGTCCGGGCATGCCCGCTATCGCCTTTCCAGGGCTCGCCCAGAGCGTCCGGGCATGCCCGCTATCGCCTTTCCAGGGCTCACCCAGAGCGCCCGGGCACGCCCAGCCTCGACTTGCCAGGCCGCAGCCAAACACGCCCGGGCAGGCCCAGACTCGCCTTTCCAAGGCTCGCCCTTGACACCCGGGCATGCCCGGTATAGCTTTTGCCGGGCAAACTTCCCGACATAAATGTGTATATATATTGCTGCCCGATAAACGGGCTTGTGAGAATACCTGAGCTGTTTTGTTTCAATAAAGCAACTCGGACGAATTCCGTCTTTGGTCGCGTCAATTCTTTCGACTCGCGTTGGAGCGCAGTTCCTTCAGTATCATTGTTTTTGTTATTTATTTTGGAATTTTAATGCCATGCCATGGAAGGTCTTATTAATCTGTTCTATACACCTTAACATGGGTGCATTTTGAAACAGGAATTGTTCCGGATTACTTGTAGCTAATTTATCAACTAAGGAGATCATTATGATCATTTTGGTTCACATTCCACATCAGAAAGCTTCAGTAGAACTCCACGCATTAAACACATGACACTGACAAACACACTGACACACAAACACACACACACACTGACACACAAACACACAGACACACACACACTGACACGCACACACACACACACACACACACACACACACACACACACACACACACACACACACACACACACACACACACACACACACACACACACACACACACACCATCATCATCATCATCATCGTCGTCGTCGTCGTCATCATCATCATCGTCGTCATCGTCATGCATCATGCAATGGAGGTCCTGTAATCACTCTTGCTCCAGTGTTTTCCAGACTTCCCGATTATGTTTTAATAATATCCCGATAAATGAATATCCCGATTAACCAGACATCCTGATTATCAAGGCCCGATTATGTTTTCTTCTCACTTATTTACTTGGTGGGTACTGGACTCGTTGTCCGATCGAGGGTGTATTTCATATATTTATCTGCCCGTTTTAATGGCCGTTGAAGTTTTGCCTCGGGATTCTACGTTTTCGTCTTTCTGTGCCTTCTAAAAATGAACTGTTATTGCAGATTTTTTTGTATCAGGTTATTGCACATTAAGCACCATTTCAGCACGGCTTTTATGGCCAAAAATTTGCAGTCTGTGTTCTACCGACTCCTCTCCCGCCTTGCTCCCCCTGCTCTGTCTGTGTGCTCTGCACCACAAATATTCCTACAGGACACACGATTTAAAAAAAAAAATTTGTGCACAAGATCGAGGCTCGTGTAAGAGCTAACATTAATCACATAAAAACAAACTGACACATAAAACGTATGATAAGGGGAGCGGGAGACAAGATGTTGGAGAGGTAAAAAAAAAAAACACAAAAACACATTGACACTGCCAGGACTTCCAGGAAAGGAGTTGGTATTTCAAAAAAGTGGATCTGGGGTGAATTAACGGGGGTAGAAAAGATCAAGGTTTAGCATGGGGGAAGATAAGAGATGGTGGTGAACAGCTGTTTTAAAGACCTGGAGTGGGATTGAAGAGTGGGTTGTGGGATTGAAGAGAGTGAGGGAGTTTGTTCCAGAGTTCCAGAGTTTTGGTATCCATGGAAATCTCCACGCATGGCTGGCGGACTTCCTCTCTAGTCGTCGTCAACGTGTGGCCCTGAATGGGTTTCTCTCATCTCCTCTTCCTGTTCAGGCTGGAGTTCCCCAAGGCAGTGTTCTGGGCCCCGTGCTTTTTCTGGTCTTCATCAATGATCTCTCTGACTCTCTTGAAAATCCTCTCTATCTCTTTGCTGATGACTCCACTCTCTGCCGCTCCATTCCTCTTCCCTCAGATCGGCAGTCTGCAGCCTCCTCACTCTCTGAAGACTTGAACAAAATCACAAACTGGTCAAACAAGTGGAACATGTCTTTCAATCCTGACAAATCTCACACTCTTACTATGTCTCTCCGAAAAGATCGACTGGACAACCCTCCCATCTACTTTCTCAACAATCCTCTCCAAGAAGTTCTGTCGCTCAAGCTTTTGGGTCTCACTATCTGCCATGATCTTTCTTGGGAAAACCACATTTCCAAGCTGGCCTCCAAAGCCAGTCGCCGACTGGGCATCCTCCGTCGTGCGAAGTCCTTCCTCGGCACACCTGAGCTCCTCACCACATACAAGGCTTTCATACGCAGCTCAATGGAATACTGTTCTCCCCTATGGGCCGGTGCTCCTGCCTCACACCTAGCTCGGCTTCACGCTGTTGAAACCAAAGCTTTCAGAATTATTGGAATCTCCCGCGATGAAGCTCTCTCTGAGGGCCTTTCACTCACTCACCGCAGGCAGGTAGGTGGTCTTTCTGTCTTCTACCGACTCCTCTCCGGCCTTGCACCCCCAGCTCTCTCTGTGCTCTGTCCCCCAAATATTCCTACAGGTCGCACAAGATCTGCCAGCAACCCTCTGATGGTTAAACTGCCGAAATCTCGGCTCTCTGCTCACCTTCACTCTTTCATTCCTCTTTTCTCCCGCCTCTGGAACAAACTCCCTCACTCCCTTCAATCCCACTCCTCCCTCCAGGTCTTTAAAACAGCTGTTCACCACCATCTCTTATCTTCCCCCATCCAAAACCTTGATCTTTTCTACCCCCGCTAATTCACCCCAGATCCACCTTGTTTGAAATTCCAACTTCTTTCCTGGAAGTCCTGGCAGTGTCCATATGTTTTATACCTCTCCCACCGCCCCCTTCCCATGCCCCCCCCCCCCCCCAAAGCCCTCGCCCTCTCTCAGATCTCTCGATGTCTCCATGTCTCTCGGTCCCTGCTCTCAAATGTTGTGTTTGTGTCCTTCCCCCTCTCTCCCCATCTTGTCTACCGCTCCCGATGTTATATGTTTTATGTGTCGGTTTGTCTTTCTGTGTGATTAATGTTCGCTCTTTCACGAGCCTCGATCTTGTATACAAAAAAAAAAGAAAAAAAAAAAGAGGCGGGAGGAAAGAGGAATGAAAGAGTGAAGGTGAGCAGAGAGTCTTGACTTTGGCAGTTTCACCATAAGAGGGTTGCTGGCAGATCTTGTGCGACCTGCAGGAATATTTGGGGTACAGAGCACAGACAGAGCTGGGGGAGTTAGTCCAGAGAGGAGTCGGTAGAAGACAGAAAGACCACCAACCTTCCTGCGGTGTGTGAGTGAAAGGCCCTCAGTTAGCTTCACCGCGTGAGATTCCAATGATTCTGAAAGCTTTGGTTTCAACAGCGTGAAGCTGAGCTAGGAGTGAGGCAGGAGCACCAGCCCAGAGGGGAGAACAGTATTCCATTAAGCTGTGGATCAAAGCCTTGTATGTGGTGAGGAGCTCAGGTGTGCCAAGGAAGGACTTCGCACGATGGAGAATGCCCAGTCGGCGACTGGCTTTGGAGGCCAGCTTGGAAATGTGTTTTTCCAGGAAAGATCATGGCAGATAGTGAGACCCAAAAGCTTGAGTGACAGAACTTCATGGAGAGGATTGTTCAGAAAGAAGATGGGAGGGTTGTCCAGTCGGTCTTTTAGGAGAGACATAGTGAGAGTGTGAGATTTGTCAGGTGTTACGGATTCGTCACTTCCGTTGTTGTGGTTTTCATCCACTGTAAACATTTTTGATTCCATGTATTATTATTATTGTTGTTTGAGGGAAATAGCAATTATTATTGTCAAAAGGTAAAAAGGTTAATGTTTTAAATGAAAAAGGAACCGGACGGCGACGAAGAGGAAGAGGAGAAAAAAGAAGGCGGAGCGAGTGGAGTCGGACAAGAAGCAAAGTTGCTTTGCTGTCTGGAGCAAACATTGGTGAGCAAGAGTCACGAGTGAACTTTGGGTTTCCCAGGAAAGGCATTCCTGCGACAGAGTTGTTATCGCTGTGACAGATTAACCTGCGTGTCAGGTTTTGCGATTGATTCCGAAGAGAATCATCGAAGGGCCGTTACGTCTCGAGAACGGGCCGTCGGCCATTTTGACTCGCGCGCTTTGCGCGTCGAGCAAGGTTTCTTTGCTTCGTCAGCCATTTTCACTGCTTTCAGGCGTATCTGGTGTGTGTGTGTGTGTGCAAAGTGGCTTTTGAAGATTAATTTGCGGTTTGCCGACTGTGAGCCGTGGAACGTCCATACGAGGGTGTGATTTCCCCGTCGCCTGGAGGGCGCCTTTGGATTTCCCAGTCGCTTTGAGGGCGCCTTTGCACAGCTTTGGCAGCAGGACTGTAACTGCCAACCCAACGGGATTCTGGTCTCGATTTGACATCGTTCTGACGATCCCTGGAGCGGATCGACTTTGGCTTGAAGCTGGAATCAACTTTGGCTTGAAGCCGGGAATTAGAGACATTGGGAATCTTCTTCTTTTCGCTCACTTGGAGCACAGTGAGTTATATTGTACAAGCCTGGTTGTACCATCATAGGAAATATATATTGGTTGTACAATTGATTACTATTGTTGTTGTACTGTTATTCTTGTGGTGTGATCTTAATACAATACTGGTTTGTTTGTAACAATTGGTGTGGCTTCACCATTGATCTTTGACATACAGAATAACACATTTTTTCTGCCGTGACTCCTCTCGGGGCTCGGAGGTACACCGTGACCAGGGGGTTGGGGAGTAGCATGTAACACAGGATTGAAAGACATGTTCCACTTGTTTGGAGATTTGTCAGGATTTAAAGAGATGTTCCACTTGTTTGACTAGTCTGATTTTGTCCAGGTCTGCAGAGAGTGACGAGGCTGCAGACTGCCCATCTGAAGGATGAGGTATGGAGCGGCAGAGAGTGGAGTCATCAGCAAAGAGATAGAGAGGATTTTCCAGGGAGTTGGAGAGATGATTGGTGAAGACCAGAAAAAGCACAGGGCCCAGAAAACTGCCTTGGGGAACTCCAGCCTGAACAGGAAGTGGAGATGAGAGAAATCCATTCAGGGCCACACGTTGACTACGACCAGAGAGGAAGTCCGCAAGCCATGCGTGTAGATTTCCATGGATACCATCGGAGGAGAGTTTGGTGAGCAGAGCGGGGTGCCAGACCATAATCGAAGGCACATGATATGTCAAGGGAGACGGCTATAATTTCATGTTTGACATTGAGGACCTCCATCCATTGTGGAGACAGCAGAAGCAGCATGTCCAGAGTAGAGTGACCTGGTCTGAAACCAAATTGATGATCAGAGATCAAGCCATTAGAGAAGTGAAAGGATTTGATATCCGAAGCAATGATGGATTCCATGACTTTGCTGATAATTGGGAGCAGGCTGATTGGTCTGTAGTTGCAAGGATCTGTTTTTGCACCTTTTTTGTGTGAAGCGGTAATGTTGGCTGATTTCTAAGTTGGTCTTGTATCAAAGTGGTCACAAACTTCACCACAACCAGCAGACATTATCAGGTTTTGTAATTTTGTGCAGCAGAATCATGTCTTTACTTAATGCAATGTGAAGATGGCATTTTGGTATTTTCCGTAAAATTCAAAGGAGGAGAAGAGCGGTGGGAAAATCAACAATGTATGCTATTTCCGTATTTACCGACATAGATAGACATTCTGCCCAGTGGTATTCTGATCATGGTAACTTGCTTGCAAGCTTTTGTACCTGAATAACATCTACATTAATCTACATGGTTAAGAAACAATCAGCATATCAGAACAGCATGTCGTTTCCCAAAAATTGTAGCATGCTTTCCTGACGATGAAAATATGGAAACCTCCGTATGGGTCGTCACAAAAATACGGAGTTTTGTGCTATAAGGAATGAGTTTCAATCATGTATAAGGAGGATTTTCCAAAATCAAAGACAGCATTGATCAAGTTCAGGAGTAGGATTGGGCTCAGAACACTGCCTTGGGGTACTCCATCCTTGAGAGGAAGAGGAGATGAAAGGATTCTGTTGAGAGCCACATGTTGGCTGAGAGGAAAGGAAGTCAGTGAGCCACGTGCGCAGTTGGCCTTGGATGCCATAGACAGAATTTGGAGAATAAGGCAGGCTACCGCACTGAATAGAAAGCTGCTGATATGGCTGGAGAGACGGCCCTGGTATCATGTTCGACATTGAGGGCTTCCATACATAGTTGGGTGAGGAGAAGCAGCATGCCCAAGGTAGAGTGATCTGATTTGAATCCAAATCAATGGATCTGAGAGGAGGGCATTGGATAAAAGGAAGGATTCAATATTGTCAACTGTGATGATGGAATGCATGACCGTGCTGATGATTCAAACTAAGGAGACAAGTCTGTTGTCAAGGTGATAGGTTTTTGCAGCAGGGCTATGTAATACGATGATGTTGGACAAATTCCAAGCAGATGGAAGATGACCTAGGGCAAATGATACGGTAAAAATGTCAGAAAGAGGATGTGCACCAGCAGCAGAGCAGGGTTTTAGGACAAGTGAACTGCTACTGTCCAGTCCAGTTGCAAAATCAGAGTCCATGGTTACCAGAATCTTCTCTAACTTCTCAGCTGCAAAAACTGAAGTCCAGGGGCTGTTTGGGGTGACAGGGTAGGGTGGGTAAAGATAGCAAGGGTTTGGGAAAACAATATTGGTAAGCAAACACAAAATTGAGGTATCCCGCCTCATGAGTGGAGTCGGTTGTGGTGCCATTTGAAGAGAGGTGAGGGATGGAAGGGGAGCATACTCCAGAGACAGACTTAACAAGGCACCACCAGGTGTTTGAAGAGGAAGACAAGTTTGAAAGTTCAATGTTGGGGTTGGACAGAGGTTTTCTGGCTCCCCTGAGTGGACACACACTTGTTGAAGAATTTAATGATCTGAGATGCCTTCGGTCAGGTTTACTTTCCAGGAAGAGAAGGCAAGTTGTTTCAGTGTGCATGGGTGGGAAGAAGGGAAGGATAACTGAAGATGAGATGGGATGGATCTGTCCATAAAAGAGAGAGGTTTCTGTGGAAGAACTATAGGGCTGAGTTAACATGAGGGGTGATCGATAAAGGAGACCCTTAAGTGTGATGGCTGCTTGCAGACCCTGCTAGCCTCCCTGAGTAAACTGCCAAACATGCCGGCATTGGGGAGGCTTTCTGAAAATGGCGGGTTGAGGGAAGCTGGGAGAGGACAAGATGAGGGATGAAGCTGGGAGTGGGCGGGAAGAGGGGCAAGGTGGGAGGGGCGGGACGAGGGGTCAGGGAGAGCTTGATCTTGAAGGTTGTTAATGATCCCATCCTGAATATCGTAAATGAGCCAGTCGTGTTTCACGACAATCCAATCGTAGTGCTCCAATTCTTCTGAGACAAGTTTAATCCCTGAAGATTACAATCCAAATCCTTTTTTACTGCGACCTTTAGCTAGATGTCACCCCACAACCTTTGTGATCCAATCCAGTATTTTTAGCAATCAATTACCACTGCACCTCAAAGCCGTGATCCCTAAAATATGGATAAGCATCAAAAGCATTTGGTAGGGTGCCAAGATATCTTGCAAAGAAAGACTCCAACACGTGAGTTGAAGGGCTCAGAAAGTTAACCAAAACCTAAGAAATATGAAAGCTCCTCTTCAACAGAAGCAACAAGATAATAATTCTGTTTAAATCACCTACCACCTGCTTGGAACAGCTGACACCACTCCCTGACACAATAACAGTATGAAAATGGATCCCCTCAACAAGACCAGAAAGCCGACTCACAATTCTTAGCAACGCCATGGAAATCAATCATTGTAGCTGACATCGTCATTCCTCTTCTGAAACAACCTAACTTCTGAGGATCAGTTCACATTCTGTTGAAGTCACTCAACTTTGCACATTTTGCCAAATCTCTCAATAATGGATGGAGGTCCTGAATCTAAAACACGAGGTCAGGAACAGAATTCTCTGGACACACCGCCGAAGATATACCACCCAGTATGGCACCAGCTCTGCTTGCTAAGCTTACTGCCAGCATCATCCAAGGCCATCTTAATTCCTGCCTTGCATACGTCCTTCATTCACACAGTCAAAGTGTAGACCTCAATAGAATCATGTCATCTCCTCTCCAAGTAAAGGCTGGAGTCTTTCAAGGAAGCATACCAAGCCCATTATTGTCCTCATCTACTGAAATGACATATCTGATGCCTTGGCTAATCCTATTTTGTTCTTTTCAGAGGGCTCCACTTTAGGCCGTACTGTACAACACCCCCATTGACAGAACAGCAACTGCCTCCCTCTCGAGTGACCTAAAAATAATCAGAAGCTGCTTTGACAAAGGGTATATATCATTCAATCCAGGCAAACCTCATACTCTCACCCAGTCTCTTTTGAAAATTTCTCATAAATCCACGTACATATCAGGTGTACTGGAAATTAATGTGGTTTTTCAAAGAAGGATACACAGCTTATAAAACGACATTACTTTTGGGTACACCTGATACAATTGAGTTTAATCCAAACCTACCCCCATTCTCCCAAATAAAATGTTACTGGTTCCAAAATCTCCCAATACATATGTATTTCGAAAGTGACAAAAAATATTAAATGAAATCCAGGCCTACTGCTGACCTCGGTCTTTTCTTTGTTATTATTTTCTCCCATCGATGAAACTGCTTTCCTTGGGCTGTTTGATTATATTCTTTCCTCCAGGACTTGAAGTTAGCAGTACACCACCATAATGTCACTTTTTCTCTCTTTCCTTACTTGCAAGTCCCCCCCCCCCCCCTCCTGCACCCACCACCTCCACTCTGCTCATTCCCTTGCTTTTTGCATCCCCCTGCAGCCACACTACATTGTCAGTATGTTTCCCCAGTATTTTAGTTCTACCAGGAGCCCACATTTAAAAAAATAAAAATACAAAAGCTCTTGAGCTACTGGGCCTCAGGAAGAGGCATGACCTTTCATGGGCAGCCCATGTATCCAAGCTGGCCTCCAAAGCCAGCAGCAGACTGGGCATCCTCCATTACCAGGTCCTTCCTTCCTTGACAAATGTGAACTTTCCGTGACCTACAAGACCTTTGTCTGTAGCTCAATGAAATAGTCCTCCTCTGTGGGCTGATGCATCCTCGCTTCTAACCTCTCCTGGATCATGCTGTAGATTCCACAGATCTCATCATTGGCACCACCCACAAAGATGATAAAGTACAGGATTTTCTGCTCTGCCAACGCAGACAGGTCACTGGCCTCTGGTTTATTATTATTTTTAACCAACTCTATTCCAGTCTTGCTCCCTCTGCTCTTTAAACCTTCCCCGGTTTCCTTAAGATATGGATGTGTTCTTCCAGTAACCCCATCCTTGTTAATGACCCACCTCCACCCAAAATATAGACTTGCATCTCATCATCACCTTTTCATCATTTCTCCAGCTTGTGGAATCACATTATTGAGGTGGTGTGATACCATTCTCTCCTTGAGAGGTTCACAGTGCAGTGCACCACCACCACCACCTCAACAAGTGATCTTCTATATTGCCATTGACTCTCTGCAACACAAGCTCTATCGCTCATGTTCCCCTGTTCTCCTCTTTCCTCATTCATTCATCTGTTGTCCCACAGTCTGCAAACTGCTTTTTGTCCTGTAGTCACATTACCTTATTGCTCTTCCATGAGCTTAGACTCCAGACTTTGTTAAAAAATAGGAAATTATAATGTTTAGATTTAAGTGTGTTCAGTTTATATGTGTGTGTATATGTGTGTGTGTGTGTGTGTGTGATGTATGTGTGTATATATATATATATATATATATATATATATATATATATATATATATATATATATATATATATATATATATATATACATATATATATATATATATATATATGTATATATATATATATATATGTATATATATATATATACAGTATATATATATATATACAGTCACGTGAAAAAGTAAGTACACCCCTTGTAAAGTTATGACTTTTTCAACGTATTTGAACATACAGCTATTTGATCTTCATTTCAACAATATTGATAGATAAAGGTGATACAATATAACAAATATCATGAAACATTTACATTTTGTAGTCAATTGTATAATTTAAATAAACATAAATGCAAATTTCACATGTGGAAAAAGTAAGTACACCCCTACATTTATCACTACTTCAAATGCTTAAAATTAGAATCGGGTGCACCAGCTCAGGTGAAAATGATGAGAACATCGTTAGAGAGGATCTTGGAGGAACCCGTCTTATTTAAACCTCAGACATTTAGTTTGGTTTGCTCTTTGTTGTTGAAGTGTGCACTGTGCAGCGTCACCATGCCTAGATCAAAAGAGCTCTCTGAGGCCTTCAGAAAGAAGGTTATAGATGCCTATGAGTATGGGAAGGGATTTAAAAAGATCTCCAAACAATTTGAAATCAATCATTCGACTGTCCGGAAGATCATCTACAAGTGGAGAAGATTCCAAACAACTGCCAACTTGTTCAGGCCAGGCCGCCCCAGCAAGTTCAGCCTGAGAGCAGACCGCAAGATGCCGAAAGAAGTCTCAAGAACACCAGAATGTCATCACGGGACCTACAGGTAGCTCTTGCCACTGTTGATGTCAAAGTGCACGAGTCTACCATTAGAAAGGGGCTGCACAAATTTGATCTACATGGGAGGTGTGCCAGGAGGAAACCTTTGCTGTCCAGAAAGAACATCAGGGCAAGACTAAAGTTTGCCAATGAACACCTAGGCAAAGACCAGTACTTCTGGAACAATGTGCTCTGGACAGATGAGTCAAAGGTAGAGCTATTTGGCCACAGTACCAGAAGACATGTTTGGCGAAAACCAAAGACAGCATTTGACCACAAGAACCTGATTACCAACTGTAAAGCATGGTGGTGGAAATATTATGGTTTGGGGCAGCTTTGCTGCATCAGGGCCTGGGCAGCTCACCATCATATAATCAACTATGAATTCTTCATTGTACCAGAGGGTGCTTGAGGATAACGTGAGGCCATCTGTCTGAAAGTTGAAGCTCAACCGAAGGTGGACCTTGCAACATGACAATGACCCTAAACATACCAGTAAATCCACCAAGGAATGGCTGAAAAGAAAGAAATGGAGGGTTCTGGAATGGCCAAGTCAAAGCCCGGATCTAAATCCCATCGAGATGTTGTGGGGGGATTTGAAACGAGCTGTGCTCGTTTGGAGCATCAAACATCGCACAGCTGAAAGAATTCTGCATGGAGGAGTGGGCAAAAATTTCTCCCAGTCGATGTCAGAGACTGGTAGACAGTTATAAGATATGCGTACTTGAGGTTGTTTCTGCCAAAGGGGGCAATACCACCTATTAGAGCCAAGGGTGTACTTACTTTTTCCACATGCGAAATTTGCATTTATGTTTATTTAAATTACTAGGGCATTGCCCGTACTATATCTATATCTAAAATTATATCCCCCCCCTCTATTTACATGAAATGGTTTGGTCCAAAGCGAACGGCTTGCGAGTACGGTGACAATCCCCGCCCCTCTATTTACATGCAATGGTTTGGTCCAAAGCGAACGGCTTCCGGAGTTTGGTAAAGAAATCGCCATCGCGTGCACAAACGCGCAGGAAAGCGAATGAATCGCAAATTCGGTTTTATTAGTTTTAAAACATAGTTTAAACGCCAACATAGTTTGCAAACGTGAAATAAATGAATACGCTCTCAAATGTGCCATCCGAGGCAGAGTGTGTCCTCCACGTTCGGCACACGCGATCGCTCGCTGCTCTCTGATTGGTTGAATCGTTTTTTGGACATAGCTCGGTAAGTAATTGTCCGATTAATATGAAACCTTGAAAAGGCACATCCTCGGGTCCCCAGCAATATACCTGGCAAGTTAAAAGTATATCGGACCCGTGGTTGTCGAGAAACAGCGGTCACAGACAAACAAACAGACGTACAAACGTACAGACGTACAGAGATTACTGGAATTATAGATAGATACAATGGACTACAAAATGTAAATGTTTCATGATATTTGTTATATTATATCACCTTTATCTCTCAATCTTGTTGAAATGAAGATCAAATAGCTGTATGTTGAAATATGTTGAAAAAGTCAAAACTTTACATGGGGTGTACTTACTTTTTCACGTGACTGTATGCATACATACATATATATATATATATATATATATATATATATATATATATATATATATATATATATATATATATACTATATATACTATATATATATATCTATAATTCCAGTAATCTCTGTGTGTGTGTGTGTGTGTGTGTGTCTGTGTGTCTGTGTGTTTGTTTGTCTGTGACCGCTGTTTCTCGACAACCACGGGTCCGATATACTTGAAACTTGCCAGGTATATTGCTGGGGACCCGAGGATGTGCCTTTTCAAGGTTTCATATTAATCGGAGAAGTAGTTACCGAGCTATGTCCAAAAAACGATTCAACCAATCAGAGAGCAGCGAGCTATCACGTGTGCCGAACGTGGCGAACAGACTCTGCCTCGGACGGCACATTTGAGAGCGTATTCATTTATTTCACGTTGGCAAACTATGTTGGCGCTATGTTGGCGTTAAACTATGTTTTAAAACTAATTAAAACTAATTTGCGATTCATCGTAACTGCGATATGCGACCTTCCGGACAGTCAAATGAGGACGTCACTTCCGGACTTACGGATAGTCATAGTGACGACGTACTGATGCTGAACGTGGCGAGCAGACGCTGTAAGGTACGATCGATTGTAGTACACGTTTATAATAACTCTGCCGATACAGGCCCGATTAACTGCAGCGCCATCCGAGCTGCGGCGTCGGGACGATACATTCATTGTACGGTCACATCACGCACTTACGGGCACGCCCATGCATGCATGGGCGAAGACATTTTTTTTTTTTTTTTGGCAAGGAACGGGCACCCACGTACGGGCACGTCCTAGTATATATATATACAGTGAAACCTTGACTTACGAGTTTAATTCGTTCTGTGACCGAGCTCGTAACTCAATTTGCTCGTTTCTCAAATTAAATTTCCCCATTAAAATGAATTGAAATGCTATTAATCCGTTCCAGCCCCCCAAAAACCACACCAATTTTTTTTGTTACGTGTTTTTAAATAAGAAAAATGTACTTTATAAATAACAAATAATGTATAAACAAGCACGACCTCTTATATACTGTACATAATAAAAGAGAATGTAAAGAAATAAACTGGTTTTATTAAGTGTATTTACTCACACTCCTCACTGTATTTACTGACACTGTCAACCACACAAACAACAACTTCTCCATCTCTTCATGGCCAGAGGTCCGGAGCTTTGAAATAATCTTAACGCCCTTGGCTGGCGTTATAGCCTTTATCGACTCCTTCTGCTTCAAAATAGTACATATCGTAGAAGTACTACGATCGTACTGCCTCGCCAAGTCGACAACACGCACACCTCGCTCATGTTTTTCGACGATTACGTGTTTTATATCCAAGCACATCATCCTTTTCTTCTTCTCAGCACTGCCCTTGGCACTCAATTTCTTAGGACCCATGGTTAAAACTAAGAAATTTTCCAAAATAAACAAAATGCGAAAACAAAGCAACAGCGATACGGCAGAGATGCTTGCACGGCAAGATAACCACGTGACCTGAACGCTCGCTGGGCCACCTAGTGGCGGGTGGCGTAAGCTCGCTCGCTCGTAACTCAGATCTCGGCTCGCATCACAAAGCAAAAAATCGACCGAGCGACGGCTCTTATCTCGGAAAATTCCTAAGTTGGTGCACTCGTAAGTCAAGGTTTCACTGTATAAACTACAACAACAGGGAGAATTGCTTTGCAATACATGTCCCGTAATGTTCCCAATGAATATTTTTGTTCCAACCAGTCAGCAGTTGTGAGCCATATAGAGTAGGCCAAATTGTTTTAGTTATGCAAAGATACAGAATAAGTTGCAGTTTCTGCAACTTATAATAAAGCCATGCACCAACTTTCAGTTCAATATGTTAAAAGGTAAGGGGAAAAAGTCTGGAAAACTGGCCCATATGTGATATTTTGCAGTCAAAAAAGGGCAAAATTCTGTGGAAAAGTGGTGAAACTCCCCAAAACTCAAACTTGTTCTGTAACTTATCATAATAAAGCCATGTAGCAAGTTTCAGATGAATATGTTAAAGGTATGAGAAAAAAGTCTGGAAAACCACAGGTGGGACAGACAGACAGAGCAAACCTAGAGTCCCTTCTGGTGACATTGGTAGGGGACTAATAAAGGAGGTCTAACATAGGGAAACTGGGATGATTATGGGACCAGCTGGGTTGATGATGAAATTTTAGAAAAGACAAATATTTGGATTTGAGAATAAAATACACTACATGACCAAAAGTATGCGGACACCCGAACATCAAACATCTCATTCCAAAATGATGGGCATTAATATAGAGTTGGTCCCCCCTTTGCTGCTATAACAGCCAGCCTACACTCTTCTGGGAAGGCTTTCCACAAGTTGTTGGAACATTGCTGAGGGGGATTTGCTTCCATTCAGCCATAAGAGTATGAGTGAAGTCGGGCACTGATGTTGGGTGATTCGGCCTGGCTCACAGTCGACGTTCCAATTCATCCCAAAGGTGTTTGATCGGGTTGAGGTCAGGGATCTGTGCAGGCCAATCAAGTTCTTCCACACCGATCTTGACAAACCATTTCTGTATGGACCTCAAATTGCACACGGGGCCATTGTCATGCTGAAACAGGAAAGGGCCTTCACCAAACTGTTGTCACAAAGTTGAAAGCAAACAATCGTCTAGAATGTCATTGTGTGCTGTAGCATTAAGATTTCCCTTCACTGGAAATAAGGGGCCTAACCCGAACCATAAAAACAGCCCCAGAGCATTATTCCTCCTCCACCAAACTTTACAGTTGGCACTATGCATTCGGTCAGGTAGTGTTCTCCTGGCATACGCCAAACCCAGTTTCGTCCGTCGGACTGCCACATGGTGAAGCATGATTCATCACTCCAGAGCACGCGTTTCCACTACTCCAGAGTCCAATGGAGGCGAGCTTTACACCACTCCAGCCGACACTTGATATTGCGCATGGTGATCTTTGGTTTGTGTGCAGCTGCCTGACCATGGAAACTCATTTCATGAAGCTCCCGACAAACAGTTGTTGTGCTGACGTTGTTTCCAGAAGCAGTTTGGAACTCGGTAGTACGTTTTGCAACTGAGGAGGGACGATTTTTACGCGCTACGTGCTTCAGCACTCGGCGGTCCCATTCTGTGAGCTTGTGTTGCCTACCACTCTGCGGCTGAGCTGTTATTGCTCCGCGACGTTTCCACTTCACAATAACAGCACTTACAGTTGACCAGGGCAGCTCTAGCAGGGCAGAAATTTGACGAACTGACTTGTTGGAAAGGTGGCATCCTATGATGGTGCCACATTGAAAGTCACTGAGCTCTTCAGTATGGCCCATTCTACTGCCAATGTTTGTCTATGGAGATTGCATGGCTATGTGCTTGATTATTATATATACACCTGTCAGCAATGGGTGTGGTTGAAACGGCCGAATCCACCAATTAGAAGGTGTGTCCGCATACTTTTGTTCATGTAGTGTATATATTAAGATTTATTTAAAACAGCTTAGGGAGTAAGGATGCTGTAACAAAGCCGATTAATTGATTAAAATTGATAAAGCTCGACTAGATGAGAAGGCAAGTCATAGTGACAAAGAAAATATCAGCAAGAACACGAATAAAGCAGGATTGCAAGATAATTGTTAAGTACCTAGAGACAGGGAACAGAAAAGTTTACAAGGCAGTGAAGACAACATTCCATCTTATATAATACAAGATATAAAGTAGAACGGCACTCGGTAGGGCGCATATCTCCACCAGGTTGAAGTTTATGTTTTGTATCCCATTGATAGGCCGGATCTGGATTCGGACCTGCACCAAAATCTAATCGGCTTGTTCTCGTCCACAGATCAACTCATCCCAGAAGATTAGTCATAACTCGTCCATAACTTTTATAAATATCATGTTATTTATCACTTTTCATCTGATCTCTCAATGGTGAAGAATGACTTAAATTTTTTTTTAGTAAAATCATATCCGAATCTATATTCAGATCTTCACCAAAATCGAATCAATTCTTCCTGGTCACATACGCTACCTCTCCAGCAAATGTCGTCTCAATCTGTAGACAACTTTTTGAGATATCCTGCTATATATCGTTTTTGGCCCAATCTCCCAATGATGAAGAATCACTTAAAAACATTAAATAATTCTCGTATACGAATCCATATTCAGATCTTCACCAAAATCGAATTGATTCGTCCTCATCACATATACTACCTCTCTGCCAAATGTCGTCAGAATCCGTCCACAACTTTTTGAGATATCTTGTTCACAGACAAACAGACAGACAGACAGGGGTGAAAACATAACCTCCATCCACCTTCCGTGGCGGAGGTAATAATACTCATACATCATATACTGACAAGACCAAAGTGCAACATCCTGTTCATCATCCTGCTGCCAATAGTATTATCATTGTCGATACATTGTGTTGTTAGTCGTGGAATGATGCTTTGCTTTAGAGTACATGTAAAAATAGACTTTGTGTCTACATTTCCTTGTAAAAAATCATCATCAGTGATATACCAGAATGACAAGTGTGAAGCAGAACCTTTCTAGTTTGCGACTTCTAATGTACCAAACAACAACAAAAACCGCATACAACCACCGCATCACACACGATGAAAGCTGTCACATACAGAAAGTCCACAAAAATAGAATTTTTACCGCGAAGCCCACCTGACCCCTTTCTTCACCACAAATTTGTATGTAACATTCACCGTAA
This sequence comes from Myxine glutinosa, assembly GCF_964187855.1. Lineage (NCBI taxonomy): Eukaryota > Metazoa > Chordata > Myxini > Myxiniformes > Myxinidae > Myxine > Myxine glutinosa. The sequence continues at coordinate 41,542,265 of NC_136268.1, forward strand.
TGTACTGGAAGGAATACCGTCCTGAAATCACAATGGAGCTGGCTTCAAATAGAGCCAAATTAAGGATTTGTGCAACACAGCCATTCATATAGATCAGGCAACACAATATGCACATAAAATGTGCATGTGACACAAGAGAGATGAGTTAAATGACCTCTTCCTGTTTCGAAGCCTCCTTGTGTGGACAAGAACGTCTTCCGACTCTTCCATATGGCTGGAGCAAGTGTTAAAACAAGTCGATTTAAGCCACATTGCTTGACTAAAGAAATGACCCTGCAATAAAAGTTTTTCAAAGTAAATGATTATTCGATTCAAGGCTTGCTACTTTTTCGTTGAAGGCCAAGATAAAATTGCGATTCATAGTGTACATTAGCGAGTTACCAAAGGTTATATGATAGAAGCCTTCTGGAATAAAATGCTCATTAATAATGAAATCTCTCAACTATAACGTCTAAATACCAGTTATTTGCACTGAGATGCACTTCCGACAATACTTAAGAGATAGTTTAATGTGACAATGATATTGACAGAAAGGTAGTCTTATGAGATATATCGTCATATGAAACATTCATTCCTGTGCTGCACGACTCGAAACTTGTTCATTCACATGTTGAAGTGCGTATAAGGGTTCACGTGGAGGTATAATGAAACTTAAGGCATATATGAATTGAAGGACAACCCCCACACCCGACCCCAACCTTGTTGCCGAATCTGCTGGAGCCACGTGCTATGCGGAAGCGCCTTTGCAGGCGGACTGCTGCTTGCATTGATGAGGCTGCTTACCGAGAACCGAAAAGACGTATGTGCGTTGAGGCAGAGGCTGTGTGGTGGAACTGATCACGTAGCTCGCCATACAGATTATTCTTCTGCAGCAGACACCAAACTCGTCTAGCTCCATGAACGCATGAAACCAGTCTTTTTGCTTCAGCTAGGATAAGTGCAACGTTGCACCACGAACATGCGTTTCTGGCCGTCATACAATGAGACATCTTATCACTCATGGCCTAGTGACAACACAAAGTTATGGCGTGTTTCTGAGTCTGCCCACTACACGAGACGGCTGGCTTTGCTGTCCAAATGCAGAACTGTCTGCAATTGCCCGATCAACCACATCACTTTCCAAATGTATCCCTGACTTGAAAATCTCAAAAACCCCAGCCTGCAATGGATGTTTGCATTTCATCAATTGTTCCTTTTCCTCTCTCTTCAGTGTCAATCCCTTCCCCGTCTGTTCCTTCCTCTACTTCTACTTGCCTGTATCCCACAAATCCTACTCCTACTTGCCTGTATTTGTATCCTACAAATCCTGTCCCTTACCATCGTCTCACTGCATGTCCCCTCTCTATAATAATAATAATAATACATTTATTTTATATAGCGCTTTTCAAGAAGCCCAAAGACACTTTGACAGAGTAAAAAAAAAAACAAGTGCAAAAAGACAAAAATCAACAGGTAAATAATCAAAGCAAAAGGAAGGAGAAGGAGAAGAGATAGTCAGGGGTTAAATGCTGTGAGTTAAATGTTGAATGCAGTGTTGAAAAGGTGGGTCTTGAGTGATGTTTTGAATGTGGTGAGTGAGGAGGTGTCTCTGATGGTGTGAGGTAGTGAGTTCCAGAGGGTGGGAGCAGCGATGGCGAAGGCCCTGTCCCCCCCAGGATCTGAATTTGGTCCGCATGGGGGGGGGGGGTTAGGAGGTTGGTACCAGCAGAGCGGAGGTTGCGGGTGGGAGTGTGTCTGGAGAGGAGGTCAGTCAGGTAGGATGGGGCCAGGTTATGGAGGGCTTTGTAGGTCAAGAGGAGGATTTTGTACTGGATTCTCTGTGGGATGGGGAGCCAGTGAAGCTTGTAAAGGACGGGGGTGATGTGGTCACGGGTCCGGGAATGGGTGAGTAGACGGGCAGCGGAGTTCTGAATGTATTGGAGTTTATTGGTGATTATTGAGGGTGAACCAAAGAGGACACTGTTGCAGTAGTCCAGACGGGAGGTGATGAAGGCGTGGATGAGGGTTTCTGCAGCCGTGGAGGAGAGGGATGGACGGAGACGGGCGATGTTTTTCAGGTGAAAGAAGGCTGTCTATACTCACTCCTAACCCCATTCCATCACTACATGCCCCCTAACCCTCCCCTTCAAAACTCCCCCCTCTCCTTCAAATATCCCATCTCACCCTTCCTCCTCAAAGTCCCCCCTCACTCCTCCACAAAGCTCAGTTCAGATAGACAGACAGACAGACAGACAGACATACATACATACATATATACATATATATATATATATACATACATATATATATACATATATACATATATATATATTTGTCAATGCTACATTCTACTGACGGACAGACGTCACCGGCTGGAGCAAGGAGATTCTGATGCTGGTCTTGCTTGGGGGACCCATGGGTCGCTACAGTATCTTCAATGGTGAGTACCCATTAGAATTTTATATGTTGTTAAAATTACGTATGTTTAAGAGTGTAAAAAGTGTTTAAGAGTACCGTGTACATGCCATGAAAATTAGAAGTGTTTATATATATACACATACAGTATACACATACAGTCTCATGCAATGGCTGTTTCTTCCGCTTACTTATTGAGATGGCACCGTCTCTCAATTGTGGTGGATAACCACAATATATAGCAATTTCTGTTTCATAACAGTTCTCTGTAAAATGTTCCGAATACAAAATCGAACATTATAAAGACCCGATCCACACTCGGGTATTTAGGACAAACGTTGTCCAATTTCTGGCAACCCTCAGATCTTTAGTTGATTGGTGCAGCATGAAAATGTCTCGGTTGGTATTACCACAATCACCATGGACGCATTGATCTGGCATATTTGTAGAAATTCCAAAATTCATCGCCATTTGAGTTAAATTGTACCGCGATGTAACCTGTAAACAATAGAAGTGCTGGTCAGCTTCATGGTGTGACATCACAGCTAATTGTGAAGAAGATGATTTTGACTTATCACAAAATTACCCACTTTACAAAGCGGAACAAGATGTCATGTTTATTTTATAGGCTATCAAGGGATAGATTAGCATCGATGTGGTCTGAGCGTTTGGGTTCCCCTTTACCAAAAAAACCTTGGCTAACCATATATTTTCCTATTCCATCCATATGGTTTTAACTGACCCTGACTGTTGTATGGATGGTATGGAATAAATATTGAGTGTTATGAGTCTCCAATTTTTGTTTGAGACATTCATTGTCCAGCCAGTTGTCAAATCATACCTAGTCCTCAGAAACAAGGTGCTCTGCTTGTGCGTTATGTTATGTTCTTTTATTAGTATTTTCCGAAAAGGCGAGGAATTTCTTACAATCTCCAGCCGTGTACATTTGAGACAAAATAGGTATGTAAAAATAAAAGCTGCTGCCTTTCTTCCCACCTTAAGTGGTTAAGTGGACTCATCATCATTCACATGATGCAATGTGGCTGGTGATGGAGAGCAGGATAGATGGATACATTTTTTTTATATCTCCATACTCTCTTGTATTAAAAGGGAAAGGGCGGCTTGCAGTGGCTCGGATTTTTTTTTCCAATTTTTTTTCAATACTCGTGAGGTACCCGTGCTATGCGCAGGTGGGAAGCCAAAAGCAATCAAACAATGTGGAAAAGGTGAATTCTAAACCATGGAACCAATGAATTCCACATTCCTGTGCCACCTTCAGTCGTCAAACGACGAGCATTCTCTAAACTCAATATCCCTATTTTCATTCCAAACAGCATCATTCGAACCATACATTAATACTATAACAAAATACTGTGTTAAATCACGATTGTATTGAGATATTATCAAACCAGCCAATTGTCGTCATCTGTTAACTTCCGGATTTGGGAGCAGGTCCGTATCGAGTCAATTTCAAAATCATAATTTTATTAAGTAACTTATGAAACCTCCTCCCTACCTTACAACATCCACTGGGACCCCAAAACGTTCCACAGATGGTTTGGCAGGGCTAGCCCCAAAATTGAGGGAGAAGTTTGGGGACTGACGGACAGACACTCTTGTTTTATGATATACAGTCGTGACCAAAAATATTAGTCACCTTGCACTTTTTTCAAATAATGCACCACTTCTTCCAGAAAATTGTTGAAATTAAAAAATATTTTGGTATCCACATATGTATTTCTTTGGTTTGCAATGGAACAAAACAAAAAAGGCTGAAAAAATTACTAAATCTTTGCTTATTCCACACAGAAATCCTAAAATGGGCCAGTAAATATTACTGGCACCTTTTAGAAGTTGGTAGAAACAATCAGATTTCAAGCAGGTGATTCTCCTTTACTTTGGAATTCAACTCACATATGGTGAGTTTCAGGTGCCTGCTATATAAAAATCACCAATTCTACCAGTTTAAATAGAGAAAAGGAGACATTTTGTTGTTTTGTGTCACTGTGTGTACCGTAATGAGCATGGAGAAAAGAAGGAAAACCAGAGTATTGTCTGAGGAGAACAGACACAAGATTGTAGCCAGGCATGGACAATCTCAAGGCTACAAGTCCATCTCCAGAGACATTGATGTTCCTGTGTCCACCGTACGCAATGTTATCAGGAAGTTTAAGGCCCATGGCACTGTCGGCAAACTCCCTGGACATGGCTGCAAGAGAAAACTTGATCGAAGATTGCAGTGAAGGATTGTTCGAATGGTGGAGAAAGCACCGCGATCAACTGCCAAACAGATTCAAGCTGATCTTCAGACACAAGGTACGACAGTTTAAACTCGCACCATCCGTCGCCAACTCAATGAAAGAGGGTAAAATGGTAGTAGACCCAGGAGGACCCCACTGCTGAGAGAGAGAGACAAAAGAAAGCCCGACTGGTGTTTTCCAAAACACACCTGAACAAGCCAAAATCCTTCTGGGAGAATGTCCTGATGATACCAAATTAGAGGTTTTTGGTAAAGCACATAATTTCTATGTTTAAAGAAAAAAAAAATGAAGCCTTCAAATAAAAGAACACCTTCCCAAAAGTCAAACATGGATGAGGTTCAGTAATGTTTTGGGGTTGCTGTGCTGTCTCTGGCACTGGGTGCCTTGAATGTGTACATGTCATCATGAAATTAGGAGATTACAAAGGCATTTTGGAGCGCAATGATCAACCCAGTGTCAGAAAGCTGAGTCTCCGTCGAAGGTCATGGGTCTTGCAGCAGGACAATGACCCCAAACACACTTCTGAATCAAAAACAAAGGTTCTGTTATATTAACAGTGAAATAAAGAATTGTAGAGACCAAATACTTTTGTCAATTCAAACTTATTTTTAGAGAAAATTGTGAGTTATTTGAAAAAAGTGCAAGGGTGCCAATATTCTTGGCAACGACTGTACATAGTACACCACTAAACATATGACACCAGCTACAGTCACAAGTAACTGTACTTTGTTTGCTTTATTACCACCTCCCCATGTTGTTGCAACAACTGCAATATAATCACATGTAGAAAAGCTGGATACGACAAACTTCACTGGAGAATTTCTGTAATGTCCGATCATATCAACAGTTTGCACAAGATCTACAAATATCGTCAACTTATATTCAGAAACAAAAGTACTTCCATTTGTAATCGACCGAGATATGAAGGGGACTCAATGCATCACCTCTGCAGCTCATCACTCTCAGCCATTTCACCCTGACAACATATGAAATGTACAACTATGGAAACTGCTCATAATCACTCTCATATCTATATTATAATAGGCGAAGGTGATTCTGTCTGTCTGTCTGTCCGGGGGTGTGGCTTACTCCGTTTACAGAGTAGCTCAACCCATTTTGGAGAGGCTTCATGTAAACAAATATCCACCATTTTATTACCTCGAATAGCTTTGAGGCCTGTTTAGTTAGGCCCGTGCTGTCTTTCTCTCTCACACAGGTTTATTTCAACTCTAATTCGATATATAATTTCATTTTTAACAGTCGCTAACATAGTTTTAGACTCTGTTGAAAAAAAAACGGGAAGAGAATCCCATGAAAGTTTCCATTTATAGAACGAAATGAATTCTCAAAGGCCTGTAAAATAAAGCCCATTCATTGAGTCACCCTCACGATTTTATCTCGAATTCACCATCTGATTTAATTTTTATCGATGGTTTTAGACTCGGTGTCAGAAATAATTGAGAACATTCATGCACACACGGGAAAATGCAGAGATATATTTTTTTAAATCGCACCACGATGATACACCGCCTAAAATAACAGTCGGGGAAAATGTCGACATGTATTAAAAATTCACTTTTTCTTTTCCGTTAAGATATACAGTCGTCCCTCGCTATATCGCGGTTCACTTTTCGCGGCTTCGGTACATCGCGGGTTTTTCTCGCTAGTATAGTATATGTAAAATTATATCGCGGATTTTTCGCTATATCGCGGGATTTTGCGGTATAAATGTATTTTTATATACTATTATTCTAAATATTTTTGTGGTAAAATAAGCATTTTCTAGCCTAAAAAAATTTAAAAACGTAAAGAAATAAGAAAAATACAGTAATTAAAACATATTACAAGAAATAAAATACTGTACATAGTGTACAGTAGAAGGGTAGACAAAGAGACAAAGAGTCGTGCGTATGGAAAACGCAGATGCGGCAGCTTCCACTTGCGCTAGTTACCCACGTAATGGGTAACTGTAATGCTCTTTCTGGCTGTGCAGTACATTCATCATCGTCATCACCTTCATCGTCATCAGTACTGCACAGCTAATTCATCATCATCTTCATCACGCAAGTTGTAGTATTGAAGAGCCGGGGCTCTTGCTTGATACGGACGAAATGACGGGCAAGACACAAACTCGTCCGAGAAGATATTTATTCTCAAAACCAACTTGGGAACACGAAAAAGCCCGTTTATCGGGCTGCATTATAAAGCACAACCAGAAACCGAAAGCCACGCCTCTCAAGCGTGGCGTGCTTCGGTGGTCACGTGATCAACAGGTGTAGCTGATTATACCCGCACGCGTGGCACGCTTTGGTGGTCACGTGACCAGCCACTCTTGCGCCGCGGATCCCCGCCGGTGACGTCACCGGCTGGAGCAAGGAGATTCTGATGCTGGTCTTGCTTGGGGGACCCATGGGTCGCTACAGTATCTTCAATGGTGAGTACCCATTAGAATTTTATATGTTGTTAAAATTACGTATGTTTAAGAGTGTAAAAAGTGTTTAAGAGTATAGGAAGTGTTTATAAGAGTATGGGAAAGGTTAATAAGAGTGTGGGAAAGGTTAATAAGAGTGTGGGAAAGGTTAATAAGAGTGTGGGGAGGGTCATAAAGCTTTAAAATACATATAAATAATAAAATAAAAATATGGTCGCTACTTCGCGGATTTTCGTCTATCGCGGGGGGTTCTGGAACGTAACCCCCGCGATAAACGAGGGATCACTGTATTACTTTTACTTTTGCTGACAGTCGTCACAAAAAAGACATATTTCTTCATTCTTATTTCATTCAACATTATTATCCGGAAGTAAAATATGTTTCAGGAAATTACCGAGAGATATTTTTTCGTTTAAAAAAAAATAGTTATGTGCGCATACACTTCAAATAGGTATATTTGAAATCTTTAATTTTCACAATGTAATTTACTTGCCATTCGTCATTTCATGATTACGAGACACTTCCTCCTGAGGATCGTGACAATTCATGCGTTGCGTGGAAACTTCCATTTCCAAAATGAATGAGACGGGACAGGAGCGAGGAGTGAGGAGTTGGAGAGTCAGGAGTGAGGAGTTGGAGAGTGAGGGGCAAGGGGTTGGAGAGTGAGGAGCGAGGGGTTGGAGAGTGAGGAGCGAGGGGTTGGAGAGCGAGGAGCTAGGGGTTGGAGAGCTAGGAGCGAGGGGTTGGAGAGCGAGGAGTTGGAGAGTGAGGAACGAGGGGTTGGAGAGCGAGGAGCGAGGGGTTGGAGAGCGAGGAGCTAGGGGTTGGAGAGCGAGGAGCTAGGGGTTGGAGAGCGAGGAGGTAGGGGTTGGAGGGAGAGGAGCGAGGAGTTGGAGAGCGAGGAGCGAGGGGTTGGAGAGCGAGGAGCGAGGGGTTGGAGAGCGAGGAGCGAGGGGTTGGAGAGCGAGGAGCGAGGGGTTGGAGAGCGAGGGGTTGGAGAGCGAGGCGCTAGGGGTTGGAGAGCGAGGAGCTAGGGGTTGGAGAGAGAGGGGCGAGGGGTTGGAGAGTGAGGAGCGAGGGTTGGAGAGTGAGGAGCGAGAGTTGGAGAGTGAAGAGCGAGGAGTTGGAGAGCGAGGCGCTAGGGGTTGGAGAGCGAGGAGCTAGGGGTTGAGGAGCTAGGGGTTGGGGAGTGAGGAGGCTAGGGGTTGGAGAGTGAGGGGCTAGGGGTTGGAGAGAAGTAAGAAATTGGAGAGGAGTGAGGGGTTGGAGAGTGAGGAGCGAGGCGTTGGAGGGGGAGGAGTTGGAGAGTGAGGAGCTAGGGGTTGGACAGTGAGGAGCGAGAAATTGGAGAGGAGCGAGGGGTTGGAGAGCGAGGAGCGAGGGGTTGGAGAGCGAGGAGCGAGGGGTTGGAGAGTGAGGGGCGAGGAGTTGGAGAGTGAGGAGCGAGGGGTTGGAGAGCGAGGCGCGAGGAGTTGGAGAGCGAGGAGCGAAGGGTTGGAGAGCGAGGAGCTAGGAGTTGGAGAGCGAGGAGCTAGGGGTTGGAGAGCGAGGAGCTAGGGGTTGGAGAGCGAGGAGCTAGGGGTTGGAGAGCGAGGAGCTAGGGGTTGGAGAGCGAGGAGCGAGGGTTAGAGAGCGAGGAGCGAGGGGTTGGAGAGCGAGGAGCGAGGGGTTGGAGAGCGAGGAGCTAGGGGTTGAGGAGCTAGGGGTTGGAGAGTGAGGGGCTAGGGGTTGGAGAGGAGCGAGAAATTGGAGAGGAGTAGGGGTTGGAGAGTGAGGAGCGAGGAGTTGGAGAGGGAGGAGTTGGAGAGTGAGGAGCTAGGGGTTGGAGAGTGAGGAGCTCGGGGTTGGAGAGTGAGGAGCTTGGGGTTGGAGAGGAGCGAGAAATTGGAGAGGAGCAAGAAATTGGAGAGGAGCGAGGGTTTGGAGAGCGAGGAGTGAGGGGTTGGAGAGAGGGACGAGAGGTTGGAGAGTGAGGGACGAGGGGTTGGAGAGCGAGGAGCGAGGGTTTGGAGAGCGAGGAGCTAGGGGTTGGAGAGTGAGGAGCAAGGGTTGGAAAGTGAGGAGCTAGGGGTTGGAGAGCGAGGAGCTAGGGGTTGGAGAGCGAGGAGCGAGGGGTTGGAGAGGAGTGTGAGGGATTGGAGAGGAGTGTGAGGAAGTATTGGAGAGGAGTGTGAGGTGGTATTGGAGGGGAGTGTGAGGAATTGGAGAGGAGTGTGAGGGATTGGAGAGGAGTGTGAGGGATTGGAGAGGAGTGTGAGGGATTGGAGAGGAGTGTGAGGAAGTATTGGAGAGGAGTGTGAGGAGGTATTGGAGGGGAGTGTGAGGAGGCGTGAGGGTGGAGAGAGGAGTGTGTCAGGTGGAGAGGAGTGAGGGGTCACATATTATGTGAAATAAATGAATCGTGTTCATTACACCATTTCTGGATCTGATGAATTCCCAGTAGCCATTTTGTAAAATGTAATGTGCAGCATCTAAATCAAGATGTCCAAATGTCATACACGTCCATGCCTGTGGGATTACCACGGGTGACCCCACTAGTCCTTAATATGACACCTCCTTCCCCACAAAACATCTCCATGCACCGTTACATTCACAACTACAGTGCCTTCAGAAAGTATTGACGTACCTTGACTTTTTTCACATTTTGTTGTGCTACAGCCTAAATTTAAAATGGTTTAAATTGAGATTATTTGTCACTGATGCACACATCATACCTCAGAATTTCAAAGTGGAATTTCTTCTCCAGAAATCTTTACAAAGTAATTAAAAGCGAAATACAGAAATATCTAATTTACATAAGTTTTCAACCCTGAGTCCATACTTCGTAGAAGGCCCTTGGCAGCGATGACAGCTTCAAGTCTTCTTGGGTATGTCTGTATCATCTTTGTACATCTGGATTTGTGGAGTTTCTCCTATTCTTCCTTGCAGATTTTCTCAAGCTCTGTCAAGTTGGATGGGGAGCGTCGGTGAACAGCAATCTTCAAATCTTTCCACAGATCAATGGGATTCAAATCTGGGCTTTTGCTGGGCCACTCAAGGACTTTAATGTTCTTGTTCAGAAGCCATTCCAGTGTTGCTTAGACTGAATACCCGGGGTCATTGTCCTGTTAGAATATAAATCATTGCCGCAGTCTAAGGTCACACTGAAGCAGGTTCTCCTTAAGGCTTTGCGAGTATTTCACTCCATTCAGTGCCCCCTCTATCCTTACAAGCCTCTCAGTCCCTGTCGCTGAAAAGCATCCCGAGAGCATGATGCTGCTACCACCATACTTCACTGTAAGGATGGTGTTAAATGGGTGTTTAGCTTAGTTTCCGTCAGATGTAACACTTTATATTCAGGCCAAAGAGTTCGGTTTTCATCTCATCATACCACAGATTATTTTGCCTCATGGTCTCAGAGTATTTCATGTGCCTTTTTGCAAATTCCAGGTGTGCTGGCATGTGCCTTTTTCTCAGGAGTGGCTTCCGTCTGGCCACTCTCCCATAAAGTCTGGATTTGTGAAGTGCTGGAGAAACTGTTGTCCTTCCGGAAGATTCTCCCATCTAAGCAAAGACACTGTAGTTCTGTCAGAGTGGTCAATGGGTTATTTGTCACTTCCCTGATCGAAGTCTTTCTTGCCCGGTACTCAGTTTGGTTGGACGGTCAGCTCTAGGAAGAGTCTGCGTAGTTCCATATTCTTTCGATTACCTAGTGATCGAGCTCACTGTGCTCTTAGGAACTTTCAACACTCCAGAAATTGGTTAATATCCTTCCGCAGATCGATAACTCCTCACAATTATATCTCAGAGATATACGGACAGGTTCGTTCAACTGTCAACTGTGGGACCTTGTATAGAAAGGCAAGTTTCTTTCTAAATCATGTCCAATCAATGGAATTGGCCATAGGTGGACTCCAATCAGGTTGTAGACATCTCAAGGATGACCAAAGGAAATTGGAAGCACCTGAGTTCAATTGTAAGTGTCATAGCAAAGGGGTTGAATACTTATTGACTCAAGGCATTTCATCTTTTCATTTTTAATTAATTTGTAAAAAATTCTAAAAATAAATTTCTAATTTGACATTATGGGGTATTATTTGTAGATCAGTGAAAACACTCCCCCCCCCCCTCCCATTTTAATCCATTTGAAATTCAGGCTGTAACACAACAAAATGTGAAAAAGTCAAGGGGTGTGAATACTTTCTGAAGGCACGATACCAGGCATCGCAGTCGATAAACCATTGTCCCTCAAACAATATCCTCAACCACTCGCCTCCCCCACCTAAATTCGCTCCAATGAAGCAGCACTTAGTCATGGAATGAGAGTCCATCTGGCTAGATTGTGGTGTGGACACCACCCCTCCCTTATGCAATATCAACATAGGTTCCAACTTCCAACCCACACTCAATCCAACATGTCCCCTCTTTCTATCCACCACACATAACTAGCAGCCCCTCCCTGGTCAAAAATCTTTGGAAGAGTCCAGTGGACGCTGCTGGATACCTTTGTTCCACTGGTATTTTGGCTTGAAGGACAAGTACTACAACAACAACAACACTTGGAAAAAGAGGCCCAGTTCCTGAAATTAAACAAATTGATGAAATAAATTTCCACATTATCTGCAGATACCATGTCAAATACAGCCAAGTATAATGTAAATTGAACAAACCAATGGCAGCAAACCACCAGGCTTTAGAAAAGAGGGAATTAAAGTGCCTTATTGCCTTTGTGTGATACTTTCTGGAAGGTCGTGCCATAAAACACCCACTACCTGTGGAAAAAAAAAAAAACTTTCTTTGAACAACACAAAGGGGAGCAAAATAACCATGAAAGCTTGTACCAAACTGGGAATTCAGTGTTCGGTGCCTGTATCTGTCAACCAAAATCAATATGGAGCAAGGACACCCAACAATGTGCACTGCAATGTTTTGCTTACATACCTGGATGCTTTGTCATGTTACAACCTTTCATTTCAAGCACGGGGTAGGTAGGTGTGCACATTGTCTCGAAAAAGCATCAGGACACCAATAGGTTGTGAACATTTATATGGCCAAGAACAAACTCTGGACAGGTTGCCACTCAATTGCAGGATGCAGTATGCAAGTTGGGGCAGGATTTCGTATTTTGGTCAATGTACCGGCGAACAATGGCTTGCTCTTGCGAAAGGTATGGATTGTTTAACAACCACCAGCAAATATATGAATGAATGAATGATCGTTTTAAGGCCGTAATGGACAAATGGACACCTAATTTCATGTCCTTCTGTTAGACAGTACCATTCAATGATGCAAAGCACCAAAGTAACAATTGATACATGGGCAAAGTGTAGCAAAGGAAGAGTGTGTTTGTGGGGTGCTGATGGCAGCAGACTTAGGTGGAGGTGGAGGGTAAGGTACAGGTACAGGAACTTTGTGACCAGGTTCAGACACTTTGGGTTCTGGTACTCGGCTTACATTTGGAATAGATACCAAAGGCTCAATTTCAACAGGCTCCACATGGTTTGGACAATAGGGTTCACAATGACATAGGCGGAGCTGGTCAATATGTTTATGTAGGGCTGTATGGCCATTAGACAATTCTCCAACAAATAATGTTGCCAATTTGATTGATTACATGACCAGCGAATCATTTAGCTCCACGGACCGGAATGCAGTACAAATACAGGAGCGCGCACATGGATCACACGTGAAACAGTGGTCCTGTCGTGATACAACTGCTTTAACTTGTGGTCAGCAACTCTGGACAGATCATGAGGATGGATAAGGACTAAGCAAGTCTTTAGCATTCTACCAAACATCTCTGCGGGTGTGTATCTAGTGGTTGTGTGCAGACGTGTCCTATCTGCAAACAAAACACATGACAATCACGAAAACAGCTCTCTTAGCCTGAAAATTTGAAGTGGGTCTAAAGGAAGCAATGCGATAGTGCTCTCTATCATTTTGTTTCAAGAAATCCTGAAACATGAGCTATTATCACTAACTATTAAATTAGGTAAGTGGCGAACACTAGTGGCGAACATGGCACGTAAACCCTCGACGGTAATTTTGCCTGAAGAAGATAAGGCAAAACATTCAATCCGCTTTGAACGAGTGTTTATAACAACCAAAAACATCCTACTTAACGAGATGGTATTCATAGAATACTTTAACTTACCCTGCGCAGTCAACTTGGTGCGAGCCAACTCTTCTGTTTTTGAATGTTTTTTTTCTTTGATCCAATATGGCTGCCAAACCACGTGAGCGATGACGTCATAAATTTATATTCTCTAATATAATTATTGTTGTGTAGTTCAGACAAGAAATTTCAAACCGATCAGACTAAGCATTTTCCCTGTCGAATTATGACGTCGTAATTGCAGCACCAATGACGTAATCGTTAACAACACTTATTCCCCATGCAAAGTTCTCTACAATGAGCTATATTTCAATTTTTTATGCCTCCACCCCCGAAGGTGGCCAGAGTTTATGATCCTTATGGTTTCAGGTTGTCCGTCCGTCCGTGCGGGCTAAACCTCGTTTTTCTCAGCAACCACATGTCCAATTGAGACGAAACTTTAAGGGTAGGAGTGACACCCATGCAGAATGTTTTTATGACAATTCTGACGTCATAGGTCACGTGGTATGGCAGCAATCTTGGATTAAATGCAAATAATTTAAAAAATATTTCTCGGAAACCGCTGAATGGAAAACTTTGAAACTTAGCACATTGTCAAATACTCCCAATGGGGAACCACATTATCCTAAATTCCTTATCCTAAAAATCTGAAATTGCATGCACATAAACCTACATATTGGATTGAACAACAACAACAACAACAACAGGCATTTTACGGCCATTTTCCCTACAAGAGCGGGGGTTAGCCTTGCGGTCCCCATGACAATGTTCTCCATTTTGCCCTATTTTCTGCATCTCCCCTTGTTAACCCCCTTGCCAGCATTTCTTCTTCGACCATCTTCAGCCAAGTCTTTCGCGGTCTTCCCCGTCCTCTACTTCCTTCTACATTCATTCCCATCACTCTTTTCAACCAGTCACTTTCATCCTTCCTCAACACATGACCAAACCATCTCAACCTGTTTCTCTTCACAGCATCCATCACAGGCTCTATTCCCATCATCTTTCGCAATTCATCATTTGTCTTCCTCTCTCTCAACGATACTCCACATCCACCGAACCATTCGCATTTCCACCCTTTCCAGCCTTCGTTGCTGCTCTACGTTCATTACCCATGTCTCACTCCCATAAATCATAACACTTCTCACACATGCAGCATACACCTTTCCCTTCAGCTTCAATGACACTCCCCTCCTTGTCAGCACGCCACTCAGTTCCCGAAACTTCTTCCATGCACACCTCACTCGCGCAACCGTTGCCGAGTCTGATCCACCTTCTCCATTCAGCATGTCTCCAAGGTAACAAAATGTTTTCACACCTTCCAGCTTCACGCCATCTCCAAGATCCAACTCAACATTTCCTCCATCTGCAGCTCCCTCTGTGCACACCTTACACTTGAATGTAGCTGCCACACTGGTTGATGACCCTGTCAAACCACTACATTTTTGATGAACCCACTCAGCGCACATTGTACATTGAATGGTATTCACGCAAACACCCTTCCTGCACACAGCACACGGCCACTTCCCAGTTCTTTCCACCTCACCACATGCTTTACCACTTGCCATCACCTTCGTTTTTCCGATATTCACCTTCAGACCTTTTGTCTCCATACATTCCTTCCACTTGTTCATCTTCTCCTTCAGTCCATCCATACTTTCTGCAATCAACACCAGATCATCTGCATACAACAACTCCCACGGTAGACCCTCCTTTACGTTCTGAGCCAGCACCTCCATCACAGCTACAAATAGTAGTGGACTTAGTACCGACCCTTGATGCACTCCCACCTTCACCTCAAACTCACCACTGTTCCCGTCCTTCGCCCTTACAGCTGTGCGCGCTCTTTTGTACATTGCCATCACGACTCTGATCAACCATTCCTCCACTCCTAACTTCCTCAATGCCCATGTCACTACTTCACGTGGAACCCTGTCGAATGCTTTCTCCAGATCTACAAACCCAAGAAACAACTTCTTCCTCTTCTCCATATACTTCTCCTGCAACTGCCTCACAATAAAAAGCGCGTCTGTCGTTCCTCTTCCTGGCATAAATCCAAACTGCATTTCGTCAATCTTCACTTTCTTCCTTATCCTCCTCTCCAACACCCTTTCCAATACCTTCATTCCATGCTCCAATAACTTTATCGCTCGATACGAGCCACACTCCAGAGGGTCACCTTTCCCCTTGTATAGAGGGACGAGGGTACTCAGTTCCCAATCCACTGGAATGCGGCCTTCTTTCACCACCAGATTGCAGATCTCTGTCATTTTGTCAGGATTGAACCTAAAACCTTTAAAAAACATTTTCTCCCAAACCACCAAATCGATCAACTCGAAACTTTATGTGTCATTGCGTAGGCATGGGTATTAAAATATGATCATGAAAACATCATTAGTCACATGGTGTGGCAGCCATATTGTATTGAAGGAAAATATAAAATAATTATATCTCTGAAACCGCTTACCCTATCGATGCAAAATTTTACAAATTTCATCTTTAACACCACTGTTGCATATAGTTTGTAAATGATGGTGTTGTAGGTCATGTGGTTTGGCAGCCATCTTGGATAGAAAAACGAACCTTATCCAATCAACACGAAACTTACCCTACCCATACATATGCAGAGTGTACAATTTTTAAGGTCATAGGTCACGTGGTATGGCAGCCATATTAGCTTGAAAGCCGATATGTAATCAGTTTCAGCCGAGCGGTTTCAGAGATAGAGGTCCAACGTTTTAAAGTTTTTCCAAGATGGCGCCTGTACCACGTGACCTACGACGTCATAAGTATCATAATAAAAATTCTGCAGGCGGAGCTGCTCACATGGTAAGATTTTGTGTCAATCGGACCAACGGTTGCCGAGAAAATGAATTTTTAAAATGCAGACACGTACGCACTCACACCACACGTACGCACATACAGCACACGTACGGACGCACCCAAATGCCTAACCCTGCTTTTTCGCTTCACGAGCGCATCGTAATAATTGTATAGTGTAATCTATGTGAATTTAAGACTGTGGTTTAGAAGGCCAGGACCACATGTGAAGCAGAGTGGGTTTCAAGGAGTATCCTGACACACAGAACAATGACAAATGTAACTCTCCATACCTGGCCACCAAACCCGGCTCATGTCAACTGCCTTGATGGTTACAACACCGGGATGGGATTCATGTAGTTAAAACACCTTAGTCTGACACTTTGGGGGGGGGGGGGGGGGGGGAGGGTACAATGACCCTGTTGCCCCGCAGTAGGCAACCAGAATTGTAAGAGCAGCTCATTTTTAGAGCGAGGTATGGTCTCATTTACTCATCAAACTCATAGGCTACAGTTAACCAGATGCCATGGAAAAAAAACATTGTTTGACCATCGATGGGGTTTTATCCACATTCCCAATTCAAATTAGTTTGGAAGTGATGGAAGCATCATCACTGCAAAGCACATTCTCGACATGAAATCATGAAATGAAAAAATTCAAGACATGAAAAAAAAAAAATCTCGACTGCTACAGGCATACTCCCAGGTTAACAAACAGTGGTAACCTACCAAAAGAATCAGCACATATCAGCACACTAATAGCCAGCACACTCATCGTCAGCACACTCATCGTCATCACACACCCTGGGCAATTGTTTCTTTGCTGTAACACACCCAATGCCATCGGATGACGAATTACAATTGAAAAAGGCTCAACAGTCTCGTAGAACATCAATACTTTAGATTAACACAGGAAACATTTAGCCTCAGCAAATTCCTTACCACACTGGGATGAATACTGCTATTTCAACACCTTTACGTAGGAGCATGTAGAGAGGCTCAAGAACGGTGCTCTTTTGGAAGAAAATGATCGTAATAGTTGAACATACACAGGAACGCTTTAAGCTCGATAGTGTTTGCAGGAGTAGGAGCGGCACGGACAGCTTCAGTCTTAGACTTGCTGGGCCTTATGCCATCAGCACTGATGATGTGACCAAGAAATTCCACTTCTGGTAACATAAATCTACACTTGTTACGTTTCACCTCAACACTGGCTTCGACAAGAAGTTTGAGAACCGTGTCAAGATTACACAAGTGTTCAGCATGAGTGTGACCAGTGATCAAATCATCACCTTGAAAAACTACAACAATGGGAATTTTTTTTAGGATATTCTCCATATGTTGAAATATTGCAGTGGCCGATTTGATGCCAAAAGGACAGCGATTATACACAAAACCCCTCGTGAGTGACAACATGTGCACTTCCTGGAGTCCTCATCTAGTACCATGTGAGTGCAAGCAGATTCCAAATCCAGATGGCCAAACATCTTCCCACCAGAAAATGCCTTGGGCAAAGGATAATGGCCGTGCTTGAAATATGTGCTGATTGTTGTTTTGTAATCACCACAAATCCAAACACTACTGCCAGACTAATACAGGAACAAATTTCACAGGCCCAATCACTGAAATCAACAGAACCAATTACACTTTCCTTCTGCAGGTGGGTGAGCTGTGTCTCAACTTTAGGACACTCCATCCGAGGTGTGTGCAGACCTAGCTTTACAGAAAACTGGCTTAGCATTCTCATCCACATAAAGTTTAGCTTTATCACCTGGAAAGGTGCCAACACCACCTTCGAACAATGAGGAATATTTGTTATATAATGTATAGCATTGTGATTTACATCACAGACAATCGACTTGGTCTCAAGCCAATCAAGTTTGATGGATTAAAGCCAATTATTCTCAAATAATGCAGGCCCATTACCCTGTATGATCCACCAGCATAATTCCTGAGATACACCATTACAGGTGACCTTCATTTCAGCACAACGAAATGTTGGTATACCATGTTGATACATCAGATCATCAGCACAAGTTCTTAACCTGGCATACATGGATCTAAGTGTAGACCTCGTAAGAGACAGAACATGTCAGCTGGGATCGTGATTTTTGTATACATCTAGACTAGGGAGGTCCATATTTTTTGACTTTTAAAAGTTTAAGGTCTGACCCTGCCAAAAGGTTCCATTTGCCACAAAAACACAGTGTAAAATATTTTTGAAAAATATCAATAATTATTGATAATATTCCGTGGAAGAATGTAAAACTTCCAAGGCCTTGTGCGACCTCTAATTATAATTAGAGGTCGCACAAGGCCTTGGAAGTTTTACATTCTTCCACAGATGAGCAAGAAGCTGAAGGTATCGATGACATCAAGGAAAGACTGATATAGTTCATCAACACAGCATTGATCATGAAAAAAGTCACAGTGGCAATGGATACACTGGATGGCAAAACAGTCAACATTTGCTACTACCAACACAAGATTGCTCTTCAAGAAACTGAAGATTCCCAATTCTTTTCTCCATCTTCTAACAGCACAGTGAGAGGAAGATGAAGACTACCAGACTGCCAGTGCTGTTGTGAAGTCACTGGTCATGATAAACGACCACACAGAACGAGGCATCGCCCTCGTCCAAGACTTATCTGGACACTTGACGAAGGATGAGGAGCAACTGCAGTTCCTTCTTCTCGTTGTTTCCCATTACCGGAAGAAGTTTCCTCAAGCCCCCCAACAAGACCTTGACTGGGCAGTGGGCAACAATGAGTGGTTAATCTCCATGACACCCCTGTTTTAAACAGATAATACCCACCTTCGGGGGGGGGGGGGGGGGGGAGGAAGGACCCAGGATGAGTGTGCAGAGGATTCTTGAACATGCAACGCATATCTTTGGATACAGTTAATCTAGAATTAAGTATCAAAAATATACAGAATTTAATTTGCAACACTTAATGCTTTGACTTGGTATTAGTATGGCTTCTGTAAGTTAAAAATAGGAAAGATATGAATGATAAACTGTTATTCTATGCAGCTTCCCCCATACACGTACAAGGTAAAACATTGATATTTTTCAAAAATATTTTACACTGTTTTTGTGGCAAATAGAGCCTTTTGGCAGAGTCAAACCTTAAACTTTTGAAAAAAAAATTTTTTACCACCAAATAAGGAACTAAATTTTACGACCAAATCTAGACTCATGGAAGACTGACAGTAGGACAATCGGCAGTCACCCTCCACCCTCGCACATGTAAAAGGAGCCGCCATAGTTTGGGTGAACTCCTTGGATTTAAAGATCAGTTGGCCATCCGTCACTCGGGGTGTTAATCCCGGTGCAAGCGACAATACTTTTTGAATTGTATTACTCTTCATCAACAGAATGTCCCAGCACGAGAGACAAAAAGGCAGAGCACTGTCATTCTCTCTCTTGGTTCGTGGCTGGCATCACAAGCGGTCACGGTTCATTTGCCCTCTTGCGCTGGGTTTTCATTAAGAACTGGTCGCATTCTCTCTCTGTTCCTGGCTGCGGGGAAGGTGGACGCATCCTTCTCTCTGTTCCCAGTGGTGCTGGCTTCATGACGGCTGTGTTCAGTGGCGTGCACCTGAGAGACCTCGGCGCTTTGTGGAGCGTGGGACGGCGTAGGAGAGTGCTTTGGCTGCCTCGCGCGGGCGGCTGGTGGAACAAGACTTCAAAGCTGTCTCCCTTGACATATGTCATGCCTTCGATACGGTCTGGCACCCCACCCTACTCACCAAACTCTCCTCGTATGGTATCCATGGAAACCTCACGCATGGCTTGCAGACTTCCTTTCTGGTCACAGTCTACGTGTGGCCCTGAATGGAATTCTCTCTTCTCCCCTTCCTGTTCAGGCTGGAGTTCCTCAAGGCAGTGTTCTGGGCCCTGTGCTTTTTCTGGTCTTCCTTAATGATCTCTCCGACTCTCTGCAAAATCCTCTCTATCTCTTTGCTGATGACTCCACTCTCTGCAGACTTGGAAAATATCACAAACTGGTCAAACAAGTGGAACATGTACTTAAATCCTGACAAATCTCAGACTCTCACTTTGTCTCTCCTAAAAAACCGTTTCGACAACCATCCCATCTATTTTCTGAGCAATCCTCTTGAAGAAGTTCTGTCACTCAAGCTTTTGGGTCTCACTATCTGCCATGATCTTTCCTGGGAAAACAACATCTCCAAGCTGGCCTCCAAAGCCAGTCGCCGACTGGGCATCCTCCGCCGTGCAAAGTCCTTTCTGAGCACTTCTGAACTCCTCACCACATACAAAGCTTTCATCCGCAGCTCAATGAAATACTGCTCTCCCCTCTGGGCTGGTGCTCCTGCCTCACAGCTAGCTCAGCTGCACGCGGTTCAAACCAAAGCATTCAGAATCATTGGAATCTCCCACGATTAAGCTGATTCTGAGGGCCCCTCTCTCACCGCAGGCAGGTAGGTGGTCTTTCTGTCTTCTACAGACTCCTCTCCAGCCTTGCTCCCCCTGCTCTGTCTCCCAAATATTCCTGCAGGACACACAGGATCTGCCAGCAACCCTCTTCTGGTGAAACTGCCAAAATAAAGACTCTGTGCTCACCTTCACTCCTTCATTCCTCTTTTCTCCCGCCTCTGGAACAAACTCCCACACTCTCTTCAATCCCACTCCTCCCTCCAGGTCTTTAAAACAGCTGTTCACCACCATCTCTTGTATTCCCCCATGCAAAACCTTGATCTTTTCTACCCCCGTTAAAACGCCCCAAATCCACCTCTTTGAATCCCCAGGTTCTTTCCTGGGGTTCCTAGAAGTGTTCATTTGCTTTCTACCGTGTACCGCTCCCTCCTCCCCCTTCCACAGATCTACCGGCATCCCTGTTCTCTTGTTGTTGTGCTTGTGTGCTTCCCTCTCTCCCCCTCTTGTCTCCCGCTCCCTTCATTGCATTGCATGTTTTGTGTGTCTGCGCATGTTTTTCATGTTCAATGTGTTAGCTCTTACATGAGCCTCGATTCTGTATACAAAAACAAAACCAAAAAAAAACCATTTGGCAATCGACTGCTGGATGAAGGACTTCCAAAAACTCCTTTATCAACCTGTCTTTGGCACTCATCCAACTTGCTCTTGAATTTTTATTTATTTATGCAAATCGCCCCAAATAAGGCATGAAGTCACTCGAGGTAAAGGACTAAGGAAAGGTTAGAAAAATATAAGGATAAAGCAAAACAAAATAAAAATAAATAAATAAATTAAAAATAACAATAAAACATCCAATGCACAGGAAGTAGCAGAAGTCAGGAAAAGTCAAGAAAAATGTGATTAAACCTCAAAAATTAGGAAGTAGGAATTGGCATGAAAAGGGCCTCATTGATTAAATCTTGCTTTATTGTATGACGTTTTTCTTGGCCATTTTGTTATCCCATGGGATCCACTCGTATTTCCTTGGTCAAACAAGAATCCATTCTTGCTACCTGACCAGACCATTTCGATTTTCATTTATTTAGTTTATCATTGATGTCACATGCCCACGTTTGCACTGCAACCCATTTGCATTATTTTCTTGCCCCCTCTAGTCATACCGAGCATAATTCTTTTCCTGCTAATTCCGAGTATGTAGTTTCCTTGTCATTTTTATGGACCAGGTGTCGCATCCATGTGTTTCGACAGGCAATACTGCACAGAGGTTGAAGATGTTACTTTAACGACAAAGGCAGTTTCCCTTTGAGAATAGTGCAGTCTCCAAACACAATTTTCTCCAAATTCACTCCTGCCCATTTTTTGTTGACCATATATTTCGGACATCTTGTTTTCAGATGAAAATATTGACCCAAATGTTAAACGTTTTGTTAATCTCTTGTAATTTCATGCCATATACAGGTACTTTAAATGGCTTGCATAGAGTATTTGTATTTGATATTACACAAAACATCACTTTTGCTGTCTTTAAATTCATTTTCAGAACAGTTTGTTGCTAACTTCATGTACATCCTTCATTTGTGACCAATTCCTCTGGATTTACTGCAAGTAAAATTACGTCACATGAAAATCGTAGGTATTTTGGTAGGCTCCATTAATCTTTGGAGTTTAGACCATTGTCTTCCCAATTCAGTTCCGCAATTTTATTCCAATGTAGCTTTAAAGAATAGATTACTTTTGTAAAAAAAATTGTGGAATTTTACTCCTCAGGTGTACAAGTAAAAGGCCTCTATGTACAAACGGATGAAACACGCACACCTCTTCCCATATCTCAACACAAAGGACATTCTAAATGTTCCACAAATGAGACATGCTCACAACAGTGAACAAGTACAAAAAATTGGAAGCTTGTACTTATAACTGTTGGTATGACAAGGGCATTAAGAGACATCATTGTACTTATACAGAAATTTGTCTATTGTCTATTTTCCTTGTCATTTATGCAAATGTAGAATGGAAGTGACTCGTGCCCTGATACTGCATTTAATCACAAGTAAAAGCCCCTCCACGAGCACAAGATGACTTAAGATGACTTAAGATTTAAAAAAAAACTGGTTCCAAAACGATCACAATGCAGGAATAAACAAATGTATTCGAGAATGAAGAAAAAGGCAAAGGAGATATACCCCACAAAGAAAACACCCAAAATTTCTCAATCAACTCGGATTCTTTTGAAAGAGTCTGGGTAGTTCAATATTTTTTTCCATTTCCTAATGATGGAGCTCACTTGTGCCCTTGGGAACTTTCATCACTTTAGAAATTGTTTTATACCCTTCCACAGATCGATGAATCCTCTCAATCCTCTCTCAGACTTCATGGTAGTGTTTCTGCTCTGACATGCACTGTCAACCTACTTTCCCTACTTACAAGTAGATAGGTGTCCCAGAGAAAACTAGAGTGAATCGGAGTCTCGGGTGCAGAATCAGAGTTTAGGGTGCCAGGAAGTTCTCAATCTTCCCAAGTGACAACTGTGAAGATGGTTTCCAAGACTTTGCTTAACAATTGGAAGCAAGTTAATATATACAGTACCAATTGTAAGTCTACAGCACCTTCAAAATTTTTCACCTTTTGTTGCCTTGTAGTTTGGAATTTAAATGCATTAAATCAGGCTTTTTACACCTTTATTCACATATCATAAACCACAACTTTCAAGTTAATAACAAATTCTACAAATTTCAGAAAATTACTTAAAAATACAAAACTATAATATCTTGGTTGGTTAAGTGTCCACCCCCCTTATAATAGCAATTGTATATTAGCTCAGCTGTAACCAATCACCTTCAAAATCACACACCAGGTTAATTGGCCTCCACCAGTGTTAAATTGTAGTGAGTCTGCATATTTCAGAATAAAATCAGCTGTTCCTGTAGATTTCCTTTGCTGGGTAGTGCATTTCACAGCAAAGACTCAACCATGAGCACCAAGGAGATTTCAAAAGACATCCGAGAAAAGCTTGTGGAAAGGCACATTTCAGGGTATGATAAAAAATATTTCAAAGGCCTCGAATATCCCTTGGAGCGCAGTCAAGACAATCATTAATAACTGGAAGGCGTATGGTATCACAAATACCTTGCTGGATCTCACTGGTCCCTCCGAACTGGATGACCAAACAAGGAGGAGACTGATCATATAGGCCACCAAGAGGCCAATGCCAACTTTGAAACAGCTACATGTCTTTATGGCAAAGTGCATGTGACAACAATATCCCAAGCACTCCACAAGTATGGCCTGTATGGTAGGGTGGCAAGAATGAAGCCATTGCTCAAAAGGCCCACCTTGAGTCCTGTTTGAGGTATGCAAAAAATACTCGAGATTCTGAAGCCATGTGGCAAAAATGTTTTGTGGTCTGACGAAACCAAGGAGGAACTTTTTGGCCAAATACAAAACGTTATATTTGGAGAAAACCCAACACAGCAGATGACATTCCTACTATGAAGCTTGGTTGGTGGTAGCATCATGCTATGGGGATGTTTCTCATCAGCAGGGGCTGGGGCACTTGTCTGGATGGAAGGGAAAATGCAAGGAGCAAAATAGAGAAAAATCCTAGAGCATAACCTGCTGCCCTCTGCAAGAAAGCTGAAATTGAGACGGAAGTTCACCTTTCAGCATGACAACGACCCGAAGCACACAGCCAAAGCTATACTGGAGTAGCTAAGGAACAAAAAGATAAATGTCCTCGAGTGTCCCAGTCAGATCCCCGACCTCAATTCAATAAAAAAATCTGTGGCATGACTTGAAGATTGCTGTCCATCAACGCTCCCCTCGGAACTTGACTGAGCTTGAACAGTTTTGTACAGAAGAATGGGCAAGTATTGCCCAATCGAGGTGTGCAAAGTTGGTAGAAACCCATATCCCAACAGCCTCGCAGCTGTAATTGCTGTCAAAAGGGCTTCCACCAAGTATTAACTTTGGGGGGTGGACACTTATCCAACCAAGAAATTCCAGTTTTGTATTTTTAATTAATTTTCTGAAATTTGTAGAATTTGTTTTTCACTTGGAAGTTGTGGGTTACGATGTGTAAATAAAGGTAGAAAAAGTGTGATTTAATGCATTTTAATTCCAGGCTATAAGGCAACAAAAGATGAAAAAATTGAAAGTGGGTGCAGACTTCCTATAGGCATTGTATGTAATTAAGAGGACATATTTTTGCACCAAGTTTGTGTCTTTCTCACTATATTTTATGCCTTGGATCTTTTTCATGCTCATAAGTGTGTTGCTCTGGATGGCATCCCATCTCAAACCTTATCTCAGAGGTTGGTCTCTCAAGGAAGTCTTGTTGCAGCCTGTGAAATCCTCTACATCACATTGCTAACTTCATTCACACTGTGCCAGAAAGTTACTCATACCTATGACGGTGACATCTTTGTCCGCCAAACTGCAGAATTTAAGAAGTTGGACAATTGCCTGGAATGTCGTTTAACACCTCCAAGTCCCACCATCTGCTTCTGCATGAAGACCACAAAGCTTACAGAACCTTTAACTATAAATCAACATCTTGAAGAGATGCAATTTTTGAGCTTCTTGGCCAAAAAAAAGGATATACCATGATCAATGATCATTCTTGAGCAGATCACTTGTCTAAGGTGGCCTCCAGGTTAGAGCAATGCTATGGAATTCTCCACACAGCCAAGTGATTCCTTGGCCATCCTAATATCTTAACACTGTACATAACACCTTCATCCACAGTGCTAACCGACTCTCCTCTGTAGACTGTTGCTACAATCTCACATGGCTCTCCTGAAAGTGGAAGAATCCAAGGTCCTGAGGGTAATGGTTGCTCACCCCTCAACAATATAATCACCTCCCAGTCATGTTAATTCCTCCACCACTTTCATCAGTGAGCCATCACAATCTCCTGATATTTCCTATCCAGGATCGTTTCTCACGTATTCTCACTCACTCTCTCTCCCCTCCAGTCCACCTGCAATCTTTTGCAAATTTACACTTTTTCAGCTTTTCCTGTCTGCTCATATGATCTTGGTCAACTTATTCCATTTTTCCAATGTTTTGTTCATATTTCTTCAACTTATTCTGCTACCTGTCTGTGTCTGTTCATTCCTTGCCCAATTCCATGCCCCTTATCTGCCAGTTCCTCTACATTCCATTGATAATGAGTCAGCCTCACACCAATGTTGTTCAGCTCTTCCTTCAACCTCAACCTGTTATGTTTTGAAATCCCAACTTCATGATGTGGCTCTTCAGGCGGCTTCACTACTTATCACTAAACAATGGATAGATATGCTGCATCTATTATCTATTATCACAACAACAAGTGACTGCACCTTGCTCAAATATTTCTTCCATGCAAAATGTAGAACATCACTACAAATGGTATCATCTCTGCTGGGTTTTTTTTATATGAACACTGGTGTCCTCAAGGGAAGTGCTTTAGTATCAGCTTTGTGTACAAATGACCTTTCTTCCTCCCAGGAAAATCTATTTCAATGCAAATTAAGATTCTAACAGCTGAACAGATCATGACAAACATGCAGCAACAAGCATGCATTTACTGCATTCCTTTCACATAAAATCAGAAGCGAGTTAAAAATTGACCTGAGAAAAACAAACAAACAAGGTCTGCCTTTCATTTTCCAATATTCGTTCATAAGTATCCATCATCAATGCAAGGTAAAAATCACCTGGAGATTTCAAAATCAAGATCCAAAGACTGCCCACCACAATGATGTGGAGTTTACTGCATGCATTTGAATGAAAAGAACGTGTGGTTTTTGAGGTCTTCCAAGACACAAAGTCCACAAAAATCATGAATAAAAGTACAACATAGAATTGCTATTTTTCTGTTGCGTTTGTGGCAACAGGTTGTAGAAACATGCCCCTGTATGTCAAAATTAAATTTAAAGTCATCCTGAGGTTTGCTTTAACAAGTGTAATAATATAAACGAGGTTTGCTACAAAAATTTATCATAAAAAACATGGACAATGGGCCACATACTCAGGAGAAAAATAAAAACGTTATGTTAAATAGTTGACAAATAAATAGATACATATGTATATATATATATAATTATATATATATATATTTTTGTATACTGAATCGAGGCTCGTGAAAGAGCTAACATTTATTTCACAAACAAATCAACCAGACAAACAACATATACAAAAAGAGGGAGCGGAAGACAAGATGGGGAGAGATGGGGAAGCACAAAACCACAACATTTGAGAGCAGGGAGAAGTGTGGGAGGGAGAGGGCTTGGGGGCAGGAGGCGTGGGAAGGGGGTGGGGGGGGGGGGGGAGAGGTATAAAACACAAGGGGACCGAAATTAGCGGGGGTAGAAAAGATCAAGGTTTTGGATGGGGGAGGATAAGAGATGGTGGTGAACAGCTGTTTTAAAGACCTGGAGGGTGGAGTGGGATTGAAGAGAGTGAGGGAGTTTGTTCCAGAGGCGGGAGAAAAGAGTAATGAAGGAGTGAAGGTGAGCAGAAAGTCTTGATTTTGGCAGTTTAACCATAAGAGGGTTGCAGGCAGATCTTGTGCGACCTGTAAGAATATTTGGGGGACAGAGCCCAGAGAGGACTGGGGGGGCAAGGCCAGAGAGGAGTCGGTAGAAGACGGAAAGACCACCAACCTGCCTGCGGTGAGTGAGTGAAAGGCCCTTGGAGTTAGCTTCATCGCGGGAGATTCCAATGATTCTGAACGCTTTGGTTTCAACAGCGTGAAGACGGGCTAGGTGTGAGGCAGGAGCACCAGACCAGAGGGGAGAGCAGTATTCCATAGAGCTGCGGATGAAAGCCTTGTATGTGGTGAGGAGCTCAGGTGTGCCAAGGAAGGACTTCGCACGACGGAGGATGCCCAGTCGGCGACTGGCTTTGGAGGCCAGATTTGAAATGTGGTTTTCCCAGGAAAGATCATGGCAAATAGTGAGACCCAAAAGCTTGAGTGACAGAAAATCTTGGAGAGGATTATTCATAAAGTAGATGGGAGGGTTTTCCAGTCGGTTTTTTCGGAGAGACATCGTAAGAGTGTGAGATTTATCAGGATTGAAAGACATGTTTCATTTGTTTGCCCAGTCTGTGATTTTGTCCAGGTCTGCAGAGAGTGAGGAGGCTGCAGACTGCCGATCTGAGGGATGAGGAATGGAGCGACAGAGAGTAGAGTCGTCAGCAAAGAGATAGAGAGGATTTTCAAGAGAGTCAGAGAGATCATTGATGAAGACCAGAAAAAGCACAGGGCCCAGAACACTACCTTGGGGAACTCCAGCCTGAACAGGAAGAGGAGATGAGAGAAACCCATTCAGGGCCACACGTTGACTACGACCAGAGAGGAAGTCCGCCAGCCATGCGTGGAGATTTCCATGGATACCAAAGGAGGAGAGTTTGGTGAGCAGAGCAGGGTGCCAGACCGTATCGAAGGCACGTGAAATGTCAAGGGAGACGGCTCTAATTTCCTGTTTGGCGTTGAGGACCTCCATCCATTGTTGAATATATATATATATATATATATATATATATATATATATATATATATATTGTTGCGGATATGGGATTTGGCCTCCATCCATATCCGCTTGTAAATATTCCCCTATTTCCCCGATACTCCCCAACTATCCCCAATCCCCCATTCCCTAGTCCCATTCTGTAAACAACACTCTGTAGAACCGACCTTCCCCTTTTTCCCCCATTAAATGTCGTGCCCAGGTTCACCGCATCTCACGTAGACAACTATAGGACATCTTGCTAGTTATTCTTAGTCTATGTCAGTTAAGGACTCGTTTCCATTAATTCTGACTCTTCGTTGCACCAGAATGTGATTGTATGGCACCAGTAGTGAGTTTAGGACCTCCCCATACCTCCTCCCATCTTCCTCATGAAACTACAACAACAACAACAACTACAACAACAGCGCGCGGGGAGTGTGCGTCCTCACTCCGGCTTGGTTAGCCGCCATTGCCCATGTGCTCCGACGGGGTTACCACGAAGGGGCTGACTGTCAGCTCCTCGTCAAGGGCGGAGCCCGGTAACCCCCCGCACCCAATAAGAAGCGGCGGGCCGATTCCATCTGGGGCGGAGCTAACGAGCCGAGGGCGTGTCACTCCCCGCTGGATATACGCAGCCACTTACCGGAGGTGACGTCAGATGCGCCCCCAGCTTGAAGAGAAACAGACGCCACCTCCAGCGCGACGATACCTCCCCGCATATCTGGACCGGACCGTGTGGATCCTGTCCCTGAGCCAAGGTGCACCTTGTGCTATCCATCGACTACCTGGCCTTCCTTGCCATCAATCCCTGTGTGAGTCAGTCTTGTCCTGTTTATCTGTGGTCTGTCGGGGCTACTATAAGACCGTGATTAAGTGCCCACCTTCCTATGCTGTACCTCTTGTCAGTGTAATCTAAACGTTCTGCATACAAATATTATAACCTCCTCCGGAGGTCTTGAGAACTGTACCCCTGGTGTCGTGTCATTTAACCCAGCCGTTGTGTCCTTTCCTTAATTGATTTAGCATAGCGCGATTTGGCCAACGTTCGAGTGGAATCGGGTAAACTGTGCAGACGCGGTCATACCAAACCGCTCGGTAAACTAACATCCAAAACCGCGTCTGTAACAATATATATATATATATATATATATATATATATATATATATATATATATATATATATATATATATATATATATATATATATATATATATATATATATATATATATATATATATATATATATATATATATATATACAGTCATCCCTCGCTATATCGCGGTTCACTTTTCGCGGATTCGGTACATCGCGGTTTTTTCTCGCTAGTATATGTAAAATTATATCGCGGATTTTTCGCTATATCGCGGGATTTTGCGGTATAAATGTATTTTTATATACTATTATTTTAAATATTTTTGTGGTAAAATAAGCATTTTCTAGCCTAAAAAATTAAAAAATGTAAAGAAATAAGAAAAATACAGTATTTAAAACATATTACAAGAAATAAAATACTATACATAGTGTACAGTAGAAGGGTAGACAAAGAGTCGTGCGTATGGAAAACGCCAGTACATTCATCATCGTCATCACCTTCATCGTCATCAGTACTGCACAGCTAATTCATCATCATCTTCATCACGCAAGTTGTAGTATTGAAGAGCCGGGGCTCTTGCTTGATACGGACGAAATGACGGGCAAGACACAAACTCGTCCGAGAAGATATTTATTCTCAAAACCAACTCGGGAACACTGAAAAGCCCATTTATCGGGCTGCATTATAAAGCACAACCAGAAACCGAAAGCCACGCCTCTCAAGCGTGGCGTGCTTCGGTGAATCGGTGGTCACGTGATCAACAGGTGTAGCTGATTATACCCGCAAAGCGCGGCACGCTTTAGCGGTCACGTGACCAGCCACTCTCGCGCCGGGAATCCCCGCCGGTGACGTCACCGGCTGGAGCAAGGAGATTCTGATGCTGGTCTTGCTTGGGGAACCCATGGGTAGCTACAGTATCTTCAATGGTGAGTACCCATTAGAATTTTATATGTTGTTAAAATTACGTATGTTTAAGAGTGTAAAAAGTGTTTAAGAGTATAGGAAGTGTTTATAAGAGTATGGGAAAGGTTAATAAGAGTGTGGGGAGTTCATAATGCTTTAAAATATATATTAAAAAAAAAAAAAAAAATGGTCGCTACTTCGCGGATTTTCGTTTATCGCGGGGGGTTCTGGAACGTAACCCCCGCGATAAACGAGGGTTCACTGTATATATATATATATATATATATATATATATATATATATATATATATATATATATATATATATATATATATATATATCAATAAACATAGATAGATAAATAGATAGATACATAGATAGATAAATAGATAGATAAATAGATAGATACATAGATAGATAGATAAATATATAAATAAATATATAGATACATAGATAGATACATAGATACATAGATAGATACATAGATAGATCAATAGAAAAATAAATAGAGAGGTACACTACATGACCCAAAGTATGTGGACACGCTAACATCACACATCTCATTCCAAAATCATGCACATTAATATGGAGTTGGTCCCCCCTTTGCTGCTATAACAGCCTCCACTCTTCTGGGAAGGGTTTCCACTAGATGTTGGAACATTGCTGCAGGGATTTGCTTCCATTCAGCTACCAGAGCATTAGTGAGGTCGGGCACTGATGTTGGGCGATTTGGCCTGGCTCGCAGTCGGCATTCCAATTCATCCTAAAGGTGTTCGATGGTGCTTTAGTCAGGGCTCTGTGCAGGCCCGTCAACTTCTTCCACACTGATCTCAACAAACCATTTCTTTATGGACCTCACTTTGTGCAAGGGGGAATTGTCATGCTGAAACAGGAAAGGGCATTCCCCAAACTGTTGCCACAAAGTTGGAAGCACACAATCGTCGAGAATGTCATTGTATGCTGTAGCGTTAAGATTTCCGTTCACTGGAACCAAGTGGCCTAGCCCGAACCGAACCATGAAAAACAGCCCCAGACCATTATTACTCCTCCACCAAACTTTACAGTTGGCACTACGCATTTGGGCAGGTAGCGTTCTCCTGGCATCCGCCAAACCCAGATTTGTCCGTCGGACTGCCAGATGGTGAAGCGTGATTCATCACTCCAGAGAGCGCGTTTCCACAGCGCCAGAGTCCAATGGCGGCGAGCTTTACACCACACCAGCCAACGCTTGGCATTGCGCATGGTGATCTTAGGCTTGTGTGCGGCTGCTCGGCCATAGAAACCCATTTCATAAAGCCCCCGAACAGTTGTTGTGCTGACGTTGCTTCCAGAAGCAGTTTGGAACTCCGTCATGAGTATTGCAACCGAGGACAGACGATTTTTACGCGCTACGTGCTTCAGCACTCGGCGGCCCCGTTCTGTGAGCTTGTGTGGCCTTCCACTTCGTGGCTGAGCTATTGTTGCTCCTAGTCATTTCCACTTCACAATAACAGCACTTGCAGTTGACCGGGGCAGCTCTAGCAGGGCAGAAATTTGACGAACTGACTTGTTGGAAAGGTGGCATCCGATGACGGTGCCACGTTGAGTCATTTAGCTCTTCAGTACGGCCCATTCTACTGCCAATGTTTGTCTATGGAGATTGCATGGCTGCGTGCTTGATTATATATACCTGTCAGCAATGGGTGTGGCTGAAATAGCAGAATCCACTAATTAGAAGGGGTGTCCACATACTTTTGGTCATGCAGTGTAGGTAAATGGCGAGATAGATTAATAGATAGATAGATAAATGGATAGATAGATAAATAGGTATATAAATAGATAGATAGATAAATAAATACGTAGATAAAGAGATAGGAAGGTAAATGGCGAGATAGATAGATAGATAAATAGGTAAAGAGATAGATAAATAGGTAGATAAATAGATAGGAAGGTAAATGGCTAGATAAATAGATAGATACTAGATAGATAGATAAATAGGTAAAGAGATAGATAAATAGGTAGTTAAATAGATAGATAAATATGTAAATAAATAGATAAATAGGTAGATAAATAGATACATAAATAGATAGGTAGGTAAATGGCTACATAGGTAAATCAATAGATAAATAAATAGGTAGAAAAATAGATATATAAATAGATAGGTAAGTAAATGGATAGAGAAATATGTCAATGGATAGATAGATAAATAGATAAATGGATATATAGATAAATAGATAGGTAGGTAAATGGATATATAGATAAATAGATAGGTAGGTAAATGGATATATAGATAAATAGATAGGTAGGTAAATGGATATATAGATAAATAGATAGGTAGGTAAATGGATATATAGATAAATAGATAGATAGGTAAATGGATATATCGATAAATATATAGGTAGGTAAATGGATAGATAGATAAATATGTAAATGGATAGATAGATAAATATGAAAATGGCTAGATAGATAAATAGGTAAATGGATATATAGACAAATAGATAGGTAGGTAAATGGATATATACAGACTTGGCATTTAATATGGAATATTTTTTTTTCCTTGACTTGGGTTTACTTTCTGAACTCAGCATATCAAACTGGTGAGTTTTTTACCCTTCGGTGATGTCTTTGTTGAAAGAACCATGT
Source organism: Myxine glutinosa (assembly GCF_964187855.1). Taxonomy (NCBI): domain Eukaryota; kingdom Metazoa; phylum Chordata; class Myxini; order Myxiniformes; family Myxinidae; genus Myxine; species Myxine glutinosa. Next base: position 41,574,776 of record NC_136268.1, read on the forward strand.
CCCTGATTGTCTTTCGCAGCAAGAAGTCAATAACAGGATTATATCACAGGTGGCGTGACAAAATGTAAGGACAGGTACATTTGACGATTGGCTTCACAATCGGGTATATAAGGGTTGTTGCATTCTGTATTAGTGGAAAACAAGTGCTGCACATCTACAAAAGTTATTGCCGCTTCCTCTGGAGATGGTCCGTCAACTTGACAATGCTGTTTGTCATGGAGTGGTGGCTTCACGAAATTCTGGCATGAAACAGCGTGCTATTGCTCGGCAGTATGGCATCACTCAAGGTCAGGTGTCAAAGATCCTGAAACGAAATGCACAGAGGGGTGTCCCTACTCCAATACCGAGGCCAGAACGTCCACGCAGAACCACGAGAGATGATCGCCAGCTGCACCGGTTAGTCTGCAATGGCCGTACCAAGTCAGCTAATCGGCTTAGGGCTGAGTGGCAGCAACTGACAAATGTGCCTGCATCCAGAAGGCTAGTCAACCAACGACTGGTTCAAGCAGGCTATCGTGCCAGGCGTCTCCTGAGAAAGCCACGCCTGACCAGACAACACAGCCAGCGCCGATTGCAGTGGGCCAGAGAGCACCGTCAATGGCAGCCAGGACACTGGAATCATGTGACCTTCAGTGACGTGTCTGGATTTCTGGTCTATTGTCAAGATGGCCACGTCCGAGTGCGCAGATAAGTGCATGAAGCCCACAACGAAGATTGTATAGTGCCAAGAGTCCAAGCTGGAGGTGGTGGGGTGACCGTTTGGGCTGATTTTCATGCAGGGGGCAAAACTGACCTGGTTGTTCTGAATGGAAATCTGAACCAGTTCAAGTACAGGGTCATTCTGGAAGAAACATTGCTTCCATTTGCTCGTGCAGCCTTTCGAGGAAACTTTATCTTCCAAGATGACAATGCACGGCCTCATCATGCTCACATGATCCAACACTTTCTTGCTGACCGTGGTGTAAAGCATATGGAGTGGCCTGCCATGTCCCCGGATATGAATCCGTTAGAGAACTTGTGGGCAGAATTAACGCGTCAAATCGACAACTTGGACCAGCAGCCTACCTCTGTGCGTGAATTGCAGCAGACTATTGTCACTGCATGGCAAGCGATTCCTGTCCAAACCTTGGCAAATCTCGTGAACAGCATGCCTCGACGTGTATGTGCTCTCCTGAATGCTCGTGGGGGTTACACAAAGTACTGAACTGTAATTTTACTGTCCGTAATCCCAGTCATAATTTAGCTTTTGTTTTTGTTGAAATTTTTTTTGGCTAATGTGCAAAATAAAGAGATACTTCTGGAAAACGTACAGAAGTTTAACACAGTACTGTCCGTGAATTGAGTTTGATATCAGTTTACATCACTTTCAAGGATCAATTTATTTGTTTCGAAATGTCAAATGTGGTTTTTGTTTCTTTTAAAGGTCACATTAACAAAATCTAGAATAATTTCAACATAATTCCAATGAACTTTTGGTTCTAAGTCATCTTGAAAAGTAAGTTCACCCCCACAAAAAAATATTCCATATTAAATGCCAAGTCTGTGGATAAATATATAGGTAGGTAAATGAATATATCGATCAATAGATTGGTAGGTAAATGGATATATAGATAAATAGATAGGTAGGTAAATGGATATATCGATAAATAGATAGGTAGGTAAATGGATATATAGATAAATAGATAGGTAGGTAAATGGATATATAGATAAATAGATAGGTAGGTAAATGGATATATCGATAAATAGATAGGTAGGTAAATGGATATATAGATAAATAGATAGGTAGGTAAATGGATATATCGATAAATATATAGGTAGGTAAATGGATACAAAGATAAATAGATAGATAGGTAGGTAAATGGACATATAGATAAATAGATAGATAGGTAGGTAGGTAAATGGATAGATAAATATATAGGTAGGTAGGTAAATGGATATATAGATAAATAGGTAAATAAATAGATGGATGAACAGGTAAATAGAGACATAAATGTATGTGCTTGAGACTGGGTAGTATGTTCTTTTCTTGTAAACATTTCAATCACCTAATTATGAATATCTTGGGAAATGAAGCTATCATTTAACTGTGAGACAGCTCAAAACATTTATGAAATGTAGATTTGCCATTAATCGGGAAAACTCCAACATGGTCAAGTAAAAATGTTGCACTCCTCGCCAGAAAATATCAACATTGCTACAGCTGTTAAGTTTGAGAACCACACGAGTAAAATGTTTGCAATGAGATACTAAAGGGAGGGGAAGATGTTTTGGAAAGCAATACCTACCAGGTATCCACAATATAAAATAGCAACCCCTTCACAGTACAGATCAGCAACAATATAACTCAATAAAAATAGCACCCATTTTCATCTTATGAATTTCATCTGTGGCAAACAACTTCTTCAAAACTATGCTCATCATAAGGTCAATTTTAAGAGATGCAGCCACAAGGTTTTGTAAACATACAAGTTCGACATTCTTAAGTTATGCTGTCATGGAAAACGGTAACCAAAGTACAAGCTGGATGTTGAAACAAAAGTTCACATTTGCATTAATGCAAAGTGATCAGAGATGACCCATTTAAAAACCTCATTCACATGGGTATAATCATCAAACGAACAGCACACTCTTTACTATAAACATTGTGATGGTCAAGACTATGTTGATGGCAGCTCTTCATTGGCTTTCAATAGAATCAAGTTTAAGTGATTGCAGCAACAATGAATTACAACAACTTGCCTATATATGCACCTGCCCCAACCCTTCAACAATTTTGCACAAAGCAGAAAAAAACCCACCACCATGGGTGAACAAAAAAAAAGGTAGAGCATCTAAAGAACACCTTTCCTAGCAACTGTATTCACTGGGTGCTCTTACATTACGCAACGTAGCAACACGTTGTCCCGTCAGGATGGTTCAAGTGGGGATGGCTCAAACTGCTATCGCTTCCCCGGACAATGTTGATAGCTGTCATTTTAAGAGAACTGACAAGATGCTGTCAGACTGGACAGTTCATGAAGACACCTCTTTTTGGTCGCCTTGGGGTTACAACCCCTCTTGAAGATTGTTATCTTGTCACCCTTTACAGAAGGAACTGCATTTCAACAGCATGATGTCTCCAGAATGACTTTCAAAGAGCAATCAACCATTTCATTTTGACCCAGACAGTTTGGAAGAGGATTTATGCCAGTGGTACGAGGTTTAGAAGACCATTGCTCTCCATCTCCTTAATACAGCACTGATGACAGCAGAACACGCAGTGGGTGACAACATTGCAATGGCAGGGTGAAACGTTGGAGCAATGCTCATGTGGTCGACGAGTTTGGATTTTGCCAAGACAACCGATGGACATGAAACAGTCTAGAGACGAAGTGGGAAATGATACACTAATTGTGCTTTTAGTGTATCATTTCCCATGATTGGTTTGGTGGGAGAAGAAGAACCACCTTTAGAGGCCATTTTCCCCCGCAGAGCGGGGGTTGGCCTTTTTCGGGCACCTTGGTCCCGTTTTTGAAGCAATGTTTTATGGCCGGATGCCCTTCCTGCCGCCAACCCTGTTAGTCGCCTCTTGCGACACACAGGGAATTACCAGTGAACTGGTACTCAATTTGCCGATCTCGGAAGGATGACAGGCTGAGTCAACCCCCTGGCATTAATTCAGCGATTGACCAGGATTCAAACCCAGGATCCTAGGATCCCAAGCCGGCACCCTAACCGCTAAGCCAACACCAGGCTGGATCGGATTATTATCACTTCTGATGGTATCCGTGTAGTCTTGCTCACAGCGATGGTCTGAGGATCTACCAAAACAATAGACAGTCAATGCGTATGGCCAAGTGGAAAGTTTGCACAGTTGTTTACATGTAAGACAAAGCCACAGGATGCAACCTTAATTAATTACTCCACATACCAGCTTGAATACTCGATATGGTTCATTGCTGTAATTACAGTCCTTCTCGTATGGTATCTCGGAGGTTCATGCAGAAAAAGTTTCAAGCATGTAAGCACTCGCAAATGACTAATTTCTATCTAAATGCATATTCCACAAGGAAGATTATAACAGCGTCACACTTTGTAGATGCTGCACCTCCCGAGCTGGTAATAATACAAATGTAAAGGACTCCTGAATTAACGGATTGAAGTTGCTGACTGTTTTGACGAATAAGATAACAATTAGCATTCAGCATCTCATAATTGGCATCCACAGAACATTTGGGATTATTTGATAATGAAAAGTTTCCCAATAGACTCGGCAATTGATGGTGATGACGATGAATTTTCCACTCACATTTCAAATTCTTCCGACCTTCCAGGTTCTCCATGTAATTTATTTTTACCAAAATAATTATTTATTTTAATGACCTCTTTTGAATTGTTTGTGCCAAATTTCAATTTATTCGTAGAAGACTATTTGGCATCAACGGAGCGAGAGGCTTGTCTCTAAATTGACCAACCATGTGACACCAGTGTTATTGCTACACTTGCATTCTCCACTAGAATTTGAGCTTTTACCCAAGCAAGATTTTGAAATCCCTGTAGCATTGCTCATTTCTTGGCTGCACAACCTTTGTGCCATCCCAATTTGGCAAGTGACATGAAAATGCTTCTGTTCCTGACCACGACACAGTCACTTAAACCTGTTCACGCCAAGCTTGAGTGCCCATTTCTTGGTTAAGGTGCTGTCGTTGTCCTCGGTTTTCAGGGTGTGCAACATTGACCTATTACTGCTGCTGACTAAATGTCGAAATCGCAAGCACAGATATGACGAAATTAAAGGTGCAACAAATGAAATGCATGAGAATAAACAGGAAAATATTTCAAGAAAAAAAAAAAACTATTCTCAGGCTGCGGAATTAACTCATGTTAGTTACAACCGTTAAGGGTTTGTAAGAACTCCACCTAAATGTTTGTTTACGTTTTAACTTCAACAAACATGCGCTGCCTTCACAATAAGTTCAGCATCTTGTCCCTTAAAATGGATCTCTTATCTGGGATAAAGTTCCAGGTCAATTTTCTGTCATCATGTGGAACGTTGAATTTTGCACATCAAAATAATTGCCTAATCTCTTAGGAAGGAGGCTTTTCATGGCATATATTGGTCTATTTCAGCATGACTGGTGAATGTTCATTGACATGGAAAAAAATTAAGCAACACATCAACAAAAAACTAAAGCTTCCAGGGAAGCAGAACTCAACTGAACTGACTGGACAACTTTAAAGTAGGTCAGTTGTCTGTACTAGATTTGACTTAAACGAAAAGCCAACAACCTTGTGTAATACTTTTAAGGTCCTTGTATCGTTATACTTGTCCTTGTTTTACAATTGTTACAATGTTACACTTTGCAACAATGTTGCAGAAATATAGTTGTGTGCTAGTATAGTGTGTGTGTTGTTGTCTGGGCTATGAAAGGCATTCTGAGAGAAACAAGTCTTTCTTCCAGTTCACGAAGATACAATTCAAAAGGTTTTTCTGGAAAACCCATTTTATTCTTCAAAGACAGTCTTGGTGTTTTACTTACTTGAATATCATTTAGACACGTTTTACAAATCCATTCTTTTCCATCAACAGATGTATAACCAGTTAGGAAATCATCAATTTTTTGCTTTTGAAGTTGAGCATTCTGTACAGAATGATAAAACCACAACTGATGACAGCAAGAGCAAACGTATGTGGGACCAGACTTGGTATTTTCACGAAATTTCTTTTTAGCCTTTTCAAAATCTTCAGCTTTTCCACTTGAAACTGTGTGTGGCTCGCATCTCTCATCTTTTAATTTTCTTACGGGTTATTTTTCTATGTTAACATTATTGCTACGTTTAGCTCTCTTGGTTTCTCTTTCCTTTTCAAGAAAATCTTCTGACATTCGCAAAGTTCTCTTTCTTCATTTATCATTTAGATATCATTTAGACACGTTTTACAAATCCATTCTTTTCCATCAACAGATGTATAACCAGTTAGGAAATCATCAATTTTTTGCTTTTGAAGTTGAGCATTCTGTACAGAATGATAAAACCACAACTGATGACAGCAAGAGCAAACGTATGTGGGACCAGACTTGGTATTTTCACGAAATTTCTTTTTAGCCTTTTCAAAATCTTCAGCTTTTCCACTTGAAACTGTGTGTGGCTCGCATCTCTCATCTTTTAATTTTCTTACGGGTTATTTTTCTATGTTAACATTATTGCTACGTTTAGCTCTCTTGGTTTCTCTTTCCTTTTCAAGAAAATCTTCTGACATTCGCAAAGTTCTCTTTCTTACAACATCCTGTGAATTTTCTGATGCTCTCTTTTCAGGTGTATTTCTATAATTCCTCTTTCTATCAACTTCTTGTTTCATAACTTCTTCATTTTCTCTTTCCTGTTTCTTTGCCTCTCTGTCATTTTCCTTTTCTTGCTGTCTCACTTGTTTGATTTCCCTATACCTTTTCTTCATTTCTCTTTCCTTCAACTTTCCTTGTTCTGACTCCCTTGCCTTCTGCTTAATTTGTCTTTCCTTCAACTTTCCTTGTTCTGACTCCCTTGCCTTCTGCTTAATTTGTCTTTCTTTCAACTTTCCTTGTTCAGACTCCCTTGCCTTCTGCTTCATTTCACGTTCTTTGTGTTTCACACCACTATCTTATCGCAGACTTTTCTTCATAAGCTTGTTTCTTTCTCTTTCCTTTTGAGAAAAATCTTTATTTTCCCTTGCCTTCTGCTTCATTTCTCTTTCCTTGTGTTTCATATCACTATCTTCTCTCAGATTTTGCTTCATAAGCTTGTTTCTTTCTCTTTCCTTTTGAGAAAAATCTTTATTTTCCCTTGCCTTCTGTTTAATTTCACGCTCCTTCTGTTTCATCTCTGCATTTTCCCTTGATATTTGTTTCCTTGTCTTATCTTTTTTTCTTTTCTATTGCTTTTCTATTGTCGTCTTTTCTTCGATTTTGCAGGTAGGTTTTCATGTACTCCTTTCTGTTTTTCTTCTTGCTGTACAAAATCCAATTTGACTGGGACAAAGACTGATTGTCAAAGTAATTTGACAAGAGTTAATTTTCTGGTGTGTCAGATGGGAGTATTCTCTCAGTTGCTGTGAATGAGATTGGTAGCAATTCAAACTGAAAATTCAGCAAATTTAAACCGTCATAAAAACTATACAAATAAGTTAACAGGCTTTCTACACCATCAAATGATACCAATACAGCTCTACCACTTGCTCCTGTCATTCCATTTTGACCATGAGAATGTGAATCAAAGAAATACAAAGTGTCATTTCTCAGAAATACACATGAACAAATCGAACCAACCATAAGTAAACTCATATAATGGTTTTCAAAAACTGCATTCAGTTGTTCATGTAATGTCCTCATCTGCATCTCAGTCTGAGTAAGGAACCCAACCAACATTTCACCTTTTTGTACATTCAAGATACTTCTGTTTGTTTTTACAACATTTGGTAATTCTTCAAAACTCAACAGTACATGTCTGAACGTACCTCGTCTTAATAGCATATCAACTTGAGACCGGTATATTCTGTCACCCTCTCTCAATACAGTATTCAGAAAATCTTCTGAAAAATCATAGTTTTCAAACACATGTGCCAACATACCGAGACTCATGCAAGTGCATTGTCGATCACGAGAATCTGAACTAAATTCTGAACTTGAAGCTTGACTGAAAGATGCAAACAAAATATGGTGACTGTTAGTACATTCAGATATGATTCCATTAGCCTCATGAGATTGAAGTATATTTGGCTTCTCATTCTGTTTTTGATAAACCTGTCTTGACTTTACTTGCATATGTTTCATTGCCAGACCTTGTCACCATTCCGGTGACGTTTGTATTCGTATAAGTTTCATTTTGAGACCTCATCACCATTCCGGTGAAATTTGTTTTAATATTAAGTTCGTTCTGATCCCTCATCACCATTCCGGTGAAATCATTTTCTCCGATCACCATTCCGGCGAAATTTGAATCGTGCTTCACCATTCCGGTGACATTTGAATCGTTCTTCACCATTGCGGTGACATTTGAATCGTACTTCACCATTGCGGTGACATATGAATCGTTCTTCACCATTGCGGTGACATTTGAATCGTTTTCCACCATTCCTGGTGACATCGACATCCCTCTGATCTACGAATGCAGTTGAAGCAGTGATCCCACTGTTCAGCCGATTCCATGATGCAGTAGTGATACCACAAGATTGCTCTGATCTCCAAATGGTGCAGCACGAGAGCCAGTGCTTTCACTATGCTCTTGTTGATTTGTCAATCCAGAGCCAATATCATGCACTCTCAACCCACTCATTCCACGCGCAGCAGCAGCACGTCTGTGACTAGCACTCTTCTTCTTCAGCTTTGGCATCCTGAAATTAAAACTAGAGCTTCCAGGGAAGCAGAACTCAACTGAACTGACTGGACAACGGCCTATGGCGGCCATTTTGTGACAGATCGGGTTGACATGCGATAGCAACCTACCTTGTGTGGTAAGAGTCGCACACACCAAGTTTGATCAAAATCCATAAACATTTGTGGACGCTAGAGTGTTAACGTCGTTTTCATGACCAAAAACAAAATGGTCGCCTAAGTCCGCCATTTTTCAACGGATAGGGCTGAAATGTAATACCAACCTGGTCCTTGGGGTAAGGATGCTGCATGTCGTTTTTTTTTGTATACAAGATCGAGGCTCGTGAAAGAGCTAACATTAATCACACAGAAAGACAAACCGACACATAAAACATATAACATGGGGAGCAGTAGACAAGATGGGGTGAGAGGGGGAGGAACACAAACACAACATCTGAGAGCAGGGACATCGAGAGATCTGTGGGAGGGAGAGGGCTTTGGGGGGGGAGGAGGCATGGGAAGAGGGGGTGGGAGAGGTATAAAAACATATGGACACTGCCAGGACTTCCAGGAAAGAAGTTGGAATTTCAAACAAGGTGGATCTGGGGTGAATTAGTGGGGGTAGAAAAGATCAAGGTTTTGGATGGGGAAAGATAAGAGATGGTGGTGAACAGCTGTTTTAAAGACCTGGAGGGAGGAGTGGGATTGAAGCGAGTGTGGGAGTTTGTTCCAGAGGCGGGAGAAAAGAGGAATGAAAGAGTGAAGGTGAGCAGAGAGCCGAGATTTCGGCAGTTTAACCATCAGAGGGTTCCTGGCAGATCTTGTGCGACATGTACGAATATTTGGGGGACAAAGCACAGAGACAGCTGGGGAAGCAAGGCCAGAGATGAGTCGGTAGAAGACAGAAAGATCACCTACCTGTCTGCGGTGAGTGAGTGAAAGGCCCTCGGAGATAGCTTCATCACGGAAGATTCCAATGATTCTGAAAGCTTTGGTTTCAACAGCGTGAAGCCGAGCTAGGTGTGAGGCAGGAGCACCGGCCCATAGGGGAGAACAGTATTCCATTGAGCTGCAGATGAAAGCCTTGTATGTGGTGAGGAGCTCAGGTGTGCCAAGGAAGGACTTCGCACGACGGAGGATGCCCAGTCGGCAACTGGCTTTGGAGGCCACCTTGGAAATGTGGTTTTCCCAAGAAAGATCATGGCAGATAGTGAGACCCAAAAGCTTGAGCGACAGAACTTATTGGAGAGGATTGTTGAGAAAGTAGATGGGAGGGTTGTCCAGTCGATCTTTTCGGAGAGACATAGCAAGAGTGTGAGATTTGTCAGGATTGAAAGACATGTTCCACTTGTTTGACCAGTCTGTGATTTTGTCCAGGTCTTCAGAGAGTGAGGAGGCTGCAGACTGCCGATCTGAGGGAAGAGGAATGGAGCGGCAGAGAGTGGAGTCATCAGCAAAGTGATAGAGAGGATTTTCCAGAGAGTCGGAGAGATCATTGATAAAGACCAGAAAAAGCACAGGGCCCAGAACACTGCCTTGGGGAACTCCAGCCTGAACAGGAAGGGGAGATGAGAGAAATCCATTCAGGGCCACACGTTGACTACGACCAGAGAGGAAGTCCGCAAGCCATGCATGGAGATTTCCATGGATACCATAGGAGGAGAGTTTGGTGAGCAGAGCTGGGTGCCAGACCGTATCGAAGGCACGTGATATGTCAAGGGAGACAGCTCTGATTTCCTGTTTGGCATTGAGGACCTCCATCCATTGTTGAGACAGCAGAAGCAGCATGTCCAGAGTAGAGTGACCTGGTCTGAAACCAAATTGATGATCGGAGATCAAGCCATTGGAGAAGAGGAAGGATTTGATATCCGAAGCAATGATGGATTCCATGACTTTGCTGATAATTGGGAGCAGGCTGATTGGTCTGTAGTTGCAAGGATCTGTTTTTGCACCTTTTTTGTGTAAAGCGGTAATGTTTGCTGATTTCCAGGATGCTGGCAGATGACCTTGAGCAAAAGAGAGGGTGAAAAGAACAGAGAGAGGGTGAGATAGAGCGGAAGAGCAGGATTTTAGGACCCGTGGGCTGATGCCGTCTGGTCCAGTTGCGGAATCAGAGTCGAGGTTTGACAAAAACTCCTCCACCTTGTCAGGAGAGAAGGACACAGAGTCCAGGAGCAAAATGGAAAGTGATTTTCAGAATTGGTCAGATCAGGTTCAGATCAGAATCGGTTGATATTTGTGGACGCTGGAGTGTTAACGTTGAAAAGTTAACGGACGACAAACAACGATGACAGACGACAGACGACGGAGGGTTCAGTATGTGATGAACTCAACTGGACAGTAGTCCAGTTGAGTTAAAAACGGTCAAAAGGACAAATTATACTCTTGCAACAAGTTGTAAGGTTTGTATTCTTGTTATCATGCTTTCAAACATGTTCCTTTTCATTTTCAGGTGGAAAGCACATTAATCTTTATTCCATAAAAAACAAGAATGGGACTCGGTAGAGCACATTGCTTCGCCAGGCTGAACAGTTTTTGTTTTGTATCCCACTGATAAGCCAGATCCTGACCTGAACCAAAATCGAATCGGCTTGTTTCGTCACATAACCAACTCATCCACCTTGTTTCGTCCGAATCCGTCCACAACTTTTTGAAATATCATGCGATATTATCGGTTTGGAACCATCTCTCGACGGTCAAGAATCATTTAAATTGTTGGATCCGGATCCGGACCTTCACCAAAATGTAATCAATTCATCCTAGTCACAAACACACCCTGTCCACCATGTTTCATCCATAACTTTTTGAGATATCCTGTTCACGAGCAGGCAGACAGAGGTGAAAACAACCTCTGTCCACCTTTAGTTATGGACGAAAATATTACATTTGCCCACTTTAGTGGTGAAAGTAAGCATAACCTCCATCCACCTTGGGTGTCAGAGGTAAACGTGATGCGTTGATGCCATGAATACAACATCAACACAACAGCAACAAGCATTTTAAGGCCATTTTCCCTGCAAGAGCGGGGGCTAGCCTTGAGGGCCCCATGACAATCTTCTCCATTTTGCCCTATTTTCTGCATCTCCCCTTGTTAACCCCCTTGCCCGCATTTCTTCTTCCACCACCTTTAGCCAAGTCTTTCTCAGTCTTCCCCGTCTTCTACTTCCTTCTACATTCATTTCCATCACTCTTCTCAACCAGTCACTTTCATCCTTCCTCAGCACATGACCAAACCACAACACATGATTCATCCACAGAGTTGATGCCATCAATGTGGAAACAAAATGGCTGTCTGCAATGAGCTTGCAAATTGGCAATGACACCGGTCTACAAATGATCATCAACAAGTTTACATTTGCCGCAATGCCCCTTAATAATGTGTGACCACCAATATTATACACATCTCGTCATCCAACCAAATTGGGCAATCCAGGTCTCACTGTGGGATGTTGCACCATTTTGCAAGGGATGATCTGCTAGGCTATTCCTACAACTGGATCACAACGAGTTGGTCATTGACATCAAGGCAAACCTTTTTCCAAGATAGTCAATTGGACTTCTGAGACAATGATGCGTCCCTGGCTCATACCAGTTTTCTCAGCACCATGGACAGGGATGCGATAACCACATAAACTGATGTAAAACCTTTTACTCCGCTGACAAACCTGACAAGATTAATGAACAGTTGCAAGTGTGACAGACGCTTGGCTCATTTATCATTGTACGTGATATTCACGTAATTACATTTTAAGTTGATTATCTCACCACATGCATGGAAATTGGAAGAAGGGCTCCAATAATTTTTGTGCATCGACGTCATGAATCATCAAGCCAAATTTCAAAACGATTCGTTGACCAGCCTCGGAGGAGTAAGGGAAAAACGATCTTTCCTGGGAAAACCACATTTCCAAGCTGGCCTCCAAAGCCAGTCGCCGACTGGGCATCATCCGTCGTGTGAAGTCCTTCCTTGGCACACCTGAGCTTCTCATCAAATAAAAGGCTTTCATCCGCAGCTCAATGGAATACTGTTCTCCCCTCTGGGCTGGTGCTCCTGCCTCACACCTAGCTCGTCTTCACGCTGTTGAAACCAAAGCTTTCAGAATCATTGGAATCTCTCGCGATGAAGCTAACTCCGAGGGCCTTTCACTCACTCACCACAGGCAGGTCTTTCTGTCTGCTACCGACTTCTCTCCGGCCTAGCTCCCCCGGCTTCGTCTGTGCTCTGTCCCCCAAATATTTTTTACAGGTCGCACAAGATCTGCCAGCAACCCTCTTATGGTGAAACTGCCAAAATCAAGACTCTCTGCTCACCTTCACTCCTTAATTCCTCTTTACGCCCGCCTCTGGAACAAACTCCCTCGCTCTATTCAATCCAACTCCTCTCTCCATGTCTTTAAAACCAGCTGTTCACCACCATCTCTTGTCTTCCCTCATCCAAAACCTTGATCTCTTCTACCCCCGTTAATTCACCCCAGATCCACTTTTTTTTTTGAAATCCTGACTTTTCTTTCCTGGAAGTTCTAGCAGTGTCAATGTGTTTTATACCTTTCCACCTCTCCCCCCCCTTCCCATGCCTCCTCCCCCCAAGCCCTCTCCCTCCCACAGATCTTCCGTTGTCCCTGTTCTCTGCTGTTGCACTTGTGTGCTTCCCTCTCTCTCCCCATATTGTTTCCCACTCCCTTTATTGTATGCTTTGTGTGTCCGTTTGTCCTTTTTTGTGATTGACGTTAGCTCTTTCACGAGCCTCGATGTTGTATACAAAAAACAAACAAACAAAAAAAACTGATAAGCCGGATCTCCATCCAGACCTTAACCAAAATCGAATTGGCTCGTTCTTGTCAACTACCAAACTCATCCACCAAATCGTCATAATACGTCCAAAACTTTTTGAAATCTCATGCTAAATATCGTTTTTGGTCCCATCCCTCAATGAAGCATCACTTTTAAAAAAATAAAAAATTATCGGTTCCAGATCTTCACCAAAAGCAAAGCAATTCGTCCTCGTCACACACCCAATCCGTCCACCCAGTTTTGTCTGAATCTGTCCATAACTTTGAGATATCCTGCTTACAAACATACAAAGGCAAAAAGGGCAGGAACAAAGCTGACAAACAGGCAGACAAGGGTGAAAACATTACCTTCATTCACCTTAGGTGGCAGAGGTAACAAATATCATTCTGTCACTTTCAAGCTGCTTCCTTAGTTGCAAAAATCATCATAGAAGACAATTAGCTTGTCAGAAAATTTACCCAAAAATAAAATAGGAGCTAAACATAATTACTTTAGAAGCTGTGTTTTCAAATAATGAGCAATCATTTGATTCAACCATTGACACTGACAGTGGTTCCTGCATTTACTGCATGCCCATCTCTTTCCTTGTGAAGTTCCGTAATCCGTATGCTATCAATTCAAACCCCAACGTGATATTTCATTTCAGAGGACAGAGTAGCATTCTAATAATTACACATCATGCACGTTCATCGAGAACAATCGTTTCAATAAATGACTGAAGAGGAATTACCCCAGGAAACCAAATAAATTCCTCAAGAGACAAATCCGGAAGATTTAAAGCAGGAGGACAAGGATATGGAAAATGAATTACAAAAACAAAACAACGGAAAGAATCTGCACAATCCAACATACTCTTGCCAAGAAGAATAAAATAAATAAGAGGAAAAGTCGGAAAACCAAAAGGAGACAAAAAGCCTGCAACATCTCAAAAACACTCTCCCCATATGAAATGAAAAGTCTTGCACCACGGACAACATGATGGATTACATGGTCAGAAAGCACAGGGAAAAGAGCATTAAAACTATGTTTCACTTGTGGTGCTGGTAGATATCAACTATCACTCTAACAGAAGCAACCTTTGCCAACCTTCCCCTCTGAAGGGAAGAATGGAGCTCGTCTTTTTTGAGCCTGGAACTCTTGAGGAAGTGTTTAACTTCATGCAGCTAAAAGTGTAGGTCATGAAACCTGACTAAAGAAGATACAGTGCTACCCGAGACGAAATGTCTTTGGAAGCAGGGATGGGCTGCAATAATAGTAATATTGCTCTTTTTGGTGATGTAACTTTTCCAGATAAGGGAAATGGACTAGCTACTCACATTTTTGCATTAATGTTGACAGGCAAAAAAAAAAAAAAAAAACACCAGATGGGAGCAAACAGTAGGTTACCATTTCATTGGTACTCGTAAATTCAGTTGATGGAACAAATCTCAATTTATGCCAAAGGCCAAAGAAATTGGGCTGCATGTTGTGGCAGTTACAGGTCAAGGCATGTGTAGAGGTTTCGGTAATATATATATATATATATATATATATATATATATATATCTATCTATCTATCTATCTATCTATCTATATATATATATATATATATATATATATATATTGTTACAGACGTGGTTTTAGATGTTAGTTTACCGAGCGGTTTGGTATTACCGCGTCCGCACAGTTACTCCCCGATTAGAACCCTATCCCGCCCGATTCCACTCGACGTTGACCAAGTCGCGCTATGCTAAATCAATGAAGGAAAGGACACAACGGCTGGGATAAATGCAACGACACAAGGGGTACAGTTCTCAAGACCTCCGGAGGAGGATATAATATTGGTGATGCAGAAACGGGTAGATTACACGGTAAGAGGTAAAGCACAGAAAGATGGGCACTTAAACAGTCTTATCTATCCCCGACAGACCACAGACAAACGGGACAAGACCGACTTACACGGGGATTGGATGGCAGGGAAGGACAGGCAGTCGATAGCACAAGGTGCACCTTGGCTCAGGGACAGGATACAGCTCGGTCCAGTCCAGAGATGCGGGGAGGTATCGCAGCGCTCGGTTGGTGGCGTCTCTCTTCCTTTCAGTCCAGCGCGCATCTGACGTCACCTCCCTCTTCCTGCGCATGTCCAGCGGGGAGTGACACGCCCTCGGCTCGTTAGCTCCGCCCCAGATGGAATCGGTCCGCCGCTTCCATTGGGTGCGGGGGGTTACCGGGCTCCGCCCTTGACGAGGAGCTGACAGCGAGCCCCTGCGTGGTAACCCCGTCGGAGCACATGTTCAATGGCGGCTAACCAAGCCGGAGTGAGGACGCACACTCCCCGCGCCGCCGCCGCTGTTGTTGTAGTTGTTGTTGTACCATGAGGAAGAGCTGCGGGGAGGTATTGGGAGGTTCTAAACTTTCTAACGGTGCCATACAATCACATTCTGGTGCAACGAAGAGTCAGAATTAATGGAAACGAGTCCTTAACTGACATAGACTAAGAATAACTAGCAAGATGTCCTATAGTTGTCTACGTGAGATGCGGTGAACCTGGGTGCAACATTTAATGGGGGAAATAGGGGAAGGTCGGTTCTACAGAGTGTTGTTTACAGAAAATGGGACTAGGGAATGGGGGATTGGGGATAGTTGGGAAGTATTGGGGAAATAGGGGAATATTTACAAGCGGATATGGATGGAGGCCAAATCCCATATCCGCAACAATATATATATATATATATATATATATATATATATATATATATATATATATATATATATATATTGTTACATATTTATGTGAATGTATGTGAATTACCATTCAGGTCTTTGCTTATCCGTGTGTAGTATATTAAGTTGTTGTGTAGTTGTTATGGTTGGAGGGTCAGGAGCCCTTCTGAAAAGTGGCCGGAAACGGAAGTGACCGGAAACGGAAGGAAAAAGACACGAGGAAGAAAAGGCCGAGTATTCTTCTTCCTCGCCCCGCACCGACGAAAGGTGGGATTGATTGAGCCGTGTGGAAAAGCGGCGTTCCCAAGCCTGTCTGGCGAGAGGAGTTACCGGGACGGATACCTGCCCGGTGGACGTCAAACTGTCGTGTGGCCGTGCACCGAGCCAGCGTTTGGCGCCGTTCGAGACCCCGTCTAAAAAGACGCGTACGGGTCGCCCGTTGGGGCCTAACACGCCTGGCAAGCGGCGTGGGGCGTTTGGCTTGCTTTCCCGTCCCCGCTTCGCGTGGCCACGAGGGGCTGTAGCCGGGGTGCCTGGTACGATACCTGCCCGGTGGAAACACGTCCACCCGGGGTTCGTTCAACCGCCCGAGTGCGGCGACGCCGACCATCATCTTGGTCAGGAGGGGCCCAGAGACATTGTGCGGGACCGAGACCAAAAGGGGGTCGTGAGTACTCACCGGGACACACGTATATAAGATGGCCATCTTAATCATAGGGAATTGATTGTGGGTTGGGAATTGTTGATGGTGGTGTATTGTTGATTGCTCGGGGAAAATCTCCGTGGTTGTGTCATTGAAATTGTATGGTATCATTACCATTGGAAATATATCCTTGAACATCAGTTGTCTCTTGGGTGAAATTCATATGGATTGCGTGGCGAAAGCGCATATATAATACAGCTTTCTGGCGAAGTTCCTCTCACGGTCCGGGGGTCACCGAGACCAGGTATTCACCGAGGGGACCACGTAACAGAATTGGGGGCTCGTCCAAATTACGATTTGCGGTTTCGCAATTGGGTCTACGTCCGGGATTTAAAATTGTATAAAATAATAAAATAATAATTTTTTATTAATTAAAATTTATTAATTAATTATTAATTGGTAAATTTTTTTGAGAAATTGGGGTAAAGTCTTGGGTGAAGGTTAACAGGTGTTAACGATAGGCACCATGGCGTTTGTGGCACAGAACTTTGGGGTAACCCCGAGTGAGGCACAGTTCCGAGCGTTGCTAAAGTCGGACCTCTTGAAATTGGCCAAACATTTTAACTTGGAGGTCCGAACTAATTTGAGGAAGGCAGAGTTGCAGGCCACGGTGATACAATCTATGGTGGGATTAGGAACATGGGACGAGTTAGCCTGGAAGTGGCTACCCGAAGAACCAGAAGACGTTGAGCTCCGGAAACTGGAGTTGCAATTACGGAGCCAGGAACGGATCAAAGAAGAAGAAAGGAAAGCAGAAGAGAGGAGAGAAGAGAAAACAAGCAGAGGAAAGGAGAGTGGAAAGAGAACTCCAGGAAAGGTTAAAAGAAGAAGAAAGGAAAGCAGAAAAGGAAAGAGCAGAAGAAGAAAGGAAAGCAGAAGAGAGAAGAGAAGAGAAACAAGCACAAGAAAGGAGAGTGGAACGAGAACTCCAGGAAAGGTTAAAAGAAGAAGAAAGGAAAGCAGAAAAAGAAAGAGCAGAAGAAGAAAGGAAAGCAGAGGAGAGGAGAGAAGAGAAACAAGCAGAAGAAAGGATGAAAACAAGGGAACTCGAAGCAGAGGAGAGAAAAGCGGAAAGGGAATTAAAGGAACGTGACATGGAGCTTCAGCAAGAAATTAAATTCAAGGAGCTGGAGTTGATGAGAGAACGGGGAGAGGCACCACCCTTGCTGACGGGGTCGACACCTTACCAGAAAACCTGGGATGTGGGCAGACATGTGAGGCTGGTTCCACCGTTCAGTGAAAAAGAAGTCGCGAAATTTTTTCCACACTTTGAGAAAGTGGCTCGACAATTAAACTGGCCGGAGGAGGCCTGGACAATACTCGTGCAAAGTGTGCTGGTGGGGAAAGCTCAGGAAATTTATTCGGCACTACCAATGGACCAATGTGCAGATTATGAGGTACTGAAGACGCACATCCTCAAAGCGTATGAGTTGGTTCCGGAAGCTTACAGGCAAAAATTCAGGAATGCCAGGAAGAGGGAGAGTGAGACCCATGTGGAGTTTGCCAGAGTGAAAGAAAACATGTTTGATCGGTGGTGTGAGTCAAAAGGAGTCGGGAAAGACTTCGAGACATTGCGGGACTTGATCCTGGTGGAGGAATTCCAGCAGTGTGTCCACGAGGACATCAAAGTGTACCTGCAGGAAAAGAAAGTACCAAAGTTGTGGGACGCAGCCACCATGGCAGATGATTATGCCTTAACTCACCGAATAGGGGTCCACAAACCTAACTCCTCGCCTAGATCTCCGCAGGGGAGGTGGGGAACAGCAGGTGCGGAGAACGACCATACATGGCGGCGGCCTCGAGATGATTATGGGGACAACTATGATACCCCACCTGTTCGAAATCAGAGGGAGGCGGGCCCAAGACAAACTTATAGTTCGGGGGGCCCGAGGCAGACCACGAGTTTTTCCTCCGGGCCTACTTGCGCTTTTTGCAAGAAACCTGGACACTTGATGTCCAGTTGTTACCGCATGAAAAGCGAAGACCCAGAGCGGAGTCCGACTACTACGACTCCAAACGCAATGGCCATTGTAAGAAATCGCCATCAAAAGGGTTAGCAACCATTTATTTCAGAGGGGTTTGTGTCACGGGATGGAGCCTCGACTAACCGGAAACCGGTTAGGATATTGAGGGACACAGGGGCACATCAATCTTTAATGCTTGAAGGCATTTTGCCATGGTCCGAGGAGACGGCAACGGGGGATAGAGTTCGTTTACAGGGGATCGGGGGCGGTGTTAGTGCTCCCCTTCATGTCATCCATTTGGAGTCCGATTTGGTGTCAGGATCGGTCACCGTCGGTTTACAAGCCACGCTTCCTGTAGAGGGTGTATCTGTGGTTATCGGGAATGATTTGGCCGGGGGTCAAGTTTATGGTAACCTGAGGGTTGGTAAAGAGCCCAGCAGGGAAAATAACGCCACACCAGCTCGGGATGGCGACAAAAGTGCCAAGTTATTTGTAGGGGGACTGAACTTCAAAACAGAGGTAGAAGTTCTGACCTCTGTCTTCAACAGATATGGGCCGCTGGTGGAAGTGCGGTTGGTAAGAGACTGGGAAACGCAACAGTCAAGAGGGTTCGGCTTTGTCACGTTTGCCAGCACAAAAGACGCCAGAGAGGCAGAGAAGAATTGGAATGGCAAGGATTTGGAGGGTCGGACCATAACAGTAGGGAAGGCATTTCGTAGACGTCGAGAGGTCTACAGGAGAGGACAACTGGGCGGTAGTTTTGGTGGTGGCCGCAATCAATATTATTATGGAGGCTCCCTGAGTTACGGCCGCTCCCGAAGGAAGGATTGGCAAAGTAGTGGCCGAGAAGGAGACCGCTATTCATGGGACTACAGGGACAAGTGGTCCCACCCTAAGTATTAGGGAAGCTCTGAGAAGTTGAAGCACTGAATGCGGCGGAGCCGCCGAGCCAAGATTCCTACACAGATTAACCGTGAACGCCGTTCCTAAAGGCGTCCATGTAGTGAACTTTCATGCACGGACTAACCGTGAACTCCACGTTCCTCAAGGCGCCCATGTAGAGAACTTTCCTGCACGGACTAACCGTGAACTCCACGTTCCTAAAGGCATCCATGTAGTGAATACTCGGCTTGGCCTCCCGGAAAAAGTGCTATCGAGTGGCTTAACTTTGGATCTTTGATCAACCCCTTAACCTTCATTCACAAGAAACTGACGGTCAAAGTCAGAGGGTCATGAGATGGAGTTTGATTTGGCAGGGACAATGTCGTTGCTGGTGCTTAGTCCAGAGTGAGTAATCTGGAGGGGTTGTGGTGAAATTTTGGTTGCTTTATTTTTAAGTGATAACTGTGCCCGGGGGGAACTGATAATGTGGGGGGGTTGAGTTATCTGGTTTGTTTCTCCAAATTGGCCGGCAAAGAAAGTTTTCGCTGGGTTCAAACTTTCTTTCTTGAAGGGGGGGAGTGTTACATATTTATGTGAATGTATGTGAATTACCATTCAGGTCTTTGCTTATCCGTGTGTAGTATATTAAGTTGTTGTGTAGTTGTTGTGGTTGGAGGGTCAGGAGCCCTTCTGAAAAGTGGCCGGAAACGGAAGTGACCGGAAACGGAAGGAAAAAGACACGAGGAAGAAAAGGCCGAGTATTCTTCTTCCTCGCCCCGCACCGACGAAAGGTGGGATTGATTGAGCCGTGTGGAAAAGCGGCGTTCCCGAGCCTGTCTGGCGAGAGGAGTTACCGGGACGGATACCTGCCCGGTGGACGTCAAACTGTCGTGTGGCCGTGCACCGAGCCAGCGTTTGGCGCCGTTCGCGACCCCGTCTAAAAAGACGCGTACGGGTCGCCCGTTGGGGCCTAACACGCCTGGCAAGCGGCGTGGGGCGTTTGGCTTGCTTTCCCGTCCCCCGCTTCGCGTGGCCACGAGGGGCTGTAGCCGGGGTGCCTGGTACGATACCTGCCCGGTGGAAACACGTCCACCCGGGGTTCGTTCAACCGCCCGAGTGCGGCGACGCCGACCATCATCTTGGTCAGGAGGGGCCCAGAGACATTGTGCGGGACCGAGACCAAAAGGGGGTCGTGAGTACTCACCGGGACACACGTATATAAGATGGCCATCTTAATCATAGGGAATTGATTGTGGGTTGGGAATTGTTGATGGTGGTGTATTGTTGATTGCTCGGGGAAAATCTCCGTGGTTGTGTCATTGAAATTGTATGGTATCATTACCATTGGAAATATATCCTTGAACATCAGTTGTCTCTTGGGTGAAATTCATATGGATTGCGTGGCGAAAGCGCATATATAATACAGCTTTCTGGCGAAGTTCCTCTCACGGTCCGGGGGTCACCGAGACCAGGTATTCACCGAGGGGACCACGTAACAATATATATATATATATATATATATATAAATATATCTATCTATAATTCCAGTAATCTCTGTGTGTATGTATGTATGTATGTATGTATGTATGTATGTATGTATGTATGTCTGTGACCGCTGTTTCTCGACAACCACGGGTCCGATATACTTTAAACTTGCCAGGTATATTGCTGGGGACCCGAGGATGTGCCTTTTCAAGGTTTCATATTAATCGGACAAGTCGTTACCGAGCTATGTCCAAAAAACGATTCAACCAATCAGAGAGCAGCGAGCTATCACGTGTGCCGAACGTGCCGAACAGACTCTGCCTCGGACGGCACATTTGAGAGCGTATTCATTTATTTCACGTTGGCAAACTATGTTGGCGTTAAACTATGTTTTAAAACTAATTAAAACTACTATCTATAATTCCACGGGTCCGATAAAAAACACCGTACTCGCAAGCCGTTCGCTTTGGACCAAACCATTTCATGTAAATAGAGGGGGGGGATTGTCACCGTACTCGCAAGCCGTTCACTTTGGACCAAACCATTTCATGTAAATAGAGGGGGGGAATATAATTTTAGATATAGATATAGTACGGGCATGCCCTAGTATATATAAATATATATATATATATATATATATATACACATCCCACAGATAAATCCATAACAATTAACAAACCTCAATATCATTATGTTGCAGCTAGGTCACGTAACATGTCGGTGATGTTCTCTCATGCCATTAAGAATTTGAAAGCTTCCTCAGTTAATGGAAACGAGATCAAGTTATCATATGAGATCACCAAAAAGTTAAACTTGCCATCAGGAAATGTGAATATATAAGGTGAAAGATGCTTACAGCTTCGCAGAAATATAAAGACTGGTAGATTAAACTAAGGGGAACAAGCTTATAAAACCGACACAGTGAAAATATGAAAGTGCGAAATACTGTAATGCATTGTACATCTTCGGTGGCTCTGGAAGTACTGGCTTGACAAACCTCATTGAGACGAGTGAGAAATACAATACATCTTTACTAACAGCAGCAGGGTTTTCAAAGTTAAGCAGTACCGCACATGGGTTTGATCTCATGTATAGCTGGGCATTCTGTTTTCTGTCTGAGCAAATTAATATGGCAGTTTATGAGGACAATATCTCAAAAATATAATTGCAACACTGCAACGACAACCATCACTGCAACACTCCACCTATATGGGCTTTATGGCAGAGTGGTCAGACGGAAGCCTCTCCTCAGTGAAAGACACATGAAAGCCCGCTTGGAGTTTGCAAAAAAGGAACTAAAGGACTGACTGTGAGAAACAAGATTCTGTGGTCTGATGAAACCAAGATTGAACTGTTTGGCTTCCGTCTGGCCACTCTGCCATAAAGCCCAGATCGGTGGAGTGTTGCAGTGATGATTGTCCTTCTGGAAGTTTCTCCCATCTCCACACAGGATCTCTGGAGCTCAGCCAGAGTGACCATCGGGTTCTTGGTCCCCTCTCTTACCGAGGCCCTTCTCCCCCGATTGCTCAGTTTGGTCCGGGTGGCCAGCTCTAGGAAGAGTCCTGGTTGTTCCAAACTTCTTCCATTTAAGAATTATGGAGGCCACTGTGCTCTTGGGAACCTTCAATGCAGCAGAGATTTTTTTTTTGTAGGCTTCCCCAGATCTGTGCCTCGACACAATCCTATCTCTGAGCTCTGCAGGCACTTCCTTCGACCTCATGGCTTGGTTTTTGTTCTGATATGCATTGACAGCTGTGAGGCCTTATATAGACAGGTGTCCAAATCATTTCCAATCAATTGAATTTACCACAGGTGGACTCCAATCAAGGTGTGGAAACATCTCAAAGATTATCAAGAAAAATGGGAGGCACCTGAGCTAAATTTCAAGTGTCATAGCAAAGGGTATGAATAATTATGTCAATGTGATATTTCACTTTTTTCTATTTAATAAATTTGCAAAACTTTATAAAATCCTGTTTTCTCTTTGTCATTATGGAGTATTGAGTGCAGATTGATGAGGGAAAAAAATGAATTTAAACGATTTCAGCACAAGGCTGCAACATAAGAAAATGTGAAAAAATTGAAGGGGTCTTAATACTTTCTGAATGCACTGTATACTATACATACATATTACATATATATATATATATATATATATATATATATATATATATATACTTCACATATATATATACCATACATACATATATATATACTGTACATATATATATACCATACATACATATATATATATATATATACTGTACATACACATATATACTGTACATACAAATATATATACATATATATTGTTACGGTTCTCCACCGCCGTTCTTACCCTTATCAAGGGGGGATTCATCCCTTTGTTCTTTCTGGGCTTGGCAGAACCGAGAGACTTGAAACGCCTCTTCCGGACAAACGCAAGGTAGGGTTTCGGGACCAAATCTCGCTCGTACCTAAATACCTGCGCCGCCATGGAAGCGGGGAAGCAAGCCTCGCACGAGCCACGTGTGATTTGGGTACACCGAGCGGATTGAGTACCATGTGGTCCGTGCAGTTTTAGTGTAGTGGAACCCGATTCGAGCGGTTCTATTCGTACCACGCTTAACCAATGACGAAATCACAGGAACGATCGAATGGAAAAAGAAAGAACACAGGTTTAATTATTCCCACACGTATATACAATGATCGGTACGCAGAGACATAGAGCAGCACTTAATCAGTCTTATTCTTAACCCTCCCAGACTCGGGCCCATCACACTCACACAGGGAATTGCAGGCAGGTTGATGTTCCGGCCAAACGTGCCGACTTGGTCGTCCAGGAACGGCCCCGTCCGGCACTCCACGGTCCCAGCACGTCCCGCGAAGATGGCAAGCAGGCGGTGGAAGGATCCTCGTAGCGCGTCTCCCGAACAAAAGGCAGCCGATGAGGTAGGACGGAAAATACGTGTCTCAGCACGGCTGGCGGTTACACAGCCATTATCACTCGCGTAACTCAATGCACTGTATGCGGCTCGGCTTCAAGCTCAACTGAGCGTCACTTTATATGAGCGCATATACTGGTTCAACGCGCGTCTTTCTCCACTCGCGTATCTCTCAAAGTCCTCTTCGGCTCACCGCGCTGCTGGAACTCAACTCTCAACCGCTGGTGCTCTGTCCTCTTACTGCTGCGAGTTCTTCGCTCTTACTCAACTGCTTGCGAGTTCTGTCAGTCCTTTGACGCTCTCCCCTCACTCAACAAGTCCCTTGACGCTCAGTCCTGCTGGTGGTTTCACGCAACTGCTTATATTGATACGCCCCGAACCTTCTCGAACCCTCGCGAACCTTCCAACCACGCCCTGTGACGTAGTGCTGCCGCCACACCCTCTGAGCCCTGATTGGTGGCTCGCGCTTACCGTCAGCTCCTCTGCCACCCTCATTCAGCCCCGCCCCTCCTAGGCCTGCCTCGTGTTAATTCGCGCCAAAATGAACCAAAGTCAGCACAAAGAGGCATGAGGCTAGGGAGGCCTGATAGTCAGTAGAAGTAGGACCTATTCTCCTTACTCGACTCAACGCAGAACTAACATAGGAAAAGGACTAAGCTCACAAATACTAAGAGATAACTACTATCACGAGGCTACATGTTGCTTGTGTGACTAACTATGAGGGGGAAATTTAACCTTTATTATACTGACTGTTACCAAAACTCAAAACCGCAACTATATATATATATATATATATATATATTCATATATATATACATATATATATACATATATACATATATATATATATATTGTCGCGTAACCGTGATTAACACCACAGTTACGGATGACCGATTGCGAGACTTTACACTCCCGAGGCAAAAACTCAATGGCGGACTCAAGTTCAACACCAACGCGCGGAAGGCCAGACGCAGCGAAGGCTCCGCAGCCTTCGCTATTAAAATGAAACACCCAGGAAACTGCGTTCAAATATGTACAGAAAATAATATAAGGATTTATTATTAAAAGTAAAGCCAGTGAAAAAGCACGCGCCGGTAATACTAATAACTAAATCGGGACGTCCCCACACGACTGATATCAGACACAAACGAGGGAGATTAATACGAAAATAACAAGTCACGTCGTGTACAGTGTACGCGGATTCGGGCTTATCTGTCTTTGTCGTCCTTGTGGCTGCCGTCCAACACCGCTCCTTTCGGCCCGATCGCACACCTCGCTCCAAGTTCCACGGCCCTCTGCCTCCGCCTCCAAGCGCCACCAGGCCTCGTCGGTCCAACGCAGGGCTGCACGAAGCAACCAAAAACCAAGTGCCAACTGCCAACTGCTGAGTGCCGAGTGCCAACTGCCAACTGCAACGAGCTGTGGTCACGAACTGTAGAAAATGGCACGAACCGTCAACTGCCACGAGCTCTCACTTCTCTCAACTGCCACTCCGGTACCGAACTGGGACGCTCTACTCAACTGTTCAACGAACTGGGACGACTCGAGATCAGATCGCAACTGGCGAAAAATGGCGTCCGACCGTCGCATATATCTCTCCCCGATGACGTCACATTCGCGCACTCCTCAGCCAATCATATGGTCCCAGCTCGCCGGTCACGCCCTCTACGGCATGCGACTCCTAACATCTCCCCCGTTACGCGACCCTGCGGTCCTGGCATAACACGTGCCGGCCCGGTTTGTAGGCCTTTGGAGGTGTACACGGTGGCGGCCAGCCGTGGCGGTGTTTTTGGCCTGGTTTCCTGTCAATTTAATACGAAGTCCTTGTCAGGGAAAGGGGATTATTTAATGTTGCGCTAAGGACCTAACTAATGTTTATGTGGTTTGCAGTGCCATAAAGGACAAAGGTTTGATTACTAGGTGATACTCACAGGGGCGTTACCTTTAACCCCTCACTATTTAACACTCGAATCTCCAGGTAGATCCACACTCATACATCTTACCCCGACAACCGCCTAAACATCAATAACTTATTACATGTAGAGTCCCTGTCACGACAGCCGAATACCTACCTATTCAGATCTACCTAGCTCTAGATGTTGCATTACCAAATTCATAACACAGCCCCCCCCCTGGAACCGTAGCTCCTGCAAGGTTCACCGCAGGGCTACCATTCCAGCCTTAACACTTACTGTCACACACTTAATTAACCTACGAAATAAATCAGGAAGGGCTGTGGGAAGTGAGTCGGACTACCTACCTACACTTCCTTAACATGCTGAACCCCTTAACCATCATGCAAGTATGTACATCTTCTTCGTTGTTCCTGTGGAGGGAGGAAACAACAACACACAACACTAACTTAACCACAAAACTTAACCATCTTTCCAAAACTCAAAACTCTAACCTTTGTACATACCCCGGTCTACAGACCGCGTCCCCCGGTGGATGCCACAAGACACAACCTTACCTGCGGGGCCATCCCCAATGCATCCCCCCTAAATTTCCACGGGCCCTGTCCAGATGTTACAGGTGAGTGACACGGCTCGGTGGATTTCGCCCACATTCATGCAACACAGACCCCTTAACCACTCATTCTCATTCCATAGGTCATCAAGGCATTTCAAAAATCAACAAAGCACTTATTTCAATACACCCCCTGCAGGACCATGGCATTGATGTCATTCACGTGTGTGTGCATTCCTCAACTAGGCAGCGGGGAGGTACCGCACAAAAGATGGTGGGGGCGCATCAGGCTGTGGTGCCCGCAGTCCCAAAAACAAGTCAACCGACTTACAAGTTCATTGCCCCCCCCCCCTTTACCTCTTGGCCCCATGACAGCCCAACAGCCCCTTTCCGCCGTTACCTCGCCGGTGAGGGTCTCCACACACACCAGGCTCCTTTGCCTCCTGCTTTCACGCAGCAACACGGGTCACCGGGGGACTTCCTCACCCCGCGGCGCCCAACCAGACCCTCCACCGACGAGCTCCAATTTCCAGTTACCACCGGCTGCCAGGGGTAATTGCCGCAGAGGGGGGCCCGCAGGCATCGCTCCTCAGAGCTTGCTCTGTACCTGCGGACACACACACCTTCCCCACCCACAAGACCCCAAAACACACTTCCTCCCCCACTGCCATTCAATTCTCCACACAACTCAGCACAATTCAGTACAATTCCATAGATGGTGTAAAAGGTGTTACAAGGCTTGCCATGGCCTGCTACATGTGAAATTCCCCCAGTTCACATTTAAACCATCACATCTTCCCAAAAGCACATTTCCACAAGCACAATTATCACCCCTCATTATCTCCAATAATCATCACACACTCTCCAGGTTCCACTCTCACGACCACATCAAAACACGTAACCACAATACAAAAACATACGCCACCCACAAGACACTGTGGCTCCCATTCCATCCCCTCACCGGCCATGTCATCACTCACACCCGCCTCCCAACTCCAATTTACATGTCCCCAATTTCCAAAGCAAATCCTGAAGCCTGGGACAGTACTCCTCAAAGCACTCACCTTAAGTGCAGGTAGTTGCAGGTTGGTCAGGTTCAAGGGTGTCATCCACCACACCTAATTTCCCCCTCACCCTTCCAATCCACTCCGGAGCCTCCCGACCCATGTAGGAGCTCAATCTATCCCCGTGAACTATCTGTGGAAGGGTATGTGGGCCCATCTGAATTTTGAACACCACATCAGTTACTTGCCGAAGCACCACCCCAGGGCCCTTCCAAGGTGAAGTGAGTTTTGGGCACACCCCCTTCCTTCTCCGGGGCCAGTAGAGCCAAACAAGGTCTCCGGGAAGGAAACGAGGTGTGTGAGCCCGAGCGTCATACCGCGTTTTCATCTGCGAAGAAGCCACCCCAATTTGCTTCCTCGCAAACTCATGAGCCTTTTCCATGCTCGCTTTCAAATTGGTTGCGTAGCTCTCCACAGTTGGGGTCCCATCAACAAATCTGTGGGGACTCGCATCTCCCTACCGAACATCAACAAGGCGGGGGTGCACCGAGTGGTCGCATGCTGGGCGGTCCGGTAGGCCATCAATATAAAGGGAAGGTGCTCGTCCCAATCCTGTTGGTTTTCAGATGTAAAGAGGGCCAATTGTGTCAACAGTGTCCGGTTGAACCTCTCTACCATCCCATCCGATTGAGGCCTCAGGGGAGTCGTCCGGGTCTTATGAATTTGGAGGAGCTCGCACACCGACCGCAGGAGGGCAGATTCAAAGTTCCGGCCCTGGTCAGTGTGTAGCTCCCTTGGGACGCCAAATCGGGAGAAGAATCCCTCAACTAGAACTTGAGCTACCAGCCGGGCTTCCTGGTTGGGCAATGGGTAGGCCTCTGGCCACTTGGTGAAGTAATCCATTGCCACCATAATGTACCGATTCCCTCGGCGGGTGGCTGGCAGGGGCCCCACCACATCTACTGCCACCCGCTCGAGCGGTGCCCCGACATTGTACACCTGGAGCGGGGCCTTGCGCGCCCGTGGGGGTCCCTTCTTACCGCGGCAGAGGTCGCAGGATCTCACCCAATTTTGAATGTCTCTGCCCGAATTCACCCAGTAGAACCTCTGTCGTAATTTGGACAAAGTCTTGGCCACGCCCAAATGTCCCATTGTCCTAGTCCCATGCACGTGCCCCATAACCACTTCCTTCAATTTGTTGGGTACAATTATCAACCAGGAAGCTACATCACCCATTGGTGTCACCCACTTTCTGAACAAATAGCCCTCTTTCAACCCCAACATCTGCCACTGTGCCCAATAGGCCTTTACCTGGGCTCCGATGTTAGGCCCTCTTCAGAGCGTGTCATCATGTCCCGCACTCCCTCTGACCAATCACATTTCCCCAAATTTTGCCCTCCTTCCGGCTGTACTGGCAAGCATGTGGATCCACCTCCTCCGGTGACCTCTACTACACTACTGCATTTGGCTACGATGGCTCCGCCCCTTATAGTGCGGGGGCTGTCGGACAAGTTGAGCAGCCTGACTGCCAGCATAGGCCCACGGGTGTCTATGAGGGTGCGACCCACCATTAATTCCTCCGTCCCCTGCGAGGACCACGACTCCACTAGCCCCAGCTGGCCAATGGGTTGAGCACCTGCTGCTAACTCTGCCATCACGACTCTCTCGGACCTGGGAGGCACGGTCACAGTGCGCGGCACCTCCAGCCACGTCCCCTGCACCTCCTCGTCATCCCCCAGTCCCATTAACTGCAGCCTCTCGGTGCCCAACCACATATGACCACGCCCAAGGTCTAATTGGCAGTCATGTTCCACCAGGAAACTCAGTCCCAACAGACACTGATCGCACACCCCCGCCACCCACACAACCACGCTGACCTCCAGGCCACCCAACTCCATCCTCACCACTCCGCGTCCCAATATTGGTGCCGTTGCCCCCGTAGCCAGTTGAAGGCTGTGTCCTTCTACCCTATCAATTTTGTCCCAGCCTCCAACACTCTGGTCTAGCACACCCGGATTGATAATGGTGTCACTGGCTCCAGTGTCCACCACAGCCTCACAAAATTCTCCCTCAATTTTGCATCTAACCCTTAGATTACCCGTGCCAATTTGTCCGCAATTCACTACTTCCACCAAAGGAGGGCGCTTCTCCACACACTTGCCAGCCGAGCATGGCCCCGTATGCTCGGCTCGTTCTAGTTTCCCGCACACTCTACCGCTATTGGCCCAGGCGGAGGTGGTGGTCCTCTGTCTGGCACCTGTGGACCTCCTCTGTCTGGCACCTGCGGACCTACTGGGGGCCCCCTCCTTTCTGGACTGCGAAGCCTGTCAGGAGGTGGGGGCCCATATGGTTGCCGACAATTCCTCTGACTGTGCCCTCTTCTCCCACATCTAAAACAAGTCCCCAAGAACGGACCCCTCTGGTAGCCAGGCGGAGCCCCCCTTTCTCCCGGCCCAGCCCGATAAAAATCAGGCCGTCCCGATGACCAACCTGGACCACCCTGTCGTGACTCGCTCCCTGCAAATTGTCCCCCCATCAAATTTGTCAGCTGGCGGCTGATCCCCCTTAACATTCGCCCGATGTCATCCTCTGGCTTTTCCCGATCCCGCACCTCGGTCTGCCGTACCGTCACAGGTGCCCTCTCCGATGCGCGGTTCGACCTTCTCAAAAAGGTCAGTCTCGCCGCGCATTCCGCTGCCCGGTGCACCGTGGGTGGGTCCTGTAACTCCACCAACGTCCGGACCTCAGGATCAGGGAGAGCCGCCATAAATTTTTCTATCGCCAGCTTGTCCCACGCCTGTACTGGTAGGTCCCTGTATGCTATCCTCACAGACTGGTATATATCCTGGGCCAGCTCCTGCAACGTCTCATTAGGCTTTTGCCTGCGATGCAGCAGCTGTGCCCTGACCAGGTCGCACCTTGCGCCTGTCCCGTACCTGTTATTCAAGGCCTCACAAATGGCCTTGCTGGTCAATATTCCCTCTGGGACTACGTTCAACACGTCGGCGGCTGACCCACGCAGTGTCGCCACCAGATTCCCCATGCGCTCCCGCTCTCCCCAACCATTGAGCTGAGACACGCACTCAAATTGTGTCAGGAAAGCCTCGAGGCTCCCTGATCCGTCAAAATGTACGAGGGGGATTGTTTTTCCAGAGACTCTATTCCCCGATTCCTCCCTGTCCAAATCTAGTCCGGGGCCAAAACACCCCCCCAACTGTGTATTCCGTTTCGGAGCCTCTGGTGTCCAAATGTGGCTCGTGGTGAGGGTCTCCTGGGTCCCCTTAATCTGGTCCTGAAAATGTTTAACCGACCTACTCACCTCTTCCTTCAGGCTCTCTTGAACCCGACAACCTCCTTCTTGATGGTATTGTCCCAGATCTCCAGTCGCTCCTGCATAAAATCACTCACCCTTTCATTATCCATTAGTGGCCCCCACAGGCCTTTCTCAATTAACCCTTGCTCCTGCTCTTTTATGCGGGTTTCCAACCCCCTCACCCTCCTCGGCCAATTTGCCCCCCTGTCGGTTGAGCAGTCCCCATTCCTCACTCTGCTGTAGCATTCTGGCATCCACCCGGCCCCGATAGCCTCCAGGTCCCCATTTGCTTTATCAATTCGAGCATTTGTGGCACCAATCTGACCCTCCAACTTTTCCCCCATTTGGACAGCCTGCGTCACGCCCTCCTCTATTTTTGACATTAATTCTTCCCGTTTCAATTCAATTTCCACCCCTATGGCTTTTTCCATCTCCCCCATTTGAGTTTCTACTTTACCCTCAAATTTCCCCAGTCTGTCCGTAATTTGGTTTTGCACTCTCCCTTCTATGCCATCAATTCGTTCCCCCAGCTGCTGTGCCATATTTCCCCAATTTTTCCTTCCAATTGTTCATTCCTTTCCTTTATTTCATTCCTCCATTCCTTCCCCTGGGACTCCATTTTATTTTCCATCCCTTCAATTTGTTCCTCCAATCGATCACTCATTCCCTTCATTCCTTCCCTACATTCCTTCCCTTGGGACTCCATTTTATTTTCCATCCCACTTTTCATTTCTCCCATTTGCTTTCCCAATCGCTCACTATCGGCCCTCTGAGCATTTATTAAATTTACTATGGTCTGGAGATCTATCGGGGCCGTCCCAGCGGCGGGGAAAGTTCCAACGCTATCCTCCTTATCCCCCATTTCCGGCTCACTCCCGACGCTGACGGAGGCCTCGCTGCGCACCTCCATTTCGTCGACCTCCGACATCCGCCTTTCGGAAGGTTGTTTCCCGCGCGCGTATTTATTTTAATACCAAAAACACAATTTAAATTTGACGAAGACGCGATATCGCGCTCCGTATGCCCAATTGATTATTAAATTTCTCCGCCTCGCCTATACAAATTTTGCGTTCGAACGTCGGACGCAATGTACGCCCGACCGTGTCGATGTCTCGCCGCGGACAAAAAAAATTTGTCCGACGGATTCGAATCCTACACTCCTGACACCACTTGTCGCGTAACCGTGATTAACACCACAGTTACGGATGACCGATTGCGAGACTTTACACTCCCGAGGCGAAAACTCAATGGCGGACTCAAGTTCAACACCAACGCGCGGAAGGCCAGACGCAGCGAAGGCTCCGCAGCCTTCGCTATTAAAATGAAACACCCAGGAAACTGCGTTCAAATATGTACAGAAAATAATATAAGGATTTATTATTAAAAGTAAAGCCAGTGAAAAAGCACGCGCCGGTAATACTAATAACTAAATCGGGACGTCCCCACACGACTGATATCAGACACAAACGAGGGAGATTAATACGAAAATAACAAGTCACGTCGTGTACAGTGTACGCGGATTCGGGCTTATCTGTCTTTGTCGTCCTTGTGGCTGCCGTCCAACACCGCTCCTTTCGGCCCGATCGCACACCTCGCTCCAAGTTCCACGGCCCTCTGCCTCCGCCTCCAAGCGCCACCAGGCCTCGTCGGTCCAACGCAGGGCTGCACGAAGCAACCAAAAACCAAGTGCCAACTGCCAACTGCTGAGTGCCGAGTGCCAACTGCCAACTGCAACGAGCTGTGGTCACGAACTGTAGAAAATGGCACGAACCGTCAACTGCCACGAGCTCTCACTTCTCTCAACTGCCACTCCGGTACCGAACTGGGACGCTCTACTCAACTGTTCAACGAACTGGGACGACTCGAGATCAGATCGCAACTGGCGAAAAATGGCGTCCGACCGTCGCATATATCTCTCCCCGATGACGTCACATTCGCGCACTCCTCAGCCAATCATATGGTCCCAGCTCGCCGGTCACGCCCTCTACGGCATGCGACTCCTAACATCTCCCCCGTTACGCGACCCTGCGGTCCTGGCATAACACGTGCCGGCCCGGTTTGTAGGCCTTTGGAGGTGTACACGGTGGCGGCCAGCCGTGGCGGTGTTTTTGGCCTGGTTT
The DNA here is from genome assembly GCF_964187855.1 of Myxine glutinosa. Lineage (NCBI taxonomy): Eukaryota > Metazoa > Chordata > Myxini > Myxiniformes > Myxinidae > Myxine > Myxine glutinosa. Next base: position 41,607,455 of record NC_136268.1, read on the forward strand.
CCTGTCAATTTAATACGAAGTCCTTGTCAGGGAAAGGGGATTATTTAATGTTGCGCTAAGGACCTAACTAATGTTTATGTGGTTTGCAGTGCCATAAAGGACAAAGGTTTGATTACTAGGTGATACTCACAGGGGCGTTACCTTTAACCCCTCACTATTTAACACTCGAATCTCCAGGTAGATCCACACTCATACATCTTACCCCGACAACCGCCTAAACATCAATAACTTATTACATGTAGAGTCCCTGTCACGACAGCCGAATACCTACCTATTCAGATCTACCTAGCTCTAGATGTTGCATTACCAAATTCATAACAATATATATATATACATATATATATAATACATATATACATATATATATACATATATATATATATATATATATATATGTATGTATATATATATGTATATATATACATATATATATATATATATACATATATATGTATGTATATATATATGTATATATATACATATATATATATATATATACATATATATATATATATATATATATATATATGTATGTATATATATATGTATATATATACATATATATATATGTATATATATATATACATATATATATGTATATATATATATATATATATATATATATATATATATATATATATATATACATGTATATATATATATATATATATATATATATATATAAAACCACCTTTAGAGGCCATTTTTCCGCACAAGCGGGGGATGGCCTTTTTCGGGGACCGTGGTTGTTTTTTGGTCCCCTTTTTGAAGCAATGTTTTACGGCCGGATGCCCTTTCTGCGCCAACCCTTTTTGTCGCCTTTTTACGACAAACAGGGAATTACCAGTGAATTGGTACTCAATTTGCCGACCTCGGAAGGATGACAGGCTGAGTCAACCCCCCCTGGTGTTAATTCAGCGATCGATCGACCGGGATTCGAACCCAGGATCCTAAGCTGGCACCCTAGCCGCTAGCCCAACACCAGGGCTCATACTGTTTAATTTGCTGTGTATGTGTTTACTGTGTGTTTCTAGTTCGACCTTGTTTTGCTAATCGCGCATATGTATGTGTATGTGTGTGTGTATGTGTGTGTGTGTGTGTGTGTGTGTGTGTGTGTGTGTGTGTATTATATATATATATATATATATATATATATATATATATATATATATATATATATATATATATATATATATATATATATATATATATATATACATTATATATATATATATATATATATATATATATATATATATATATATATACGTATATATATATATATATATATATATATATATATATATATATGCACGATTAGCAATTATGCACGATTAGCACATTAGCATTATATATATATATATGAATACATATGCACGATTAGCAAAACAAGATCTAACTAGAACGGGCACTCGGTAGAGCGCATACCTTCGCCGCAGCTACTGTTCTGTACTTGGCATGGGAGTGTAGGGAACAGAACAACAAAAATACGATTTTGACCTTTTCGTGACCTTGACCTTGACCTTTGACCCGATTGCTCCCAAAATCTAATCAAATGTGTCCCGTATAATAACCAATCATCCCACCAAATTTCATGCAATTCGGTTGAATACTTTTTGAGTTATGCGAATAACATACACACACACACACAGACATACAAATAAATACACAGCGATCAAAACATAACCTTCCGCTTTTGCGAAGGTAACTAGAAACACACAGTAAACACATACACAGCAAATTAAACAGAAAAGAAATTGACAAAAACATGATCGAGAAAACACTCGTCTTTGATGACGTGGAAAGCACGGAGGGACACTCCTCGGAAGGGAAAGAGTCGAGTTAAAATGGATTAAATTGAGATTTTTTTTTTTCACTGATCCACACAATACACCATGTCAGTGGAATTTTTTTTTACAAAATAATTAAAAATGATATACAGAAATATCTAATTTATATATTCAACCCTAATTCAATACTTCGTCGAAGCGCCTTTGGCAGCGATTACTGCTGCAAGTATTCTTGGGTATGTCTGAGTCAGCTTTGCACGTCTGGATTTGGGGAGTTTCTCCCATTCTTCCTCGCATATTTGCTGAAGCTCTGTCAAGTTGAATGCAGGGAGTCGTTGAACAGCAATCTTCAAGTCTTTCCACATTTTCTCAATGGGATTCAAGTCTTGGATTTGGCTCGGTCAATCAAGGACTTTCACGTTCTTTTTCTGAAGCCATTCCAGTGTTGCTCTGGCTATATGCTTGATAGAAAGGAGGCACACTCCTTTCTCTTCTAAGTACTCTTCTTAGATACTAACTTCTAAGTATTGTACTCTTCTAAGTATTTTAAGCTTCTTTTAGAAGCTTTGTAAGCTATTTGAGGTAACAATCCTTATTTGGCACACAGTTCCCCATCCAGATGACAATTGCTGCTTGGGGTTTCTGCGCATGCGTGCCAAGCATTCTGGGGGCGGATTACGTCGTTTTGGAAGTTGTGTATTGATATCTTCAGCTGCACACACCAATGTTTTTATTTTGTTTCAAGCAGCAACCATGGATGGTTGTGCAATAAAGAGCACGACCTTTTCTTCCGTGTTCAAAGTGTTTTTGTGGTGTTTAGACTGGCGTTCGACTCAGATCTCAGTTTGGGAGTAAATAGTGGCAAGATTATAAAATTACTAGGCAAACCAAAAGGGTATATTAAACAGAAATAGCCAAAAAAACGAAACACAAAAGCAAGGCATTTTTTAAGTACACAAGGGGAAAGAAGAGGTAAAGAGGAATGTGGACCCAATGATGGACAACAGAGAAGATTGGTTAGTAATGAAAGTGAGATAACAGGCTTATTAAATTGTCATTTTTGCAGAAGAAGCCAGGGAGACCACCGACAAGTCGGTCGTTCCTCTGTCCTCTTCCTCCTCATTTCTGGTCTTGTACCATCTTCCCTCTCCATGCTCTGGCCTCCCACCCCATCCCTCCCCCAAGTATCTTCAGGATGCACGTTATACATCAGTAACCCCATGCTAGTGAAACTGCCTAAATCTAAAACTACTGCTCATCTCCACGCATTTATTCCTCTTTTTTTTCCTGCGTGTGGAACTACCTTCCACACTCCCTTCAATCTCATTCTTCCCTCCCAGTCTTCAAGACAGCTGTTCACCACAATCTCAGGTTCACAATCATCCATCCCCATCCAAAGCCATCATCTTTTCTACACCCATTAAACCACCCCAAACCTCTCAAAATTTTGCTGATGTATCCATCTTGTCCACCCCTTGTGCTCTCAACTAACCTTCATCGCTACCTGCACCCCTTGTTTGTCCTACTCAGTCTACCTTTTCCCTCCACCTTGCTATTGGCATTCCCCTTTCTTCTGCTGTTCTCTTTGTTATGTCGTGTCCTGATATGTTCTGTGTTCTAGTTCTTCCACAAGCTTAGATAATGTATGAATTAAAAAAAAACTAAAACAAACATTTACACAAGAAAAATCAGGGAAAGTACCAGTAGTTGAGATAATCTATCTCAGATGAGGAAGGGTTTTCAGAAGAGTTCCACATAGGAGTGGAAGAAGCGAAGAAACAGCTTGGAATGTCAAGAGAAGACAAAGCTCTAGAACCGGATAATATTGTTACAGATACGACTTTGATGGTATGGTGGGCCGAGCGGGATGGCCGCCGTATCCGTACAAGTTACCCCGATTGCACCCGGGGTTGACTAATCGCGCTATGCTGGCTCAATAAGAAAAAGAAGACACCCGGCTGGATTATAATGACACAATACGACACCAGGGGTTCAGTTCTCAAGTATATTCGTACGGAAAAAGGTTAGATTACAACTACAAGAGGGACAGCATAGGAAGACAGGCACTTAGACACACTCTTATATTAACCCTAGACAGACCACAGATAAACGGGACAACGCTGACTCACACGGGATTTGATGGCAAGGAAAGCGGCAGTCGATGGCTCAGGTGCACCTGGCTCAGGGACAGAATCACGTACGGTGGTGTCCAGCAGATGCGGGGAGGTCGCTCAGCGCTCGTGGGTCGCGACTTTGGTGGAGATGCCGGGGAGGTCGCTCAGCGCTCGGGAGGGTGGCGTCTTGTCCTTCCAAGCTCGGGGCGCATCTGACGTCACGTCCGGCGCGGGGCCGCGTATATCCGGCGGGGAGTGACACGCCCTCGGCTCGTTAGCGCCGCCCCAGATGGCATCGGCCCATGGCTTCTCATTGGGTGCGGGGGTTACCGGCTCCGCCCTTGACGAGGGGCCGACAGGGAGCCCCTTCGTGGTAACCCCGTGGAGCGCGTGGTCAATGGTGGCTAACCGAGCCGGAAGGAGGACGCCCACTCCCCATGCCGTCACCGCGCCGCCCCCCTCTTTTGTTGTTGTTGTTGTAGTTGGCGCTTCTTCATGGGGAAGAGATGCGGAGAGGTATGGGGAGGTCCTAAACTTCCTAACAGGTGCCATATAATCACATTCTGGTGCAACGAAGAGTCATAATTAATGGAAACAAGTCCTTAACTGACATAGATTAAGAATAACTAGCAAGATGTCCTATAATTGTCTACGTGTGGTGCGGGGGACCTGGGCACGACATTTAATGGGGGGATGAAGGGGAAGATCGGCTCTAATGGGTGTTGTTTACAGACAATGGGACTAGGGAATGGGGTAAGGGAGAGTTGGGGAGTATCGGAGAAAATAGGGGAATATTTACAAGCGGATATGGAGGCCAAATTCCATATTCGCAACATTGCACCCTTCTCTACCCTCGGGGCGTCCCGACCCGATAAATTTTTACCTACTTTAGTGTGGCACGCAATGTAGTTCCCTCTACTATTAACTCTACCCTGAGTGCGACAGTTTTACAGATATTCACAAATGAGTAAATATGTCCCCCTGCGACGTTGCACCCTTCTCCTCACAGAAACACACCCACAGGATAACCGAATCCGGAAAGAATTCGCAAACTACACATACAGCCGGTAGGGAGCATTATTTACAAGACTATGCTGCTATTTACACTACGATCCAGGACCTGTTTTTGGAGGAACACATGCAGATGTTATGCATAGAGAGAGCGCGCTTGCCAACATCGATACACCAACCCACGAGTGCTCTGTGGCCGACGGCCCTTTAATAACGTGCAGAGCACCCTTTCCCAGCATCAAAAGCACCACCCCACCACCAATCGGTGCAGTCACCATTGTTCATTGGAATAAAAATAAACTCGACAACCCCTAACCCTGCAGGTGTCTCTTGCTCTTCTTGTGGTGCACTTGGTGGTATTAACTATTAGTGGTTCACCTGTATGGCATAGGTGCCACGTTGATCCATAGGTCCATCCCCGGGTGGTGCTTGGCCGCAAACGAACTGCGGTCCATTGTGGGTGGCCACAAACATTGCGGTCCATATGGTGTACCGATCCAGGCAGCGAACAGCGAAAGTGCAGGCCCACAACTGCGTCGCCAGCACCTCTCTCTCCTCTCTCTCTACCCCAAAGCCAGATCCTCGGAGGTGGGAGACAAAAACAAGACAAGTGAGCAAGGTGGTAAGGGCGCAAAAGTGCACGCAATGCAAGGTGATGCACACTGGGGGCACATGGGAACCAGGTGAGACAGGTACGTTCCTACCGTACGCCCCCCCCACCAGGTAACCTACATGGCCCCTCCCTTACCCCTTACTGTATCAACAAAACACAACACTACCCATAAACATCTACTTTACAAATCCACAAACATCCCTACTGTCTTCCCCGTTCCTCCCATATACCAAATTCGTCTTCTCTCCCTCCTAACCAATCAAATTTGCCATTTTCAACTCTCATCAAAATTTGCCATTTTCAACTCAACATCAAAATTTGCCATCACCAATTCATCATCAGTCCCTCCTAGGGAGGGAGAGATGGAATCACCCCAATGTCTCATCCACGTCGTGATGCGTCTCACAAATCCTCACAGCAATTCTCATTTCTGCAACACAACCAAAGAAAACACAGGTGTGGAGTCATCATCATCACCACAGGTAAGTGGCTGCGTATGGTGCGACAGGTTCATCAATCCTAACTATCTCCTAAATGACTTTAACAACTTTACACTACCCGGGGTCTCTCTCCGGCCAAACCATTGGCCCTCTTACACTATGGGTTCTAAAAACCAATTCCCATTGGCCAAACTGTGGTGCTCTTCAATTTGGGGTCTCACTCCCCCGATTCATCTCCCGGTGCCCTCGTACAATTTCTGGGCTGTGGCGTGTACCTCTCCCAACAGGTCTACCCACCTGCACACCTCCACCACTGTAGTTGCCACCCGAGCTTACCTGCTCCTCACCCTAACCTAACTACCTGGGGAAGGCCCTCTGGCTCTCTCCCCACTCCGTGCCCTCTCTGGCACTGGGCTGCCCGATCCACACCCGGGATCCTCAGGCACCCACTCACAACTACCGGCTCCCAGAGCCCACCTGCGGCCTCACCTGGCCGACATCCTCACAGTGGTGGAGTGCCCAACCAACTACACACACTAACAGGCTACACGCCCAGCCATTTCCACAACACTAATGCACCCATTCACAACACCATTCTGCAACCGCACCACAAATGCCAATATCCAACCACAATTTACCTGCACCCTCTACCTAACACTTACACTACCCGCCCCGGGTGCTCGTGAAAGGGGTCCACTCTTCCCCCATCCACACCTTCGCACCATGCACACCACTCCGTACCACTCACTCCAACTCTCTCCACACACCTGTACCTGCACACCTGTGCTCTCACACCTGGTGCCACCTGCACCCTTCTCTCCCCAAGCGCATTCGCGCTGATCCACACACTCACTACTCATACACTACTCCACACACCTGTCCAGTTGCACACCTGTGCAATCACACCTGTTCAATCCTCACACACACAGCATCATCTCAGCTAACTACTCCCTTCTGAAACTTGCGCTTCCCAGTCGTCCCTTTAAACTATTGCGCTCCCACGTCATTATCATCCATACTAATCTACCTGCGTCCCCACTACAGGTATCAGTCACTAACTAAACTTAACGTTACCTAATGTCATCTTCGCTAGATCCCTACACACCATATCCTAACCCACCCGGGCTAGTTTTCACTGCCATACACCCCATAAGCTATTGCTCCTTTGCCCCACCATGGGAAGGGTGGCAGGGATGCCATCCCACCACATCGGGGGTCTCTCACTACCAATTTTGCACATCAAATTTCAACAAATTAAAAATTTGCCAATCACTACCCATCATCTGCCAATCACTACTGCCAATCCCTTGCCAATCATCAAATTTTGTTTTTCTCCAATTTTGGGGCCAAAACACTAACCTCATCACCCAGTCTACTCACTAATACCTCTCGGTGCGCCAATTCCCGTCCAAAGCCCGGCTTCGTAAAGCCAAACAATGAATGCTGGTTGTTTTGTGCCTGCGGCTGGATGCGTCCGGCATTCGGGACAGGGACGGGGGCTTACCCGGGCCGAGATCCCATGCATTACCTCGGCGTGGAGCCATCCAATGTCCCGATCTCGACCTGCCGGCACGTCTCAACAAAACGTGGTCGCCATGACGACCCTTTCTATCGGGCTGCCAGCTCCGCCTGGTGGAGCCTGGACGCGGCCGTTCAAAGCGAGGCCCGGCACGCACCGAGGGCCTGCTTCGGCTAAAAGTCGCTCTAACCTCTAACCCGTGTAACGTCGATGCTTCACCTGGACGCTTACATCCCGCAGCCCGTTCCTTGCTCACACATCCAGCCGTGCCCATGCTCCTCGTACCTTTCCTTACACACCCAGGTACACCCATTCCACTCACAGCCTTGGTCACACACCTGACCACCGAACACTTTGGCACACATTCGTTGGTCGCACACCTCACCAAAACACCTCTTCGCGCCCCCTCCTCAGTCACCTCCTCTGTGACAATCACAGGTGTGCCCTCATTCGCACACCCAACCATGTGCCTCACCACCAACTCCAGCGTGCATTCCCACTCACGCTCTACCATTCCAGGTGTGCATCCTTCCATCCCAGGTGTACATCCTCGCTCACCTGTCACAACTAACTCACGCTCCATGTCACTCTCACTACTTTCACCTCCACTCGTGACAACGCACTCACCCTTACTCTTGACAGCACACTCTTTCCTCATGCACCTGTCCGTCACACACCTTTCTCGCGCACACTCTCCCGTTACACCCTCTGTAACACTCACCACAGGTGGACACTCTTCCTTACTTCTGACAGCGCACTCTTTCCTCATGCACCTGTCCGTCACACACCTTTCTCGCGCACACTCCTGCGCACACTCTCCCGTCACACCCTCTGTAACACTCACCACAGGTGGACACTCTTCCTTACTTCTGACAGCGCACTCTTTCCTCATGCCCCTGTCCGTCACACACCTTTCTCGCGCACACTCCTGCGCACACTCTCCCGTCACACCCTCTGTAACACTCACCACACCACGCTTCCATGTGCTCCCTCGCACACGCGCTACGACCGACTCATTCTCGCCAACACCCTCACTCCTGGGCACACACTTTTTCCTCACACACCCCAGAGTCGGACTTTCTCGCACACCTCCTCTTTCGCACACCAGACCTGTCGCACACTTCACCAGTGGCCTCTCACGAACACCCGGGTCCATCTCGAACCCCAAGCCTCTTAAATCACCTGGCGCATCATACGCACGACCATATTGGTCACCACTTACACCGGGTCCTCTTCCTCTTCGCTTCTGCTCCATCGCCTGCGAATCCCTCATCCGGTTAATGAGCACATCATCACGATCCAAACACAGACTTTGGACCAATTCTTTTATCTCCTCTTTTATCTCTTTCTTATCCCCTCTCCGTCGCTTCTTAATTTCGCTCATCCCTTCCTCCACTTCTTCTAATTTGTGCTTCACCTCTTTTATTCCCCGGTACGTCTCCTCAAGCTCATCCTCTAAGGCTACCTTGACCGTTTCCATGTGCGTCCTCACCTGCCGGTCCTTCGTCTCCATTACCTCTATCACCTCGTCCAACCTCATTGTCAGTCCCTCACGTACCATCTGACATTCCCTCTTCGTCGCTATCAAGTCGTTTTTAATTTCTTTTTGTGTCGCCTTTAAACCTCCTAATACCGCAGTGTTCCTTTGAACCTGCTCCACTAACTCCGTCTGTCCCACCGTCAGCTGCTCCACCTCCTGCGTCAGGTCCTCTATGCCCCCTTGTAACTTTACAGTCCCCTTTCTCACCTCCTTTTCCATGTGCTCCTTACAGTGCCTCACCTCCTCGCGCACTCCTCCGACCTCCTCACTCACTCCTCTTCTGATCTCCTCTCCCATCACTTGCATCTCCTGCCCAGATGCCACCCTCATCTGCTCCATTTCCTCCCTGTGAGC